>NC_090933.1:912364091-912667121 GCF_040938575.1 Ambystoma mexicanum | reverse complement strand
AAGCCAGCAGTGCTCTCGACGCCGAAGTCTTGGGCGCCCTCGACGCTTTTGGGGATTTTTGCCTGAAATTTCCCGTTGGAGATCCCTAATACTGTGGATCCTCCAGGGAAGGCTACTTATAAGTCTGTGAGGTCTATAGTGGACTCCAGACGCTCTTCTGTCCCGAGGCAGGGCTTTTCCCTCCCTCTGGATGACATGTATGAGGAGGAGGAAAGGTCAGACTTTGATACAGACCCTGTTGAGCCTCCTGTCTTTTCTGGAGACAGTCAATTGGATGAGTTGAGGCAAACTCTTCATGATGCCAGTGGTTTGGACACTTTTCCGGAAGTGGAATTTGGCAGGCCTGAGCCTGGGGCTCATGCTGAGTCGTCCTACAGGAGGCTCATGGCTAGGGTCACGGAGTATCTGGGCTGGTCCAGTCCTCCTGAAGATTTTGTGCAAGATGATCTAATGGACATTTTAGATCAAGGTCCGTCCTCTGACCCAGTGTTGCCTTTTCATCTGACATTACAGAAAAGGGTAGCGGCTGCTTGGCAGTCACTGGAATCTCTTCCGTCTGTTAACAAATCAGTTTTTTTTCTTTTTTTTTTTTATCGGAAAGGCTGCCGGTATTACAGATACCGTCTGTTAACAAATAGTTAACCAAAAAATACTGCCCTTCCGGTAGCGACCCCAGCTACCTTTCATCTCACCCCACTCCCGAGAGTTTGGTGGTTCAGGCGGCTACGGCCACCTCGAAGCAGGCGGCGTACCCTCAAAAGCTTCCACGATTGGGCACGCAAGGGGTTTTCTGCACGGAGTATGGCGTTGAAGTCTGCCAACTCCACTTGTGCCTTGGCAAGGTTTTCACTCATTCTGTGGAATTGTGTTTCTCTAGGGGGAAGAAAGGGATGGGTTCCTTGCTCTTGTGCAAGATGGCAAGGAGGCCATGTGTGAATCCCTTCAGTCGGGTTTGGACACGGCCGGCAGTGTTAGCCGGTCCATGGCTGCGAGCACCGTTAAACGCAGATTTGCGTGGTTGAGGAAGTCAGGTTTTGCTTCGGATGTGCAAAGCCATCTTTGGAACATGCCCTTTGATGGCGTGCATTTGTTTGGCCGCAAAGCTGACGAGAGCCTTGAGAGGTTGAAGACCTCAAAAGCTGCTGCTAAATCTTTGAGCGCAGCTGTGCGTCAACCTCCGCCTTTTCGTCGTAGGAAACAGCAGTGGAGGGGAGGTTCTTTTTGTTACTACTCCTCCTTTGGTAGAATGAGAGGGGCCACCAGTCAAAGGGGTCAGCGTAAAAGTACCCCTGGTGGTCAGGGAAATAGAGGTGTCAAAGTCGCTCAGTCAGCTGCCTCTTTGCCTTCAGGCGCTGCCGCAGCTGCTCCAAAGCAGTCATGAGGCCATGTCCCATGGTTCGCCGGTTGGGGGCCGACTGTCTCAGCATCTGAGTGGTGAGCCATTACTTCGGATGCGTGGGTGCTGGATACAATCGCCCACGGCTACTGCCTTCCCTTCCTAAAGCGGCCTCACGACAATCCACCAGGGAATCTCTCTTTGAAGCTTCCGGATCCACTCCTTGTGTAGGAAATATTGACCCTGCTAGAGAAAGGTGCTATAGAACTGGTGCCTGTAGCAGAGAGGAACAAGGGATGATATTCCCCTTATTTTTTGATTCCAAAGAAAGACGGGGGATTGAGACCCATCCTGGACTTGCGTTGGTTGAACAAACTTCTCAGGAAGGACAAGTTTAAGGTGGTCACTCTTTCTCAAGTCCTCCAGGCCCTTCAACCTCAGGATTGGTTGGTGTCTCCGAACCTACATGATGTTTACTTTCATGTGCCGATTAATCTCAAGCACATAAAGTACCTGAGGTTTGCGGCTGGCGACTCGCACTTTGTTTTTTCGGGTCCTGCCATTCGGATTGACCTCTGCCCGAGGGTATTCACCAAGCTAATGGTGGTGGTGGCAGCGTATCTCAGGCAGGGGGGATTCAAGTTTACCCCTACCTGGACGACTGATGATCTGTGCACGTTCTCCTGAGCAATCATTGGATCACCTCGGTCTCACCTGGCGCTCCCTCCCTAGGCAGGGCGTTCGTACTGGATTGGTCATTCCCACTGCTGTATGCGTTTCCTCCAGTCCCCGTCATTCCTCAACTGTTAAGGAGGTTACGATCCCACATGCTCCTCATTGCTACAGATTGGGCCAGAAGAGCGCGATACCTGGACCTTCTGGAAATGTCCATCTGCCCTCCACCACGTCTTCCCAATCGAGAGGACCTGCTCTCGCGAGAGGGTGGGTCAGGTTCTCCATCCAGAGCTCAGGACTCTCAACCTTTACGCTTGGCATCTGAAAGGTTGAGATATAAGGATTGGGACCTCCCGGATGATGTGATGGAGGTATCTCAGGCGAGGGGGGATTCACGTCTACCCCTACCTGGACGACTGCAGATGCGTGCGCGTTCTCCCGAGCAATTATTGGACCACCTCTGCCTCACCTGGTGCCCCCTCCACAGGCAGGGCTTCTCCCTCAATTTCAAGAAGTCGCATCCAACACCTTCCCAACAGCTCCAATACATCGGGCTGTGTTGGACACGTCCTTGGGGAAGTGCTCTCCTCCCAAGGTGAGGGCTCATCACATTATGCAGATGGTGGACAAGTTTCAACATGCCCATAGTCTCCCGGCTTTCGAATACTTAAGGTTGCTCAGCCTCATGGGTTCCTGCATTTTTCTGGTGTCAGAGGCCAGGCTGAGGATGAGATCCCCGCAATGGGTCCTCAAGATGCAGTGGTCGCAGTTCTCAGGCAAAATGTAAGATTCTGTTCAGATTCCACTCTTGGTCTCCCAGGATCTTCTGTGGTAGGCCAACGAAGGGAACCTGATTGGGGGGAGACGTGTTGGCAACCATGGCTGGAAGTGACTGTAAGGACGGATGCTTCCCTCACAGGATGGGGTGCTCATGCAGACGATTTGACCGCCAGCAGCTCTGGTTCTGGGCCATCCAGCAGGGAATTTCGCTCCTGACTGTTCATCTGGCCAGAGATTAAAATGTGGCGGCGGACGATCTGAGCAGGCAGAGCACAGTCTCTCACGAGTGGGAGGTGGCTCAGGAAGTCCTTCTGGAAATCTTTTCCCTTTGGGGAACCCCACAAGTGGATCTCTTCGCTACCAGTGCCAACCGGAAGTGTGAGAGATTCTGCTCAAGGGAATTTCCTCCGAGAGGAGCCTTAGGAGACGCGTTCGTAGTGGATTGGTCATTTCCACTGCTGTACGCGTTTCCTCCAGTCCCCGTCATTCCTCAACTGTTACAGAGGTTACGATCCCACATGATCCTCATTGCTCCGGATTGGGCCAGGAGAGCGTGATACTGGGACGTTGTGGAAATGTCCATCTGCCCTCCAAGCCGTCTTCCCTATCGAGAGGATCTGCTCTCGCCAGAGGGGGGGGTCAGGTTCTCCATCCAGAGGTCAGGACTCTCAACCTTCACGCTTGGCATCTGAAAGGTGGAGATATAAGGATTGGGACCTCCCGGATGATGTGATGGAGGTGTTGCTTTCGGCCAGAAGGCCAGCGACAAAATCCCTGTACCGTTGGCGTAAGCTTTGCGCCTGGTGCAGAGGACAAAATGTTGATCCTTTTCAGTGTTCAATTCCTATGGTTTTTTCTTTCTTACTTTCTTTGGCCCACAGGGGCCTTCAAGTAGGAACCATTAAAGGTTACCTGTCTATATTTAAGCACTCGTCTGAAGAATGCTCTTACTTTAAGGTTCCTTTGATTTCTCAATTTCTTAAAGAACTGACTAAGGTGTTCCCGACGTCCCCTTTCCAGGTGCCGGTTTGGGATTTGAATTTGGTTTTGAAATTTCTATTGGGTGCTCAGTTTGAACCTTTGCACTTTTGTCCTTTAAGATTATTGTCCTTCAAGACAGTGTTCTTGGTTGTGGTAACTTCCGCTCGCAGAGTGAGTGAATTGCAGGCACTTTAATCTTAGCTGCCCTTTACTGTGTTCCACAAGGATAGGGTTGTACTGAGGGTATGTCCTTCCTTTCTACCTGAGGTAGTTTCTGAATTTAATTTGAGCCAGACAGTGGTTCTTCCTTCTTTCTATCCTCCTCCTCATCCTGGTAAGAAAGAGGAGCTTCTCAATAGGTTGGATTCTAGGAAGTCTATGAGCTTTTATATTTCTAGGATGTCCAGGGTCAGAGTGGACGATCAACTCTTTGTGGGTTATGCTGGACACCGATTGGGCCAGGCTGTTACCAAATGGATTATCCTCACGATTACTGAATGTTACCGATTGGCGGGTAAGGACCCTCCGGAAGGGTTGCAAGCTCATTCCACTAGGGGCATGGCTACTTCCACAGCCCTACAACGGGAAGTTCCTATTAGGAATATTTGTCATGTAGCCACATGGGCTTCCATCCACACCTTTGTTAAACATTATTTCCTGGATACGATCCATGGTTAAGATATGGCCTTTGGTAAGGCGGTTTTTTATTCCGCCATCTGATTGGGTACTTTAAATTCTTTTCCCTCCTCCATTTTCTGGTACTCCTTTGGGAGTCTGTCAAAGATGTGGAATACTTTGGAGGAAACAATCCATTTGAAGAACTAGTTACTTCCAACTGGTAATGTTCTTTCGATTGGATGTTGCTCCAACGTATTCCACATCGCCTTCCCAGCCTGCCCCTCTGGAGAATTTCCCATGCAATTGCAGCTTATGTTTTCGCAAGGCTATGTACAGTCGAGTAGGCATTGGATTGGCGCCACATGTTATGGGGGAAAAAACATAAACTGAGGCTACAGACGCTGTGCGTCCTATTTATAACATGCAGTGATGTTGCGGGACATCGGAAACTTTTTCGGCAGATGGCATCGCATCGAAAGTACACAGCTGTGGACATTACATGTCAAAGATGTGGAATATGTTGGAGGCACAACCAATCGAAAGAATGTTACCAGTTGGTAAGTAACTAGTTCTTCGGAATCATATACAAATAAAACATAATAAAATTAGTATTTTCTTATGAAACCCACCCTATAGAGACATACTCACGAAGAGGGCAAGCAAAAGAAACTGTCTGATTGGTCAAGCAACTACTAAACAGATAAAACAGTTTGCTAGTGAACTTGGAGATCTCAACGTTTGACCGAACATAGCAGAGATATTCCTGTCAAAATCAGCTAATCTAGCTGATCATGCATGCCAGATCCACGTTTTTGATTTCCAAGTGTCCTCTCTGCGAGTAAAATCTGACCACCTTCATTCCTCCGACATTTTCTTGTTTTTAACATAGGATTTCACAGGGATTCTGGTGTTGGCGCTACTAACCCACTAATGTTATTTAATATTCTAAGATATACGTTATGGAGTCCCTTTGCCTGTAGTATCGCAAGCTTGTGTATGATCTCTTTTGCAAATGGGTAATCCTCATTATTTAACCTGTTGTGGATCTTTATGGACCCTCGTCCTCTGATACTGTTCTGCTCACTAAACAAAGGTGTTGAAAAGTTCAACTTTTACCAGTGTCTACTGCCTAGAGACTCTAAACCTCTACCTCTTTGAGTGTTGTGTAATAATCTCCATCGTGCATGCACTGGCCACTGATTGCAGCCTGTGGTGCACAAAGCAAAGCCCCTCGGGTATCCCTGCGATATCTACTGTACATTAGTATTGCTTACCGGTCAATGGATGTGGTTCCTCACTTAACAAAACATATGATGTTTTATATGGCCCAGTAAAACATGTAGCGTGTGGACAGCTAAGCAACATATTGCAACAACAAATACAGTCAGAGCCCATTTCTGTCAACATTAACCGTCCTTTACAGTGCCTTGTACAGATAAGATACTGCTGCCTGTTGTGGGCGGGGCCCTTAATCATCTGCTTCTTTCATCGCCTGAGCTTCTGGTTCTTCTGGTTATCAAAACAAAACTGCTGACTATAGAAGCATGCGCGCAAGGGATTTGATTTTATGGAGGCCCAAGACCATAAAAGAAAATAAACACATTTTCCTCCCAGGTTCGCCAACGGAGTCCTTTTATCTCCTGAGATGTCGATTTTATGGAGACTTCTTTCTTTATGCAGGGTAAAGTTTACAGCGGCGCGGTGAAGCGGGGAATGCAGACTGCCATGTGTGACCTCCTCAGGAACACCCTCGTAAAGTGAGGGCATCCCATGTGAAATAGAATGGGACGTGAAACATCTACGTCTCTCACTGAAGGGAAGGTTACAGAGCACTGTCTCCGTCTCCTGCTTCCTCGTTCAAATATAAGTGTACAGTTGCCAAATGAAGGCATTCTATCGAGCTCTGCAAATTAAATGACTTAATTCACAGGGAATACTCGGAAACCGTCACACAAGGTGCCGGATTTGGACTTCTATGAAATTTACAAAATAGGAGTTGAAATAACGAGATCATAGCAAACCTGTCCTCTACAGGAACTCATTGCACAAATTAGTGTATCAAGTTCCTTAATGTACATTTATTTTATATAAATATGCTGCAACAAAATCCAACGTCTACTGAATTGACTGATGGAGATCACCACATAGCTCGACAGGGGTAATGCCGTCCTCGCAGCCTCCTGGTTGCTCACCTGTCCACCCCCCCCCCCCCCGCCCCTTCAGAGTGGGAGACAGCAAGCCACGGCTCACCTCATCAGCTATTGGAAATTTGACCTCATTACCCCCACCTTGCACGAATTACACTGGCTATCTCCACCTCGTCAATCATCTGGTTCAAGGTAACCTTACCTACAAGGCAAACATCGTTGGTTCGGCACCTATCTGATGGCCAACCAAAAAACATTTGGCTGCACACTGCCGTCTTTCATTACAAGACTGGACACTAGACTGGCTCTCATGGAGAAAACTAGGAAACGGTCCTTCTCATGCTACGCTCCGGTCCTCTGGAACTCCATCCCGGTGTCAATCCAGACTGCTCCAAGTCTCCTCCAGTTTAGGAAAGAACTGAAGGCATGATTCTTACAGTAACAACTTGTTTTAACCTAGAATTCGGCTACCTTGTGTTAACCCCCATCCGTACGTTATACTGTAATAACTATTACTTATGTTTACTTGCTGACTTTTTAAATTCCCACCACCCTTTGTGTTGCTCTACGGCCTGTATAGTTCTTCATTGCTCCCAAGCTATGTTTTCCCATTAAAAAATATATAGAATAACGAAAAATACAATAATAAAAAATAGTAATAATGAGCTGTTGTGAGTGCAACATGTAGAAGTGAGGCGATGTTTTTCGTACTTTCTGGGGAAAATGTTCTGAAACAGTATGTAGCAACAGAGTATATTAACATTGCACAAAAGAGACAGATAAGGTTTAAACATTTTTTTAATGAAATCATTTGTAGTGTCAGTATTATGGGAGAATTATTTTATTAGATGCGTGATTGAAGATGAAGGGCATATATATATGTATATTTCTGAGGCTTGTGGAATATGCTTAGATCACATGCTGTGCATAGGCCGATATCTAGTGGAAGCTGCGAAGTATTACAGTTTGTTTTTCGAAACTCGAAAATGGGCGTCGACACAGGGCGTGGCAGTAATACTATCCCTAGTGTGACGTCCACTGTACCCATGATCCCTCATGCGTCTAGGACCCTCAGATTGTTTTTTTCCCCCATACTGGTCGGAAGCATTTCGCGGAGTTCCCTAGCCTTAGCCATACTTTTGCTAAATATTGTTATATTTACCCATTTCTCCACCCCAACGTTGAATCACAGACCTTCCACACTCAACGCTGGCCCGGAGAAGAATTCGACCGTCGACAGCTGCACGACGGATTTGGGCCTCTGAAGGCCTCTGGCCTCGGCCCTGGCCTTGGAAGGCCTCTGGTCTCGGCCCTGCAAGTAGGGAGAGTGGAGGGTGGACATGCTGTCATGATGCCCGCTCCCGGGGAGCCGGTTCAAGCCCTGCGTCCCCGAAAGCGGACATCCAGTCCCCAAGGAAGGACCCAGCAACCCCATATAAGGGGCCCTTTGGACAGTCTCCTGGCGCCTATGGTGCCTGTTAGGCAGAAACCTGTGCAGTTCCCTTGGGGAACACTGCAAAAGATTTAAGACTACAGGTATAGCAGTAAACCCACTTGGTAGCAGTCTGCACCACCCAGATTTACCTGGTAGCTGTGGCTGAGCAGTCAGACTTCCCTCAAGAAGAGTTAGGCAGTATGTAAAGTATACACAATAGGTACTCAAATACAATAGCACAAGCAAACACTGACCAGAGCTTGGTTTCAAAAGTATATAGTTATTTATTTATTAAATACACATAAGTTGAAATCACTCTAGCAAAATATAGTAAAAACACTTCAAACACAGTTATAATGAAAGCAGTTTCAACCCTTACTCCTATCTAGACAACTCTAGGTTAACACCACATAATTAAAACAGAGGTGAGCGCTTAACGTTAGATGACACTCTAGTAGGTTCAAGAAAGGGGATAAAAAGAAACAGAAATGGGTTAACACACCACTCTAAGGTCCAGAACACTTGCAATAGGCTCAAAGAAGCACAAAGTCACAGGTGAGCAAAAGTCACTAGGCAGGGCCCACTCTTAGAGTAGCCGGAGCGAAAATGTGCCCAAGATCACACTGTTATTAGGGATTCAAAGTCTTGCAAGGAGTTAGAAAGAGTTTAGGGTGGCTTAGAAAGTTTAGCCAGGGTGTTCCAGGCACTCCCAGGTTCGAAAGCCGGGGGCTAAATCTACCCCGTACAGTCGGTGGCAAGGGAAGCCAGGCGGAACACGGTACCTTCAGTGGACAGGATCCTCCAGCGGTGGCAGTTGTGGCAGCAAGGCTCGACGTCGGTCAGGGGAGAAGAAGTTCTCGCTGAAGAGCAGAAGAAGAGGGTCGTTGCACTGCCCGGGAAGAAACCAGCCGCGGAGTCCTCCGGTTAAAGGGTTGTACCGACTTTCGTGGTTGGGGTAAAAGTGGTGGGGTTCCGGTTGCCGGGGTGCTTGGCACTGGCAAGGCGGCCACAAGATACCTCCAGAAGCGGAAAGAAGGTGAAAACTGGTTGTCCCCACCAGTCAAGGGAAGGAGCCACTCCGTTAAGAGTTCTCCTCGGTCGTCGGGAAAAGTGGTGAGACGGTTCAGCAGGGCTCCACCGGGTGGTGTCGTCGAAGCAGGTCGGCTCAGCTCTTCCCTCGTCGGATTCTTGGTCCTGTGGCGACTTCTAAAGTTCCAGTCCCCAGAGCCCTGCTTTTATGCAGCAAACCCCCATTCACCCAGCCTAGCTGTCACTCAAACATGCTAAGTGGTGAGCCGGCCGGCTCACCACTTGGGCCAATCAGGACGGAGTGCGACTTGAGTTACCAAGGTAACTCAGTCCAGGGTGCCTAAACCCCCCTCCACCCCTCCTAAGTACCCCAGACAGAGTGGCACCACTTTGGAGGGCTTCTGTGGAGAAGCCCGCCAAAAGTGGAACAAAGGGCTCCACTTTGGGTCAGAGTTACAGAGGCGAACGCCAACGCCATTTTAGAATCAAGTTTTGGCAAAAAGTCCCAACCGGAGTTATAATAATAAATATATAAACCGGTGGTATGTTTAAGGCTACCGTAAATAAATAATTAAATGTGTTAGCCTAAAACAATGGGAAATCCCATAGGGAAATATTCGCGGTCGAATATAAAAAGTAGTTTCCACTGCCACCAGCCAAAACTCTATCAGGGGGGACGGAGACGTGCCCCCTCGACTAACAGACCCTGGGGCAATCGAATTGCCCCAGCCAGTACGTCCACAATATGATGGTTTGTACTGGTTCTGTTCAGGATTCAAGACTAGCAAAGTCTTTGGTGACTTTACATGCCCTGGGAGACAGTAGTCAGTCCCAGGGTATGGAGTCTATGTTGGGGAGTCCCTAGGACACCCCTGGGTCACGGCACAGAGGGTGCTGTGTAACCCACATCACAAAAATACATGAGGCCCTATGGAGTAAAAGACCCCATAGCCCATTCAACACAAGGTTTAACCAAGAAAACACACTTCAACATGTCCAAGAGTGAGGGTAAAAGAGTCTCACTCTTGGCAGGAGAAAAAAAGAAACCCCAGAAATCCAGCAAAGCTGCTGGGGGACTCACTAGGTAGGGAAATTCAGCCTAAACAGAGAATTCTCCCTAACAGTGCCAGGCTCATAAAAGACATCAGTCCTGACGCCATAGGCGCCAGGCTCATTATGGAAGTGCTTGGGTGCACTTACCTGATGCAGACCATGCTGCAGGATCCCGGCCTCCTTGAGGCCTGAAAGGAACTACTTTACCTGTGGGACTAATTTACCATCCGGGCATGGTCGGGGAAGGATACATACCTGATTGGAGGAAGGATACATACCTGGAACTTCTTCCAAGGCTATTTAAACCCCACCCGAACAGCCACACATGCTTTGCTTTGTTCTGCATCTAGCAGCTGGACGCTCACCGTGTCTGCTCCTGCATCCTGACTTCTGCCACGCCTGCCAGCATCTTGGATCACCTGCAAAGGAAGAGAAGAAGAGAACAGGAGAAGGAAAAGTCCTTACCTGCTAAATCCGCATCCCGGAGACATCTTGCCGAAAATCCTGAAAAGGAAGACTTTTATTTAAAAGCTCATTGCGTCGATCGCTGCAGCGCCGCATTCCACTCACCTTTACAGGGCGCCTCCATGTTCAGCAGCGATCATCCGGATTCGCAGTCACGCCCCAGCTCCTAGGGAGAAAAAGACCAGAACAAAAGGTGAGAGAGAGAAGGGAATAAGGAAAGCTAAATCTCCATGTTAAGACTTACCTGTTGATTCATTCCCTCTTCATTTCGGGTCCGCGCCGCATCCTGGCATTTCCGGACCCCGGCCCCTAAGGGGAAAAAGAGACATCAGCGTTAATGAGCGAATGAAAAGACATTACCGAAAAAAACTCATGAAAGTCTTACCTGATTTCTACAAGGATTTCACCTCTCATCTCGGGTCGGTACCTATTCCCCGGCATTCCGTACCCCGGCCCCTATGGGGAAAAAGACACTAGCATTAGTACTTTAATGCATGGACACAAGGGGAACCTCTAATCAAAAAACTTACCTGGAAACCAAGCAAGTTTGGTTCTCACCAATCCGAAAATCCAGTGAAGTAACTGGATACCAACGCGCCCCTGCATCAGAAGCAGGATGGAGAGCTCGTCCTTCCAGACCCTAAGAAGGATACTTCTGCGAGCCAGACAAGCCAGATTTGGGGGCTCGGTCCAGTCCGTCTTCCGAACCCTGCGCATTACCTTAGAAGAGGTCACAGCAGCGCGAACCAGTCCAGCGCCTCCGTGGGAGTCAGGTGAGCGTTACAATACTCTACACTCTTTTGGTATATAGGTACATTCTTATATATTCCTACACTTACCAGCCCGCTGTCACAAGGTGCGTATGGAGGGTACCCCTTTCCAATTCTGGCCCAAGTGCAACCGCAAGTACCCTTGGATCGACAGGCACGCCACGTGCAATCTCTGCTTGCCGAGGGACCACCCCGAGGCGAACTGCAGAGCGTGTAGTAGGTTTAAACCAAAGACACTTAAGGACCGTTCGATCAAGCGTTGGGCCCACCACGCCAGGTGTCAGCAGGCCATGGCAGCGGAGGGCGCCTTCAGCGATGGCAGCGACGCTGTGCTTTCGGACGGCGAGGGCAATATGGCGTCGAAAGACAGCCGAGCGCAAGTCCGTGACCTCGGAAGGTCGTCCGGCAGGGCGGCTATGGGGAAGACCCCCAGCGACGCAAGCGCTTCCCACAGAACTTCCACAAAACACATGAAATCCAACTGGGACTCGACGCGCACGTCGAGTTCTCGGAAAGAGGCACATAGAGAACAGTCCGAATCGGCGTCCTCTGGGTGTTCTCGATCTAGATCGCTGCATGACTCCAGGCAATCATCCACTGTTGCCAAGAATGCCTCGCTCCCCAAGGTAACGGAAGTTTGATCGTCGGAGGACGAAGCCGACTTCCATCCCCAGACCGCACTCCAGGAGTCGGCGCCCGCAGACCACGTTACGGCGGCTCCCGAGCCCCTACCTCCACGTTCGAAGGATAGGGACACTACCCCCGAACCTCAACGCCAGGCGTCGAAAGGCTTCGAAGGGGCGAAAAAGCAGGGAAAACTCTTCCACTGAAGGGGAGGGGGAAAAACAACAAAGGAAGCAGCCTCAGCCTCTTTCCACTCCTCATAAACAGACAGACAGGTCCAAGTCTTCTGCTATCACAAAGACCCCTGCTCAGATCAGCAAGTGTAGTCGGGATAAGTCAGAGAAACTTCTAGAAAGAGTCATTCCCAGTTCTAGAGAATGGTCTAGTGATGACATAGACAGTCATGTCAAGGATGTCATCATTGGCAGATTTTTACGCAAAAAACCCTTATACTCCTGACGGGTCAGCACCCTCAGGCTCTAAGGATCCAATACCTCCAAATAAAAAGTACCGGTTTGAAACACCAATACGGTCTTCGGAACCCTTCTATGTACAGCCCTACTCTCAGTATCAAGGAGAGACATCCTTTTGTGAGGATCCAGATTTGGGCATGTTGGAAGAGAAACTGGTACGGGCTACTATGGGGATGATGAGGACCAAGAAGAGGAAGACCCTGAAACCTACAGCGTAGATTCCCCGGTAGAGAAGGAACCCCCGGTTACCGACTCCCCTGTCGACAACCAACCTCTCCTGAATGAAGTTCTGTCTCGAGCAGCAGAACATTTCCACATTGACACCCAGGGTGCTCAAGAGGAGAGGGACTTCGCCGAGGAGTTAGTGGGAGAAAGGAGGCCTGTTGCTTAGGCCATTCCTATCCTTAAGTCTTTTCAGAGAAGAATAGACCCTTCACTTGTAAAGCCTAACCTCACCAGGGCAGTAAACCCCAGGATTGAGAAACTTTTCAGGGCAGCCCAATCAGACCCACTGTATATAAGGGGACATCTGAAGCCGGACTCCCTGGTTGTTACAAACACCCGTAAGAGGGCTGGAACACCCTTGTCATCGTCCGAAGCTCCTCCCGACAAGGAGAGCAAGAAACTGTATGGTTTGGGCAGGAAAGTAGCCTCCACTTCCGCCTACCAGGCAAGGATTGCTACCTCCACCACCCTGTTGGCCAGCTACAACTGCCATCAGTGGGAAGAAGTCGCGGCACTCATAGACTCCGCCCCAGAACCCTTAAAGATCCAGTTGGCACGAGTTTCGGCAGAGGGAAGAGCCGTGTCCGGTTGCATTTTAAAAGCAACCTTTGATGCCGCGGATAACGCCGGCAGATTGATAGCAGAAGGAACTGTTATCAAGAGACACGCTTGGTTACGGCAGTCTGCATTCAAAGCTGAAACCCAAGCATAATTGTTAGATAAAAACGGTGGAGCCGGATCTGTTGTTTGGTAAGGCGGTCGAGGACGCGCTGAAAAATGCCAAGGACGAGTATGAGACACTCAAATCTCTAGGCCAACTAACCAATAAACCCCCTAATCAGAGAGGGAATGGCAATTTTCGTCGCCCACGCAGCCAACATTCCCAGAGAGGATCTAATTATTCCCAGGGGCAGGGTACACCGTGGAACAATAATAACCAACAGTCTACCCAGGGTTACGGCAGGGGTAATAAAAGAGGACGTGGTAAAGGTAGAGGCAGCCCCAGTAGAGGAGGCGGCACGCCTCCACCAAAACAGTGACGCTCCGTTCAGGGTCCCTTCTCACGCAACCCCAGTAGGGGGACGCATTTCCAACTTCCCCAAAGCTTGGGAAGGGATCACATGAGACAGATGGGTGCTGTCCACAGTATCCGCAGGGTACTGCATAGAACTGTTAGAGCGTCCCGAAACCATCCTCCACGTCAAAAAATACATTCTTTGGACCACCAGAAGATCCTCCTCGAGGAGATTGTCAATCTGCTAGCAAAGGACGCGATAGAACTCGTCCCGGGACACAAGGTAAACAAGGGTATTTATTCAACTTACTACTTTGTGCCAAAAAAAGATTTAACAATGCGCCCAGTATTGGATTTACGGCCTGCAAACAAGTATGTCAAGCCCCAAAAGTTTTGCATGACTACTCTCCAGGAGGTAATCCCCCTCCTAAAAAAGGGGGATTATATGGCAACATTGGACATGAAAGATGCCTATTTTCATATTTCCATATTCCCAGTGCACAGAAAGTACTTGCGCTTCAAGGTGGACAGTCGGCACTACCAGTTCAAGGTACTGCCCTCCGGGATAGCTTTGGCTCCAAGGGTATTCACCAAGGTACTGGCGGCAGCACACCTACGCAGGGAGGCAATCCCGGTGTACCCTTACCTGGACGACTGGCTCATCACGAGGGAGACCCCAGTTAATTTGCAGAACCAACATTCAAAGGACAATCGATCTCCTCTTCGAATTGGGCTTCTCAATAAACGAGAAAAAGTCAAGTCTGGTGCCAAGCACCTCCAAACAGTTCCTAGGAGCTATCCTAGACACTCAAGAGGGGTTGACCTTTCCTTCCGAGTTAAGAATTCGGAATATACTGCTGCAAATTCTGCAATATCAGTCCGGTCGCCAGATAACGGTACGCAAAGCGATGCGTTTGCTGGGCATGATGGCGTCATGTATTTACCTGGTCCCCCATACGCGCCTGCGCATGCGTCCCATGCAGGAATGGTTGGCGAAACAGTGGTCTCAGGCAAGTGGTCAGTGGGACGATCTAGTAGTCGTTTCGCCAACACTGGTACAAAGCCTTCACTGGTGGACAAGAGAAAATCTGTCCAAGGGGAAACCCTTTTACGATCCCGAGATACAGGCGGAAGTCAGAATCGATGCATGCCTGACAGGGTGGGGAGCTCACCATCTCCACCATACAGCTCAGGGTCTCTGGTCTCACTCAGTGGCCAAGAATCACATCCACCTGCTAGAGCTTCTGGCAGTATTCAGAGCGCTTCAAGCATTTGAGCCCTACCTGCTAAATCTGTCAGTGCTAATCCGGACAGACAGCACTACAGCCATGTTTTACCTGAACAAGCAAGGAGGGACTCGTTCGCCAAATCTGTCCAAGCTTGCCCAGAAAATTTGGATTTGGGCACTCAGACGGAACATCTTCCTGTCATAGCAACATTTTCCTGGGGATCTCAATTCTCTAGCGGATGCTCTGAGCAGAGACCCCCTCCCAGATGAACACAAATGGTGTCTACACAGAGAAGTCGTAGAAGATATCTTCTCAGTGGGGTTTCCCCACTATAGAAGTATTTGCCACAAGCGAAAACGGACAATGCCCAGGATTTGCATCCAGGTTCCCCCAACCAGACTCCAAGGGGAACGCCCTGTGGATGAACTGGTCAGGAATGTTTGCGTACGCTTTTCCACCAACTCCTCATCAGGAAGGTGGTCAACAAGATGAACAGAGAATCAATGACGCTCGTCCTGGTTGCTCCCATGTGGGAGAGACAACCGTGGTTCCCACACTTATGCAGATTAGTGGTGTACAAACCCAATAAACTTCCGGCCTGGTACAACCTACTGTCCCAGCACCAAGGTCAAACAGTGCATCCTCAACCCAACTCAATGAACCTGGCAGCATGGCTCCTGAGGTCATAGAGTTCGGACATCTCAATTTACCACAGAGGTGTATGGACATCCTAAAAGAATCTAGGAAGCCAAACACGAGGCACTGCTACTTTGACAAATGGAAGAGATTTGTTATCTGGTGCCAGAATAAACAAATCAACCCAGTTGATTGCACTCCTTCCATTATTGTTACATACATGCTCCACCTGCTGGATGCAGGACTGGTTTTTAACTCACTGAAGGTACACCTGGCAGCTCTGTCGGCATACACCACTTCCCATAACAAGGTGTCGTGGTGGAAAGTACCAGTAGTTAAAGCCTTCATGGAAGGAGTAAAGAGACTTCACCCTCCTATTTCAAACCCACCACCAGGATGGGACCTTAACGTGGTGCTATCTAAACTCATGGGCCCCCCATTAGAGCCCATGCATAAAAGCAGTCTCAAATACCTGACTTATAAGAAGTCCTTCTTAATAGCAATTACATCTATAAGAAGGGTCAGTGAAATTCAGGCTCTGTCAGTGCAAGATCCCTTCTTTACTGTCCATAAAGATAAACGGGTTTTACGCACACACCCTAGGTTCTCACCTAAGTTTATTTCCAAATTCCACGTGAACCAGTCCATCGAGCTTCCGGCTTTCTTCCAAGATCCACAAAGCCCGGCTGAGGTGAAACTACACACCCTAGATGTGCGTAGGGCGGTCCTCTACTATGTAAACAAGACCAGACCGCTAAGGAAAACAGACCAGCTGTTTGTCTCTGTAGCTACAGGCAGAGAGGGGGATCGTGTCTCTAAAGGTGCCATCTGTAAGTGGATTATTAACTGTATCCAGCTGTGTTACTCCCTTTCTGAAAAAACTCTGCCTTTCACGCTGAGAGCCCACTCTACAAGAGGCATTGGGGCCACTCTGGCTTTCATTGCAAATGTACCCCTTGACACCATTTGCAAAGCAGCTACTTGGAGCTCTATGCACACTTTTACTCAGCACTAGTGCATTGACACCCATTCCAAGACAGATACCCAAGTGGGACAAGCGGTTCTAAGACTTTTATTTGCTCATGACCCTTCTCACATCCCACCTCTTTCTTCAGGTACTGCTTGCTAATCTATGCACAGCATGTGATCTAAGTAGATTCCACAAGCCTCAGAAGGGATACATTACTCACCATAATCATATTTCTGATGCTTTTATCTGCTTAGATTCACATGCAACCCACTCTTCCTCCCCTCTGAGAGAAGGCGCATGGATGCTTGTAGTCTTACCTTTCTATCTGCTTGGATTATCTGTACTCACGCTACTCCATGTCAGAAAAAATACAATCTGAGGGTCCTAGACGCGTGAGGGATCATGGGTACAGTGGACGTCACACTAGGGATAGTATTACTGGCACGCCCTGTGTCGACGCCCATTTTCGAGTTTCGAAAAACAAACTGTAATACTCCACAGCTTCCATTAGATGTCGGCCTATGCACAGCATGTGAATCTAAGCAGATACAAGCATCAGAAATACAATTACGGTGAGTAATGTGTCCCATATATATTTTAAATTAGATGTTTTGAATGTTTATAATGATGAGCGGCGTAATAATACTATATGCACCAAAAGGAGAACAAGTGATCAGAATATCTATGAAGATACAAAAGATGAGATTAGTTCGTCAAGAGATGTGGCATAGAGTGTAAAGAGTAATGGGGCAACAGACCCATGAGGGACCCCTTCCAGCATGGGGCTTATGTACGTAAGTCCCAGTGTTGCAGGAAATAGAAAAAGGGAGGAATCAGCCATATAGGAGACCTCTTAATTGAGAGTTGTGTATTAAAAACCCAAGATTTGTGAGTGTGATGGAGCGAGTGTAAAGCAGCCGCAAGCCAAGGTAAGTAGGAAACAGTTTATTTACTTAGTTTCCAGCAGTAAAGCATAAGATCCCCAACACAGTCAGCATCCAGGGTACAACTGAATAAAGCCAAGCATAAACATTGATGACATATCATTCCAGAATGGTATAAACACAAGGGATCCAATCTAGAATCACAGATGCCCTGCTTGTCAGAACACAGAAAAGGCATTAGCACTTAGTAACAACAATAACAATACATAAAGCATTAGTCCCTTTATATAACAGCGAGGTGCTGGTCAGCTGCGGCCAAGGGATCAAGGAGAATAACAGATGGAAGTGAGAGACCTAGTGATAGAGTTGGAGACGTGAGTGAGCGCACGCTCTATGAAATGCCAGTTGCAAAACCAAATGGGTCACTAGATTTCTCCACCAATTGGATACCAAATCTGCTTTGTTGCACTTAATGCGCAACTGTGAAGAGGAACTGGCAAAATGCATGGAACTTTTTCATCTTCATAAACTCGGCCTGAACTTAGCGATGCCCTCAAGTGAGGCAATGTGCGTGGATCCCTTATTGGCATCCATATAATCTTTATTACTCTCTAGTCATTTATTAAACGCCAACATCTCGACTTGTTGATAAGATATTCTGCTGCTGTATATTGATTGGAAATGGTGTGAAGGGAAGTCAATATTAAAGCTTTCCCATTATTATTGTTTAGGTTTGCTCATATTGACTATAGTGTATTCTCGTCTAGTGCATGCATTTTATGTAGCGTGCTATGCAGTTTGGATGTGTTTTAATACTGTGTAATGTAAAGGGAAGGTTGCATTGTTTTGTTTGACTACCAACAGCTACTGCAGCAACGTTAATTTTAGATTAACTTTATCTGAAGATAAGACTATCGTTTAGAAGATCAAAGTTCAAAAGGTATCGTTGCTTCAAGGTCTGTGGCAACTGACTGTTGCCATCCATTATCAATCATAGTTCCTCTTTCTGCGTTTACTTATAGTGGCTGAAAGGATTACACCTTTTGCTTTTAGTATGCTAAAGAAAGAAATGCTTTCCACCGTGAAACCTTTCATTTTATACTTTAGAAGAAATACCATTCTTCCACTCTTCTGGTAATGCACCAGGACTCTAGGGGGCAAGATGATTCCATGTCACCTTTTACAAATCATTTCTTTTCGATGATTAAATCACCTTTGTTCAATGAAAGTTAACGAAGACTTCAACACTTTTAAATTAATTGGTTGGTTAAATGAAGGCCCAAACCCTCTGCTCGCTTTTACACAAAGGTATTCTTTGACATCAAACACCACATTCATAAAAAAGAAACAAACATGGCCGAAATCGATCTCCCTGAATGAGAATTTTTCCAAAACTCCCACAGAACAAACTGTTAAAATATCATTTTAGCAGGCCACGAGCAAACAACAAATTGCATAAAGCAAGCCTCTCTGCACAGAGTCTGGCCCAGGGCAAGGGCCCTCTTCTTTTAACACTGCTTCTAATAAATCATTATGAAATCTGGATCCCTCCTACTGGACTTTACACCCTCTGAATATAAATGTTTATAAAAGTCTCGACCAACTATAAATGATGGGGGACTAGCCATTATTTAGAAGTCTGACCGAAACATCTCTGCACTGACCACTTCATTATCAAACGCAGAATCACTTGCCTTCCAATTTCAAGTTGGCCATTCTAACATCAATTTCCTGCTAATGTAAAGACCACCTGGACCCAAGAGCAACTTTGTCCATGAATTGACTGAAGTCTGCTTTGAACTATTTTTATAAAATACAAAACGGTAGTTCTGGGAGATTTACACTACTGGGCTGAGTTTAAGACTGACCCAGCAGGTATACATGTATTGGAATCACTTCAGGACTTAATCCTTGCAGCACAGGTTAATCACACTGCACTTAAAGCTCCTCATACTTTGGAACACATTTTTGCCTGGATCTAGGAATTATTTACAGCTCAGACTTCCATTCTCCTGGACCGATCAATTCAGTATTCCATTCTCAAATAATTTTACCCAATTAGAGAGGGATAAGATTTATTTATTTATTTGATTTTTTTTTTTTTTTTTCATTTGCAGAGCGCACACAAGCCCTGGGGCATCTAGGCGCTATCATGTTGCAAAGCAGTTACATACAAAGAAAAACAGGTTACATTAGAATATTCAGAGCAAAGGATCCCAAGGAGAAGAGTGTCACGGGATGCAGGAATTTAGGAAAAAAGCAGGGTTTGAGGGCTTTGTGGAAAGCCCAGTAGGATTCCTCTGCCCTCAGAGAGTGGGGGAGAGAATTCCACTGTTCTGCTGCAATGGCTGGAGAGCTTGTCCATCCAGCCTTGACTCGTTTAAACTTGTGTTGGTTAAGCTTATGGGGGTATGGAGTTCTGGTATCCCCGGATGAGAGTCTTTCAATTTTTTTGGCCAAGTAAGGTGGGGCAGTTTTGGAGATACAACTGTGTGTGATTCCGAGTGTTTTGAACAGGATTCTTTCCCTGTTTGGGAGCCAGTGTACTCCTCTTCGTATGGCAGAGATGTGCTCACCTCTGGGGAGGTTCAGTGCCGCTCACAGAGCTTTGTATTGGATGGTCTGGAGTTTTTTTATGTTGTCTGCAGAGGTTCCCGCGAAGAGTTCATTGCAGTAGTCGAGTTTGGCGCCGATAACTGCACGTGCAATGGTTAGGTAGCTGTCAGGGGAGAGGAATGTTCTGACGGCATTTAGTTGTTTGGTGGATTATGCCTCCGAGGATGAGATGGCATTTACTTGTCGTGTTAGCGAGAAGGTTGTATCCAGATAGTCCCCTAGAGTTTTGACTGCTGGGGACACTAGGATAGAGATGCCATCAATGGTGCAGGCTGAGTATTTGGAGTCATGTTTTTTTAACACGGTCGAAGGACCAACAAGAAGGAGTTTGGTTCTCCAGCATGGGGTCTGGCATGGATTCACATGCTCATGAATATTCCCCGTCGTCAGGCTGGGAATCCTCGGTAAAGAAAAAATCAGTATCAGTTTCGTTTCTGATATGTCTTTCGTAGTAGTAACCAATCACTGATCTCTGCGTCATACTGACCACAGCCAATGACTGCCCTCTACCTAAGCCCCGCCTCTGGCAGCCATCTTCAGATTTTTACCGCACGTTCAAGTGTTGGGATCCTCGTGCTATTGCTCTCGAGCGTTAGTGCTATTTTTTCACGTTTTTTTTTTCTCAAAAACTTCGATTTTTCGGTCAAAAGAGCCTCAAGCTCCACCGTTTCTTCATCCGATCAACGGGGACCCGTGTCGGATTCGTCTACGCCCCTCAAGGGTGAAGATTTCGTCGAGCCACGCTTTTGGAGGACTCCAGAAGTTTCTCAGGCCCATCTTGGACATGGCCCAGGAGAAGGGAAGCTCGACGCCCGGAAAGCTGTTCAGGGTCTGCCCTGGATGCCAGCTTCAGAATGTCTTTAAGGAGGACGAACACTCCCTTTGCCTTTACTGCCTACATGAGGACAAGACGCACGTGGAGAAGGACTGTGCGTTTTGCGGCAATATGTCGGAGCGGACCATGAAGGACCGCCATCAACGTCTCGCCAGCCAACTGGCTGGAAGGGAAGAGCCCGTCAGGCGAGAAGAAGAAGAAGAAATCCGAGCGGTCTTCTAAGACCTTTGAGGACGCCCCGGCAACGGGGGTCCAACACAAGGCCAAGCACAGCGAGTCCGCTGACACCCGGAGCGCCGAACGGTCGGGCTCTACGGGTGCCAGGCAGGGCGCACCCTCCCCGGCACCATCAACCACGAGCCAACGCTCTGGTTCGGGTAAGAAGAAGGCCGAGCACCCGGCGAAGCTCCTGGAGAGGCCCCGGTCGAGCTCGAAGGCCCCATCGGAGGGAGAGCGAGGCAGTGCCCCTCCCCCCAAGGAGAAGGCGGTGAGCGTACCTAAGGTGGTGAAAGCCTTAATCCATCCGGCCAAGGCCTCTATCTCGACAGTCGCGGCGGCCCTGACTCAGCCTGTGGAGGCTACACCAGTGGTGGCGACCTCGGGGCTCAGAGTCTCCCTGCCACCGTGGAGGGAGTCCTCTTTTATGCCCATCAACAGGACCCCCGTGAAACCTCCGACGGAGAAGAAAAAGGGGGGGCAGGAGGTCGTCGTGGATTCGGCCTCAACCTCTGAGGAAGAGCTGATTGAAGTCTTAAGCCACGGCGTTGACATGGAAGAAGACCAGCCCGTCGGGAGGGACCCCGACGTGGGAGACGATGATAACGTTGAGGGTGCCGACGGGGCCCCTGACCGCCCGTCGGAATCCCCTCAACCAGTGCCGCAAGACAACTCGGCAGCCATTTTGTTGGCTATACAGTACTTATTCTCGGAGATAAGGACAAGACTGCCGTTACCACCAGCGGAGGAACCGCTCCCCACGGGGGACCCGGAGCCAGGCCCCTCTGGGAGCCCTCCCCCCTAAGAGAAGAAGGATTCATCCTCCACCTCCTTTTCAGCCATCGCGCCCTGTTCAGCCCTCCTCCCCGTCCACGACTCGTGGGGATGATACGGGGACTGACACGGCCGCGACGGGTACGGACGACGAGGTTTATGACGAGGATCTGCCGTCGTCACCTCCCACCCGGGCTTCCCCGCCCGACGAGATTGGATCGTTTCACTCCATGATCGCCAGGGCATCCGAGCTTCTCCAGCTCTGCCCGGAAGAGAAGAAGAAGGAAGGTTTCCTTTATCAACGGCGCGAGGCCAAGAGGAAGACGGTCCTCTCCGTACCTCTACTGGATGATATTTGGAATGAGGGCCTCACCCTCCTCATGAACCCATCCACGACGCCGGCTAGAAGGGATCGGTACGAGAAGAAGTACCGGGTCCCGGACGCGGCCCCCTTGTGCCTTCGGGCACAGCCTACCCCGGACTCGGTCGTCTCCGCGGCGGCCAGGAAGAAAGCGGGTGGGGGGCGCGGCCTCTATGTCGACCTCCCCGCCGGACGGCGAGGTTAAGAAATTGGATACGATGGGACGCAGGGTCATCTCGTCTGCAACAACGATGATTAAGGCGGCCAACGCCTTGGCTATCATAGCACGCTACGATAGGGAGTTGTGGTACAAACTGGCCCCCCTGCTGGACTTCCTACCGGACGACAAGAGGGCGGATGCCCTAGAGATCTTGCAGGAAGGAGAGGTGGCCTCGGACCACGCCATTACGATTGCGACGGACATCGCTGACACTGGATTTCGCCAGTTGGGCAACGGCGTGTGCCTTAGGCGGCGTGGATGGCTCAAGGCTACTGACTTCCGTCAGGACGTGCAGACCAGAGTCTTGGACATGCCGTTCGACGGAAACAACCTGTTTGGGAAAACAGTGGACAATTCCCTTCAAGCCATCAAGGCAGACACAGAGACGGCCCGGGCTCTTGGGGTTCTCCAGCAACGGCGGCCGTCCTTTCGGAGCGGCGGAGGCAAACAGGGTGCCTCCAAAGGTTCCGGCGGCGGATTTTCCACCTACCGTCAAGCGGCCCGTTCGTCGTCGCAGGAAGCTTACAGGGGACGAGGCAAGTCAGGCGGACCCCGCCGTCGTCACCAAGGAGGTCAAGGCGGCAAAGCCTCGTCGAAGCAGGACTGAACTGGCCGTGGGGTCGGGCCCCCACGAAGCACCCCGGTGGGAGGCCGGCTGGCGAGCTTCGTCAGCGTGTGGGAGTCCATCTCCACCGACCGTTGGGTGCTGGACGCCATAGCCCAGGGTCACGTGCTTGAGTTTCTAAAGAGGTGCCCGCGCGTCCCCCCTGTGGCCAGGAAAGAACATCACGTCCCTCAACTTCTCTTGGAGGTAAAGGCGATGCTCAGGAAGGGCGCCATCGAGCTCGTCCCAAAGAGGCTTCGGGGCTCCGGAGTTTACTGAAGATACTTTCTCGTGAAGAAGAAGACGGGAGGATGGCGTCCCATCCTGGACCTACGACGACTGAACAAATTCATCAAGGCACAGAAGTTCCGGATGGTCACCCTCCAGCACGTCCTGGGTCAGCTGGAGGAGGGCGATTTCCTGTCGTCGTTGGATTTGGAGGATGCCTACTTCCATATCCCCATCCTAAAGGGACACCGAAAGTTTCTCAGGTTCGTGGTCCAAGGGCGTCACTATCAGTTCAGAGCCTTTCCCTTCGGACTGAGGTCGGCACCCAGGGTGTTCACCAAGTGCCTCGCACCGGTGGCGGCGCAGCTGCGCCGAGAGGGGATCCACGTCTACCCCTACCTGGACGACTGGCTCATCCGAGCGAGGATGAAGGAGCTTGCCGTGGAGCACACGGCAAGGACCGTCCAACTTCTCACGGACCTGGGATTCTCCATAAACTACGCCAAGTCCCACCTGGTGCCCGCGCAGGAAGCACTGTTTCTGGGAGCGTGTCGCTTCTGGCCTATCCCTCGGAGGAAAGGACGAGGGCCATTCTGGGCAAGGTGCAGCGGATGCTGGTTGTGGACGCGGCCAGAGTGAGGTCCATCAAGTCCCTCCTCGGAATGATGTCTTCTTGCATTTACATCATCCCCCTGTGCAGGCTCCGGATGTGCCCGTTGCAGGAGTTCCTGGACGCGCTCTGGATCCAGACGATGGGCAGCTTCGAGGAGAGGATCACACTCGACGAGAGTTTCCGACGAGCGATCCGGTGGTGGGGCACCCGCGCGCATCTGACGGCGGGCATGGACTTCCAGGCCCCCGGCCACCAGGAGACAGTGACTACGGATGCCTCCCTGGAAGGGTGGGGAGCGCACACCGGAAATCTGCACGCGAGAGGCATTTGGCTCCCGACGGAGAAGTCCCTCCATATCAACGTCCTGGAGCTCTGTGCAGTGTTTTGGGCCCTCAGGTCCTTCCTTCCGTCCCTCAAGGGCAAGGTGGTGAGGATCTTCACCGACAACACCACCACCATGTTCTACATCAGGAAACAGGGCGGAACCAGGTCCCCAGCCCTGTCCAGGGAGGCGCAGGATCTGTGGCATTAGGCCGCTGCCCAAGGGATGTTTCTGGTGCCGTTTCATCTGGCAGGGATAAAAAACACCATCGCCGACTCACTCAGCAGGGAGCTGCGCTCGTGCCACGAATGGGAACTACGACAGGATCTAGTGGAACGCCTCTTCCGATGGTGGGGCACACCCCAGATCGATCTGTTCGCGACGGCAACGAACTCCAAGTGCCGGAGGTTCGCCAGCAGGTTTCCCCAGCCGAGGAGCATGGGCGATGCTTTCTCGTTCCCCTGGGAGGGCCGGTTTCTATACGCGTTCCCTCCGTTGCCATTGCTGATCCGGCTCATCGCCCAGCTCAAGAGGTCAGGTGCAGGATGATCCTCGTCGCACCTGCGTGGCCGAGGCAGATATGGTTCCCGGACCTTCTGGACTTGGCAGCGTCCCCGTCAATCAAGCTGCCAGTGGACGCGGATCTTCTCTCCAGGGAAGGAGGCGCCATCCTCCATCACGACCCGAAGTCGCTGAACTTGCAGGCCTGGCTCCTGCAGCGTTAGAGTTTGGAGGATACGACATACCGGCCGACTGCAGAGAGGTTCTTGCAAAGGCCAGGGCGACCTCAACTCTTAAATGCTACGGACACAAATGAAAGAGGTTCTCTGTCTGGTGCCACGCACAGAAGATTAACCCTCTACGGATTACGGCTCCCCAAGTACTGCCGTACCTACTGACGCTGGCCAAGGCTGGACTGGCGCACGCGTCCATCAAGATTCATCTTGCTGCGATCTCCCGATACACCAGAACCACGGGGCGGACGTCCTTGTGGTCTCATCGTCTGGTGAAAGAGTTCATGAAGGGACTGTTCAGATCGTTCCCGCCGGTGAAGGCTCCAGCCCCGGCGTGGGAGCTCAACGTGGTGCTGACCAAGCTCATGGGACCTCCGTTCGAGCCTCTGCACTCGGCTCCGTTGAAGTTCTTGTCGTGGAAAACAGCGTTTCTTGTGGCCATCACCTCCGCACGACCGGTGGGAGAGATCCAGGCCCTTTCCTGCAAGGCCCCATACTTGACTTTTCACAACACAAGGGTAGTGCTCAGGACGCACCCCTCCTTCATGCCCAAGGTGCCGTCGGACTTCCACCTCAACGAACCCTTGGTGTTGCCTGTTTTCTTCCCGTCGCCTTTGTCGCCGGCTGAAAGGACTTTGCACTCGCTGGATGTGGCTAGAGCGCTGAAGTTCTACGTGGACCGCACAAAGTTTTTTCGGAAGACGTCACACCTCTTTGTGAACTTTGGACCTGTCAATCAGGGGAAGGCTCTCTCGAAGGCTTCCATTTCCAGTTGGCTCTCCGGCTGTATCATGTACTGTCATCGGTTGGCAAACCGACCGCTGCCTGGCCGTCCGAGAGCCCATTCCACCAGAGCGATCGCAGCTACCACCGCGTTCTTATCTGGTGTGCCCTTGCTGGGCTGCTACGTGGATGTCGACGCACACCTTCACGAAATTCTACTGCGTCGATCGGGATTCCAGGGAGGAGTCCAGGGTCGGCCAAGCAGTGCTGCGCAACCTGTTTGCCTAAGGTGAGCCTGGTGAGGAGGTAAGAATTGCTTAATGTTGAGTTTGATGTAATGCTTAATGTTGAGCCTTTGTCACCTCCCGTGGTTGTGCATGTGTGTACTGCTATGTATTCTTTATTTATGAGCATGTGAATCCATGTCAGACCCCATGCTGGAGAAGGAACAAGTTACTTACCTGTAACTGTTGTTCTCCAGCAAGGGTCTGGCATGGATTCACATGCGAACCCTCCCGCCTACCCCTCTGCAGCTCTTCACTTGGTCATACTGCCACTTCACGTGCTACCAAATCTGAAGATGGCTGCCAGAGGCGGGGCTTAGGTAGAGGGCAGTCATTGGCTGTGGTCAGTATGACGCAGAGATCAGTGATTGGTTACTACTACGAAAGACAGATCAGAAACGAAACTGATACTGATTTTTTCTTTACCGAGGATTCCCAGCCTGACGACGGGGAATATTCATGAGCATGTGAATCCATGCCAGACCCATGCTGGAGAACAACAGTTACAGGTAAGTAACTTGTTCCTTTTATTACCATCGTGACAAGAGGCCATGTGTCGCCATCCAGGCTTGGATGGTAGCGTAGGCTGAGCTCAGAGTGGCTGAGTCGTCGGAGTAGTTGCCAGAGAGGGGGGGGAAGCATTTCTGCGTCATCGACATAGTTGGTAAAAGCTATGTCGAGAGCATCCAAGAAAGGCTTTGTGACTGTTATAAAGTGTGGGGGAGACTCATGACCCTTGGGGTACTCCACACATCGTAGATGAGAGGTGAGGGGGTAGCACTGATGTTTTCATCAAGGACTTTCATTGGTCTCCCTTCCAGGAAGGAGGCTGCTGTGGTGAGATGGTGGCAAAGAATATTGTGGTCAACTAGGTCAAATACCGCGTAGAGATCAAGGAGTAGAAGCAATGCAGGTTTTCCCTTGTCACCAATTTCGTCGATCTGATTTTTGAGGTCTAGGAGAGCTGATATCGTGCTGAGTCCCGGCCGGAAGCCCAATTGACAGACTCCAAGGTTATGGTTAACTTCAAGGTGATTTTGGATTTGGACATATGCTGCTTTGTCAAGTATTTTTTGTAGGAAGGGGACTGTAGTGATGGGCCAATAATTATTGGGAGAGGCCGGGTTGAGTGATGTTTTTTTAGAAGGGGGAAAACCCAGGGTTCTTTAAGGCTGGATAGTACTGTGTAAGTCAAGAAAGATGAATTGATAAATGCTGTGATAAACAGTGCTACTGCACAATCTTTGATGATGGGAGCCGGAACTAAATCCCCTTTGCATTTTGACGGTTTAAGCCTTTTAGGATGTGTTGGGTTTCTTGTTCTGTGATATTATTGAAACAAAACAATTGGGTTCTTAAGGTATTGGAGGATCGAGTGTGGGATGCTTTGGGGGCCCTTATTGTGTACTTTAAACTGGCTTGTTTGGTGAGTATTTCTTTGATGGAGCATGTCTATTTTTAGCAGCATGGCATTCTGTATGCTGGCACACCAAGCTGGGTCTTTTGTAATGGTGGGGGAGGGGTTTCTAGTTTCATAAGGTTAGAGAAGAGTTCCTTGGTGTCAGATTTAGCATTTGCTATCCTCTTATTAAAGGATGTGGCTTTGGCTTGGACGATAGCTTGTTTGTTCTGCTTGGAGAGCTTTCTGAACACTAGCTTACATGCGTCTGAAGGAGTTCTTTAGCAGCAGGTTTCCACGTGACTTTTCTTGGTTCTGAGTTCCAGGAGGTCAGGGGTGAACCAAGAGTTGATGTGACTCACTAGTTTGGCTTTTTTAGGGGCTAAAGGGGCGATGGTGTCAACTGCGATGGTCAATGTTTTGGTGTAGAGGTCTGCTAGAGACCTTGGGCCCTGAGAGTCAAGGTGCTCTTGTTTGAGGGCATCAAGGAATGGTTGGAGACGATCTTTACTTAGCTTACGGGAGCTGCGTGCCAGAGTTGGTGGCAACAGCCTGGTGAGTGGTTTGGTGTGCAGGCTGATGGGGATCGTGAAAGCAACCATGTGGTGGTCGGACCACAGCCATGGATGTCAGACTTGACGTAGATGAGGCAGTTCAAGTCTACTAGCTAGTCCATGGTACAGCCTTTAACATGGGGGGCGGGGGGATTGCAGATATGATGACTGAAGCCAAGGACAGTCAATGAGTTCGCTAGTAAGGCTGCTTGGAGGTCAGTGTTGTCATTAAAACCTAGTTGTAGGTCGCCCAGGAGTATCACCTGTGAGGTGGCCTTTATATTGGCTCCAAATGTCTGAAGTCATTTTTGCTCAAAGGACAGTAAGTGTCCTGGTGGCCGGTAGATGAGATGGGCTATGATAGTGGTGTTAGGGGAGGTGGTCAGTTTCAGTGATAGGATGTCACAGTTCTCCATGAATGAGAAAGTGTCGAGGGGTCTGATGCGTAGGTGGTCTTGGCTATTAGGGCGACCCCACCCCCTCTGACATTCTGTTTGTCACTTCTGAAAATGGTTTAGCCTGACTGGATGGCAAGGGCTAGGGTGGACCCTGATGCAGCATGCAGCCAGGTTTCTGTGACAGCGAGGGCGTCCAATTTCCCTGTAGATAGGAGGTCATGGATATCAAGAGCATGGGCAGGTAGTGAGCGGGCATTGACCATGGCTAAATTGAGAGAGGGTTGAGGGGGTTTGGGTGTGCTGGCCTTGGCCAACCATGCTTTGGATGGGTGTTCTAGAGCAGGTGTCACCCTATCTTGGAGAGCTAGGCAGGTGGTCTTCATGATCCCGGGTTTGTGAGAAGATGTGGGGTGCGATCAATGGAGGAAGTGCTATTAAGGTTAATGTGGGCAGTGGCATGGTTAATATTGTCAGTCAGATAGGTCATGTTGGTCGCAGGGGGATTCCTAACTCGGGTCGGAGCATCACGAGGTGAGGGGATAATCCTGGGTGCATTGGCAGTATTGGGCACAACCAAATAGTGGATAGCAGTATTGTGAGGTTTAGAGGCAGCTATATAGGATTATTGAGCACAACCCGATCATGGAAGGGCACAATGTGACGCGCGGGTGAAACATTGGCAATACTAGGCACATTGAGAGGCACTGAAGGGCACAGGGGCAACATTAGCTGCAATGGGCACAACCAGGTCATAGTGGGGCACATTGTGAGGCACAGTGGCAGTATTGGCTAAATTGGGCACAGCTAGATCCCAAATCGGCGCACTGTGAAGCACAGGGGCGACATTAGCAGCATTGGCCACATGCAGAACATGGTACGGGCTGACTGAAGGGCTCACACAGACGTGAGATTATGCGGAACAATCCAGGCGGGACGTTGTTTCGAAGGAGAATGTGCTAATTGATTCACATTCATAAATTTTGGAATAGGAAGAATTCTCGGGCTGAATAATACATTCAAGATGTATATTCATAGCTTCTAAATAATGAGCTTTGCCTTGAAAAAGACCAAGATAGGTCGAAACACGTGTTGGCATTTTACTCTGATACCGCACATGCTATGAAGATTAAATTCTTGAAACCTTCACTTTAGTGGCATTTCAGAACATTTACTGTTAAGGAAATTCGCCAGAGGATTATCCACTTTTCGAAGGGTTTTGGTGGGAGCGCATCCATAATGTGGGAATATCAAATGTTTTTCACATCCAAATCATAGTAAGGCACATTGTGAAGCACAGGGGCAACGTTAACAGCATTGGGCACGGGCAACATTAGCAGCATTGCACACAAGCATATCATAATGGGACACTATGTAGTAGATAATTAATCACTATATCCATCCTAGACCATTTAAGAGTAACTGCAGATTGGGGTGGCTTCGGAGCCTTTATCTTCCTGGACCTGTCGACGGCATTCAACACGGCTGATCACTCCATTTGGCATGCTAAAATAGGAAGCTGAGGCTTTCGGGGGCAGTCCCTAATTGGATTTGTATTTTGTTAACAAATTGGTCACAACATGTGTGTAATCTTTAGGGTTCCACAGGGCTCTGCGCAATCTTCCATTTTGTTTAATCCATATGTTCGCCCCTTCAATGGACATAATCAACCATTTTGGATTTGTCTTTTTCCACTATGCCGATGACAACCAGATTTTGGTAGATCTACAAGAGGCTTATGACAACCTGCTTGAAAAGATCAGAGACTGTCTGGTCTCGGTCATAAACTGGATGGTTATGAATTACACGGAAGATTGGACCAGACAAAACCGAGATCTTAGTTGTAAGAGTCCTAATTTCTGGAAGCCATGTTTGTAGCCAAATACTTTCAACCAAAGCTGAAATCGGAAGTAAATAATGTGGTGATCATTCTGGACAATAAACCGACATCAAAAAGTCAAATTGCTGCAGTCACAAAACCATACTTCATTATTTGGAAAATGAAATACCTCCTCCTGCTTTTGCCCTCATTACTCACAGCAGGTGATGGTTATGAACTCTTTTGTTGTATCGCATCTGGTCTTCAAGAACAGCATCTATTTAGGACTTCCAATTCCCCAAACCTACGACCGCAAAGAATTCCAAACGCTGAAGTCAGAAAACCACTGGAACTAAAAAAACATGATCACATCACACATGCACTACTGTCCTTATATTGGCTCCCAATAAAAAAAAAAGAAGTATCTTTAAGTGTATGTGTCTTGTCTTTAAAAGCCTACAACAGCCATCCACTACTCCTTTCTCAAACAAACTACGACCCTGTACTACAAAATGTCCTTTAAGATCGACCCTGGAAAGCCTCATCACTGTTCCAATTTACCAGAAAGAAAGGCAGGGTGGATGCCCTTTTACAGTTCAGGCAGCAAAACTGTGAAATTCCCTTCCATCTTCATTGCTCACGTTTCTGAGGCACCTTAAAGCCTTCCTCTTTAATCTTCCTTATGCTTCATCCGTTATATAGCACCAGGATACCTGTGGGGGACCGCTGCACTCAAAAGAACCTCCTAACCTAAAAAGTTCAATTAAGAAATGCGCTAACCCATCTCCCCCCCCCCCTTCCAACCCTCACTGTAATAACCAATGCAACATTATCAGTGAATTCCTCATTCCAAAACTTGACAAGATTTGGAAGCATATTGGCCGCTTGGGAGCATATTGGCCAGTACAGACCAGCTTCCTCACCCATGTATTTTGCAAGACCATCAAAAAGAATTGATTTTCAAAAGCTCTAAAAAAACTTTTGTGACCAAATTCCTAACAGCACACAAAGCAACTACACACAAAGACAACATTCCTTTGCCCATAATAAAAATTCCAACCAGGGAAGATCCCTCACTTTTATCAACAAAATCAATAAAACAGACTAGATCCACCATGCCTCCTATATAAACCCACACTAAAACCTGAAGACTCAGCCAGCTGCCGATGTACCACACACCTGCGTAGCAAGATGAGAATATACAGTGGTCCTCCATGATTCCATCGACTCCATCACCATCTGTGTGGCTTCCAGGCTGTGTATGCCCCACTCCCATCACAGACGACGGCTCTCTGATCTGCCGGGATCTTTCAGCAGCCTTGAGCACGATTGAGCATCAAATACTACTGAACTCCCACTCAACTTCTGTGGGATTCATTCATGCCATCCTGCAGCATCTTGCATTGTACATATCTATTCAAAATGTATGACTACAGATGGGTCAATTCAGATCTCGGTGCCTACCTGTCATGTACGTGTCACACAAAGCTCCATCCTCTCCCCAGTTCTTTTGAACAAATTAAAGGATCCACTGGACATCTACTTTCCAACATGTGTCAAAAGATGTCCATACAAAGGCGATGAACAGCTCCTACAACAACTGAAAGATTTCCTCCCAATCGCTAAATTGTGGATGCCAAATACCTACTTAAAAGTCCCCACCAGCAGGATTGAGTTTGTCTTTCCCGATAATGCTAAAAATGTCTAAACACCATACTGAAGCTATATGGCTTCACTTCAGGACCCTCAAACTATGCCAAATCGATGGCATTTTGCATTTATAACTCTCCTCCATGCACTACATTGTAGTGAAGACACAGACAGCTTTGTACCAGCTATGAAATGTCAAATCCTTCCTCCCAGATGCAGATTTCAAAGCCATTTTTCAAGAACTGGTCTTCAATTTACATGGTTGTAACACCTTACCACAGGGCCACCCAAATTCAAACTGACACTACTAAAAAGCATACTGCACATCTGTCTGTCTCATCAAAGTACTGAGAAAGTATGACCACTATGGTTATTTTTGTTTTTCAACTTTTTATTAGGTTTCAATACACAAAACATACAGACATCAAGCCCAACCCCCACTGTGACCCACAAACCCTCATCCTACTGTTCATGGCAATACAGTTTTTCAAATAGAAGATTAAAGATTTCCACAGTAGTGTACAAGAAATGGGCAGCATTACATTGATTATTTTTCCTGATGTCTAGTCTATGTACCGGTATCCCTGTTTTCGCCTTCTTGTGGCAGGACATTCTGCCCCCCATCTTCACTGGACATATACCTCTGAAATGGCGACTAATAATCCAACAGTCTACTGCAAGTCGGTAGGGTAGCCACATATTGTGTTTGCCGCCTCGTCTGACCCAATCTCAGACGAGGTGGCAAAAACGGGCAACCTAGAATTTTACCATCACCTTGCACTCTGTTGGGCAATACAGCTTTCATGCCGGGACTGGACAGATAGATTTGTTCGATTGATTGCAGGAAATTTCTACAAACTTTGCGACCTTTTCTCAGGTACCAGCACTGGATGAAAACTAGATTTTAACATCAGAATGAGACAGAAATTCAGTACTTCGAGCTTGGCCATTGGTCACTTTTTGGGCCCTATAAGAAGCGAGGGACTGGACCATTGACCAAAAGGATAGGCTGTGTGCTAGCTCTACTAATCCTATTCCCACCCTTAAAAATAACTTGTTACCATTAAATACACACATGAAGTCATACTAATGGAATCTTGAATAGGACACTGGAAGCGCCCCATCTGCGACATGATTTTGGCATGGATGTATTTGCGAGACCTCAAGCTCTCTGCAAGCATTATATGTTCAATATAAACATAAATCCATGGTATCAATCCCTGGTTCTGTTAAATGTTAGCCTGCTTGGTATGAGCTGTGCATGTGGGTGAAGGGCTCCCTACATGCTTTAGGATTCCTTGCTGGAGATTATGTCATGTAATAAGCTAGTGCTTGCGTACCGGATCACCATGTGTCTGTTGTTCCTCCTAGTAGGATGGCCTAAAGATGGGGATGAGTAATCGTATGTGGACTTCCAACGTATGCGTAATCGTCAGCTGGCAGTAGTATGGTGTATCTGTTGGCTGTGGAGCAATACATGACCTTCCGGGGTAAGCTGTGCTGCTCACGAGAGTTTGGTAACTAGTGGTAATGAGCTCTAGTTGTTGAGAGGGGGAAAAGAATGGAATACTGCTGAACCTTCTTTGGCACTTTTTCAGAATACCTTAATAAAGCATGGTTTAAAAATATATTTGGTTGTAGTATGTTGTACATTTTGTATTTGGGTCCTGCATTGCTTCCTGGATCTGCCAATTCTAACAGTTTTGCCACACTCTGAGCAGCGGTTTGTCTGGGTCCCCTACTCTTGCCTTCTGAAATTGGGGGCAGGCTTCAGTTGTCTTGGGTATGTGTTTGAGCTGTCAGACTGAGTATGGTCTGTAGAGAAATGTTGAATTTAAGTTTCTTGAGCGTTGTCTGGAAGTATGTTTTTGAAGTTTTTGCAGAGTTTTTGTCAGCTTGACTGGAAACACACATACATGGCTGGAGACTTTGGGTAGCTGCCCACCTCTGCTCAAGCACTGGGTGGTACACTTTGCTGTATACAGCCCAAAAGAAGATCATGAAGTGGTCTGGACAGATCACTAAGTGTGGCAAGTGTACACTCGTACACATAAACACGCACGCACGCACGCACACGTACGCACGCACACATACGCACACACGTACACACAACCCCCCCAAGTCTACAAATACATTTTTACCAATGAAAGGGTACTTGCTGAACTGGGCAATGCATGGTTGTACTAGCCCTGGAGAAGCATGCAGTTGGCACCCCAGATAAACTGAAAAGGAGCGAAGGTCTCCCTTGCACCTGTTATGAGGCAGACATGGTATCACAAGAAGGGCAAGGACACAAAAGATGCACATTACCACTCCTGTCTTGTTTTAACACTAAAAATGGGAGCACACTCTACCATCAAAATAAAAAGAAAACCGTCCTCGTGTGACGTTAGTCCAAAAGAATAACAATTAAATTAGAAAACCTATTGCCTGCCCTCACTCTAATACCATATAAGTGAAATAGGGAAATTTAACACAAACAGAAAATCAGCGGGAAAAAAAAGGATGTCAGAATCGCATATCAAGATTCTTGCCCACGTTGTATAGCACGCGGGTGGGGTGGAGCACTTGACGTATGGGCACACTCTGCTATGCGAGTACACCTGGGGTAGCTGGTTCGGCCCTCAAGAGCTTGCTTGGCATTCACGTACTCTGCCTCAAAGTTTGGGATTTTGACCTGTCAGGTCTCCCTTTTCCCCCCCAAGTCCAGGTCAATCCCCTGCATTTTTGCAGCACTGAAACACTTCAGCACAAACACAAACGTTCCAAGCTTTTCAACCCAAACACAAATGTTCCAAAGGAAAATGTATTTTAAGTGTCCACAGGCCCCCTCAACCGACCCCAGCCTCTCACTTTCAATTTCTTTCCTTGGTTCCCCTTTTTCGGGCTCATACCGTTTCACTTTACTTTCTTTAGCGTTTGCTATGCCTTATGGTACTCGTAGGCTTTTACACAGTTCAAAATTCAACAGTTCGCACAATCTTCTCAGACTCTCTTCAGCCTTGGCTTTAACAAAAGAATTTCTCTCTTTAAACACAATTTCTGAGTCTCCCTCGTTCGGACTCAGACCCGTTTCAAACACAATTTTTGGGTCTCACTCCTTGGGCTAAGATCCGTTTGGTTCCCAAAAAGGTTATTACAGTTCAATTCCTTTAAGTGTCCCTTGTCCGGACTCGAGCCTCAAAACTGAGCATAGAATCTTTTGAATGGGCGTTCTTTCGTTTTCCACAAGACCACTATGTTACTTTGTTTTACAGTTCAATTTCACTTGATTTCAAAAAAGAACTTCAAGTCCCATAATACCTTTCATGGGCCTTTTTTTATTTCCTGCTTTCTTTCTAAAATTCAGTGTTCAGGTTCCTGCTCCAGCCACACACACGCTCACTGGGATTTCCTCTTCCTTGCCATGAGACTCAACCAGTTAGCACGGTTCTGGCCAGCAACATCTCTGGACCTCCCTGGTCCACGTCAGGGTCTTCCCACCGGCCCCTCAGATACTTGTGCTTCCCAACATATGCCGAGGCGAAACGAGTACTTCTGTGGACAGAGTCGGCAGGATATGATCTTTCCTCTCTGCCTCTTGGAAGGCACAGCTCCTCAGCCCTGCTGCAGCCCTTTCACAACACAGGATCAGCGTCTTGGCCCTCAGCTCACTTCCAAACTCTCCAGGGCTCTTTCAGCACTCTCCTCTGCTCTTCAGCTCCTGTGGTCCACACTGCATCCCCAGCTCGCTCAAGGTGTGTCTCAGTGCTCCACATTTTATACTGACGGAGCGTTAATTGGAGTCGGGTGTGGGTGGTTGAAAAGGGAGGCCTGACTCTGCCTGTCCTTGTTAATGGGACAAGATGGAGACTGCTCATAAGGAATCCATGGTATATTGGTTCCTATGGGCAATCTTCATAGTTCTGTTCCTCTTCTTCATCCCAGTGGTTTTGACAGAAGGCAGTGGAGAGGAGGTATGGGATTTGTAGTGTTCCCTTATGATGGAGGGAAACTTCTGTAAGTGTTTGTCAGGGTGAAGGGGGCAGATGTGTGGTTGCAGGTGAATGGGTTTTAGATAATGTCCCATAGTGATGTGGGGATGTCGGATAGGGATATATTTCTTCTACGCCTCCTTTTTAATGTTAGTACCTTTTGGAATTGGGGAGGGGTAATGGGACAGGATTCATGACAACCTATAAAGGTGGAGGAAGTGTCGGGTAGGGGTTTATCAGAAGGGGGGGAATACTGCATTGCAATCCTCCAACTGTCCCCAAGGACCCCCTGCTCAGGTGATCCTCACACAATGGTCCACCGCAAGAGTCTGGTTCTTAAGGCGATGGCTGTGCCTTGGCCACCTGAACAAAGAATCCCCTGGGTTCATAAGTGAGAAAGTCATCAGGTTCTCTCATTACCCTCTTAATGTTGTGACTTCAACACCATTTTCCCACTGGAAAGGTCTTCGACTAGCTTCAGTTACAATAGCTTGAGGAATCATAACATTTAATTAGGCATTTGCTTTAGTTTACAGGATAATGAATGCTACCGTGTTCTGTGTTTAGCATGCCTGTGCTCGGAAGTGGATTTAGCTTTCAATCTCTGTGAAAAAGGGGTCAAATGTAAACCAATCTGTGGTTGAAAAGCAATAATCGATGCAATGCAGAATGCTGTACAATACAAAGTAATGAAGTGTCATGGAGCAGAGCTATATTACTAAGGCATGCACTGGACTCCTGGAACTGGGCCATGAGAGAAACCTGAGAACAGTTAAAATGTTTTCTTCTGAATTACAGTTATAAATAAATACTGGCTCAGGGCTTTTATTTATTTATACTTTGTGAATTAAGCATCTGTGATCTTTGCATATTCCTTTTAACCCATGGCATTGTATTTTTTTTTGCCAGGCCATTTTTATGATTCCCACAAACCCTCCGCCAACTTTCCGGAAACCAGAGCTCTGGACTGACGAGTTCACTGATTTTGTCAAGAAATGCCTGGTGAAGAACCCAGAGCAGCGAGCTACTGCAACACAGCTCTTGCAGGTTGGTGTCAAGGACAGGAAGACCTGCTATCTGCCCTTGTTTCTTTACCAGGTCTCACTGGGTCCAGCAAATTTTGAATCTGATCTAGAAGATGCCTCACAATGCCTATGCATGTGGCATCTTAAAGCCAGAAACTGTACTTTAACACATGACATCCTTCACATTTTCTATACCTGGAATCCAGTGTCAGTACATCTTCAACTATTCAGAAATAACAAATGACTTCTACTTTCTTCAAGACACACCAGAAGGCCACAGGGCACCCCCCCCCCTTTGCCAATTTTACCACTCTTCTAAATATTTTTGATTATTTTATGTTCTTCATTATGATGTTGAAACATACACTCAGACCTTAATCATGGCAAATTGGGTTTACCTTTTTTTTAGGTTTATTTATAGACGGGGCAAACGGGAGTTGTTTCTTTGTGCTTAAGCAGTTTACACAGAGCCCAATCGAGGTTACAGACATCGCAGAGTAAAATTGCTCTATGAGAACATGGTCATAGCGTATACGTATAGAGTACATGAGCACCCTGAAGCGGGGCGCCAGCCAAATGGGAAGCTCAGAACGCTGACTGTATTCACTGGTGTAACCTTGTGTTTCGAGCATCCGATGTTGTGGTCGGCCAGCATCCCCCCCATTCCCTGACTGCAACCACTTCCTTTGCACCTGCATAGCTGACACGCAAGTGCTAAGGATGCCTTAGATAAATAAGAACATTTAAAAAAAAATGAAAAGGAAACTGACCATACACAGCAGATCCTTAAGTCCCTTCTCTTCCTTGATGACTTCCTGGTCATCAGCAAATAGACTTTCCAAGTTCAGCAGTTTCATGGAACCGCTGCATTAGGTTGCTTTGCTTTTTCTTTTTTATGTCAAGCCGCTGCTTGTCAGCTATGCATGTGCTAATGGTGCTATGATACTTGTGGGCATGCTGACTCGGCCGGTGACTGCACCGCCACCACGGTAAGGGACCCTTGCTTCGATTGGGCCCTTAACATGGATGGCAGGCTGTTATTGACAGTCGACTCACACCCTCTGGTCACGTTGCCTCACTGACATCAATATTTTGTGTTACACAGCCTGTGCAGAATTCTTCAAGAAGAAAGACATGGGCCTCATTATGAGTTTGGTGGTGCTGGAAAAAAGTGGGGGTAATTCCATTACCTCAATTTTTCCTGCACCACCAAATTACAGGTTTTGGCGGAATTACCACCAGGGAATTATGAGTGTTAATTCCACCGATTTTTGGAGGAAAAGTGGAGGTTGTACCTCCACCATGATGTAGCATGGTGAATCATCCACGTTTCCTCGCCAAAGAATTGGCAGAATTAACACTTGTAATTCCACAGGTGGTAATTACACCAAAAAAACAAATGGAGAGTTACACCGCCTACCACCACTTGTAATCCTGTGATAAATCCAAGTGGTGTTAACTGTAAATCCGTTTGGTGGTGTCTTGGAGGATTTATCGCCAAACTCATAATGAGGCCCCTTCTTGAGTGGCAGATGCGGACACTACACAGTCCTGAGTACAGACAAGAGCACCTCCTCATAAAGGCATTGATCTGGTGGCACTATGTATTTCTTATGGAATGCCATTCTGTGGACCATGTCTGCTGTACCATCAGCACCAGAATCCTTGTCAGCCTAGTGCTGCCTGCAGATATTTGGTGCCTAAGAATGAAAGCAGGCTGTTCTAGACAGAAGCTGTAGTAGTAGTCTGTGATATAAGTGGTAGCTGTATTTGTGTCCAAGTTACTTTTTTGGAGTGGGTAGACTGAGCAACTGTGTCTGTTTCAGTGAAAGTCTGAACTCTGCTCAACCCACATACATCTACAGTTAACTAGTTTGTGTCATTTATAGGACGCCTGCATTAGCTAGCTTTTTTTCTTTGCACTGCATACACACCATTTACCAGTACCACACAAATGCTGCTCCCAATCGTGATTTCATGTCGTGATTTATTGTTTAATGTTGTTAATTATGACACATTGTTACAAAGTTTCATAAAGTTGAACCTGTTTGTAGATAATACCTGTCCTTGCTATTGAATAACTTTTATGGACTTTTATGACATATATGTGAAGTTAAATGGGAATGTCCCAAATATAATCAAAATCAGTCCTCAAATGTAGCCATTTATTTAAAGTTACCGAAGTTCAGCCCATAGAGGATGTTATTCCAGGTCAGTGACACTACGTGCTAGCAATCAGTCAAACTTATCATCAGGTGACGAACATTCTGATAAAAGACACTGATTTTATTGGCTAAATGCAGAGATTGACTACAGCGGTCTGTAAAACTGAATGAGTAAGGTTTAATTGCATTGTTAGGTTTCCGTCTTATGCATCCGAATCAAAGGTTGCTGAAGAATGCAGCATAATAGGCATTATTGGAAATGGCCCAGTTAAGAAACCTGATAAAAGAATCTAGCAGCTTCTGGCATTTGTTACAAACAATATTCACAGATGTTACAGTAACATAGAATTTGAGTCACGTACTGCCTTGTAGTACATACCCGATAACACAGGTATGAATTTCAGGTTGCAAGCTACTAGCCAGGCAAAACTCACTCGCCCCCTCAGTTCTCCACGTATACAAAGCATACTATTTGGAATGGATTGTGTCCTCCAACGTATTCCTTATCTATAACATGTAATGTCCACAGCTGTGCTGCTTCGGAAATCTTTTAGGTAGAGGGCGCCCTGTGTCGATGGCGTTGGGTCGATGTCACTCAATGGCCTCCGTCGAGGTTGACGTCATTGGATGTTCTAAGTAGCACGCACGGCGCCCGTAGCCTCAGTTCTTGATTTTTCCCCCTCAGAACGTGTGGCACACGAGCCTATAATACAGCATTGACTGCACTTAGCCTTGTTGGAACGAAAGTTGTAATGGCATGGGACATTCTCAAGAGGGGTAGGTTGGGAGGGCGATGAGGAATACGTTTGGAGGAACATCCAGTCGAAAGAACGTTACCAGTTAGTAAGTAACATCATTGGATGTTATAAGTAGCACGCACGGCGTCCGTAGCCTCAGTTCCATTTTTTCTGCAAATGTGTTTGCTTCGTAAAACTCAGCACGCCTCTTGGTTACTGTTGCGTTACCATATCATATCTTCTTCTTCTGCCCCGACGACCCTGTGTTCTAGCTTCAAGAAATGTCAGGACTGCGGCTACAAGATGTCGATTACGGATCCGCATGGAATTTGTCTGTGGTGCCTGGGCGAGGACCACACGACGGATGACTGCTCAAAGTGCCTGTTATTGACTGCCAAGGTCTTGCGGGAACGTAAGGGGAAATTGAAGGTAGGAAGTGTGTCCCAGGCCCATACGTCCAAGTCGGCTGGTATTTCGACCGACGAGTCGAGAGCAGACTTTTGTCAGAAGATGTCCAAGCGCTCCCGGTCCCACAGTGGTTCGCGCCACTCGTCCTCTTCATCGTGGCGGTCCAGGAAGCGATGTCTGCCCCACCAAATCCTCGACCCCGAAGGAGTGGGATGCTTTTGGGGTGCAGATGTTGAAGATTTTTTAAACCCAAGGCAGTTCCGTCCGCGCCTTCTGACAAACCCAGCAGGGAACGGTCTTGGCCGGATGCTTGTGCGCCTTCGGGCCCGGGTGGATGACGTGATAAGCACCGGGAGCCTTTGAGGGCCCCATTCGTACAAGGCATCGGGTGTTCACCAGAGACATTCCAGGTCGCGGTCTTCATCTCCAGCAAAACCATCAAAACTTGTGAAATCCTCGAAAGCCTTGTCAGCGCCATGCCCGTGGGGCGTGCCGGTCTTGTCCTTGCCCCTGTTTGGGCACTCGAAGCAGTCAGCGCCATTGTCGACTCTTGTCAGAGCCATCAGTAACATCTGGGCAGAATTTACTGGTGGAGGTTCCTGTGACTGGGGACCCTCCGAGGAAAGCTACTTCAAGTCTGTGAAGGCTGTCACAGAGAAGAAGTGTACTCCTCTCCCAAGGAAGCACTTCTTTAAGTCTCTCCAGGATGTTTATGAGGACGAAGAAAGGTCAGAGGAGGATGTTGGGCCTTTTGGTCTTCCATATGGGACTCCTGGTGTTCCGGAGTGTCTCATTTCTGAAGAGAGTTGGATGGAGGATCTGTGTAGTCCTTGCATGATGACAGTGGACTTGTCACGTCCCCTGAGATGGAATTTGGTAGGCCGGATCTCGGGGATCATGCCGACTCTTCTTATTGAAGATTGATGTTGAGAGTTGTGGAGAACCTGGGCTGGGCCAGGCCTCTTGTACAGTTTAATCAAGATGATCTTATAGATATTTTGGATCACGGTCCGTCCACTGACTCGGTGTTGCTATTTCATATGGCATTGCAAAAGAGGTTGGCTGCTACTTGGAACACCCCGGAGAGTATTCTGGCAGTGAACAAGTCGCTGACAAAGAAATGCCGCCCATCCTGTAGCGACCCCAGCTACCTGTCCGCTCACCCCACTCCAGAGAGTTTGGTTGTTCAGGTGGCTACGGCCACCTCGAAGCAAGCGGCGTACCCTACCATCCCTCCTGACAGGGACGATAAGCGCATGAATGGATGGGCATGCAAGGTGTTTACTGCTGGGAGTATGGCATTGAAGTCGGCCAACTCCACCTGTCCCTTAGCAAAGTTTTTGCACACTCTGTGGAATTGCATCTCTTTAGCAGCTGAGCATATTCCCGAAGGGGAAGAAAGGGATGGCTTTCTAGCTATTTTGAAGGATGGCAAGGGTGCCATATGTGAATCGCTTCAGTCTGGGTTGGACACTGCGGATAGTGTCAGCAGGTCCATGGCCACGAGCTCCGTGATGCGCAGATTTGCGTGGTTGCGGAAGTCGGGGGTTTGCACCAGATGTGCAGGCTTGTCTTCTCAACATGCCCTTTGACGGGTCGCATCTGTTTGGCAGCAAGGCTGACGAGAGCCTTGAGAAGTTGCAGACCGCCCAAGCAGCTCCCATATCTTTGGGCACAGTTGTTCGACAACCTCCGCCTTTTCATCCTAGGGGACAGCAACGGAGGGGTTCCTTTCGCTACTACTCCTCATTTGGAAGGACGAGATGGATGGCCACTCAGAGGGACCAACGTAAGTTTCCTCGTGGTGGACGAGGTAGAGGTGCCAAGGCAGCTCGAGCAGCAGGCTCTTTGCCATCAGGTGCTGCAACAGCCGCTTCAAAACCGCTCTGAGGCCTTGTCTCATTGTTCACCGGTGGGGGGCAGGCTGTCTCAGCATCTAGAAGAGTGGCGAGCCATTACTTAGATGTGTGTGCTCTGGAAACAATAGCCCAAGGCTACTGCCTTCCTTTTCTAAAATGGCCTCATGACAATCCACTGGGGAAGCACGGTGAGAGTTTGAGAGTTCCTGCTCTGCTCCTTGTGCCAGAGATTTTGACCCTGCTAGAGAAAGGCGCTGTAGAACCAGTGCATGTGGCGGAGAGGAACAAGGGTTGGTATTCCTCGTATTTTTTGATTCCCAAAAAGGACGGAGGATCTTGCACTTGAGATACTTGAACAAGTTCCTCAGGAAGGACAAGTTCAAGATGGTCACTCTTTCTCAGATCCTTCAGGCCTTCCAACTTCAGGATTGGTTGGTGTCATTGCACCTGCAGGATGCTTATTTTTATGTGCTGAACCATCTCAAGCACAGAAAATACCTGAGGTTTGCAGTTGGCAGCTCACTCTGTTTTGAGTTTTGCCATTGGGGTTGACCGCCGCCCGAGGGTCTTAACCCAGCTCATGGTGGTAGTGGCAACGTATCTCGGGAGAGGGGGAAGTCATGTCTACCCCTACCTGGATGATTGGCTTATCAGGGCGTGTTCTCCTGAGAAGCCTTGGATCATCTCAGCATCACCTGTCACTCCCTTCACAAAATGGGCTTCTGCCTCAATTTCAAGAAGTCGCACATAACACCTTCCCAACAGTTCCAGTACATTGGGGCTGTGTTGGACACGTCTTTGGGGATGTGCTCGCCACCCAAGGTGGGGCCTCAACACATTCTACAGATGGTTTCCAAGTTTCAACAAGCCCAGACTCTTCTGGCTTTCGTATTCTTAAGGTTGCTTGGCCTCATGGCATCCTACATTTTTCTGGTGCCAGAGGCCTGGCTCAGAATGCGATCCCTTCAGTGGGCTGCCCGGACTCACTGGTCCCAGGTCTCAGGCAAGATGTCGGATCTCCTTCATGTTCCCGTCAAGGTCTCCCAGGATCTTCTGTGGTGAGGAAAATCTCATGCAAGGAGAGCCTTTTTGGCAACCGTGGCTGGAGGTAACGGTAGGGACAGACGCTTCCCTCACGGGGTGGGGAGCTCATGCCAATGATCTGACCATCAGCGGTCGTTGGTCTCCATCTGAGTCCAAACTATACATCAATCTTTTGGAGCTGAGAGCAATCGGGTTAGCACTGAAGGTTTTCTTGGTGTCTGTACAGGGAAAGAATGTCCTGATAATGACGAACAACACAGTGGCCATGCATTACCTCAACAAGAGAGGTGGTGTAGGGTCACTCACTCTGTGCATGGAGGCAATGCAGCTCTGGTTCTGGGCAATTCAAGAAGGAATCTCCCTGACGGCATTTCATCTGGCCTGAGAGGAGAACATGGCGTTGGACGCTCTGAGCAGGCAGAGCACAGTCTCCCACGAGTGGGAACTAGCTCAGGAAATCCTTCAAGAGATCTTCGCCCTTTGGGGAATCCCACAGGTGGACCTGTTCGCGACCGGTGCCAACCGGAAGTGCGAACAGTACTGCTCAAGGGAATTTCCTCTGAGAGGAGCTCTAGGAGATGCATTTGTCGTGGATAGGTTGTTCCCACTTCTGTATGCTTTTCCTCCGATCCCTGTCATTCCTCAAGTTCTCAGGAGGTTACGACGGTTCAGGACCCGCATGATCCTCATTGCTCCGGATTGGGCCTGGAGAGTGTGGTCCCCGTACCTTCTAGACATGTCCATCTGTCCTCCAATACGTCTTCCCCAAAGAGAGGATCTTCTCTTGCGAGAGGAAGGTGGGGTTCTCCATCCAGAGGTCAAGGCTCTCAACCTTCACGCATGGTATCTGAACGGTTGAGATATAAGGATTGGGACCGCCCGGATGACGTGATGGAGGTGTTGCTTAAAGCCTGGCGTCCAGCAACAAAGTCCCTGTACCGTTGGCGTAAGTTTTGCAACTGGTGCAGAGGAAAGAATGTTGATCCTTTTCAGTGCTCAATTCCGGAGGTTCTCTCCTTATTACTTTCTTTGGCCCACAGGGGTTTTCAGTTAGGAACCATTAAAGGTTACCAGGCAGCGCTTTCTATCTTTAAGCGCTCGTCCGAGGAATGCTCTTATTTTACGATTCCACTGATCACTCCGTTTCTGAAAGGGCTCACAAATGTATTCCCGCCGTCGCCTTTTCAGGTGCCGGTCTGGGACCTTAGTTTGGTCTTAAAGTTTCTGATGGGTGCTCCATTTGAACCTTTGCACTCTTGTCCGTTGAGATTGTTGACATTTAAGACTGTTTACTTGACTGCAGTTACTTGTGCTCGTAGAGTGAGCTAGTTGCCGGCACTTTCTTCTAAGCCACCCTTTACTTTGTTCGATAAGGACAGGGTTGTATTGAGAGTACGTCCGTCCTTCCTACCTAAGGTAGTGTCAGAATTTCATTTTTTAAGTCAGAAGGTGGTGCTCCCCACCTTCTATTCTCCTCTGCATTCTAATAAGGACGACGAGAGATTCCATATGGTGGATCCTAGGAGGGAATTGAACTTTTATCTTTCTAGAATGTCCAGGGTTAGAGTGGATGACCAGCTCTTTGTGGGGTATACTGGACCCCGATTAGGCCAGGCTGTTTCTAGGCAGACCTTGTCTAGGTGGATCATCCTCACTATTCAGAATGCTACAGGTTGGCTGGCAACAACCCTCCTGAGGGCTTGCAGGTTTATTCCACCAGGGGCGTGGCTACATCAACAGCCCTGCAGAGGGGTGATGCTGCAATGTGGTTCTCCATACACACATTTGTTAAGCATTATTCCCTGGATAGTTCCTATGTTCAGGATATTGCCTTTGGTAAGGCAGTGCTTTACATTTAATTGGGTATGTCTAAATTCATCTCCCTCCTCCACTCATAGATACTGTTTTGGGAGTCTGTCATAGATGAGGAATATCTTGGCGGACACAGTCCATTCGAAGAACAAGTTACCTACCAACTGTTAACGTTCTTTCGACTGAATGATCCTCCAACGTATTCCTCATCGCCCTCCCAACATACCCCTCTCGAATTTCCCATGCCATTACAGCTTTCGTTCCAACAAGGCTAAGTGCAGTCAATGCTGTATTATAGGCATGTGTGCCACACATTCTGAGGGGGAAAAAAACAAGAACTGAGGCTACGAGCACCGTGCGTGCTACTTATAACATCCAATGACGTCACCCTCGACGGAGGCCTTCATGGGACATCGACCCGACGCCTTCGAGGCAGGACGCCCTCTGCCGAAAAAATTCCAAAGCAGCACAGCTGTGGACATTACATGTCATAGATGAGGAATACGTTGGAGGAACATCCAGTCGAAAGAACGTTACCAATTGATAAGTAACTTGTTCTTCTCACTCGTAAAAAGTAAATTATCACTATCCAGTGGCGAGTACACATTTTGAGGCCAGCACTACAAGGTCCATCTCTAACCTTACGTCATCTGCACTTTTCCCGCCCGTTTATGCACCAGTTTCCTGACATCTACTGCCACTGTTCTCCAGTGGTACGGGGCAGGTTCAGAGGGTACATGTACATTCTTGTCAGCTTCTGGGACACCAAGTCCCTTCAGGCAGAGGTAGCATTTTAACTTCTGCACCTCTGAATTAAAATGTAATAATTGTTTCCTTATCAGTCTTGGTGACAGGACAATATCTAAGAATTAGCCCTAACGAGTTATGGTACGGTGACTGATGAAAGCACACCATTTTTAAGCCACACCATTTTGATGTCATACATGTGTCAACCCTGCGAACCCAGGTCAATGAAGTGAAGGCGATGAATATTTATGGATAACATGGCTGTCTCCACTGCTCCCAGTGAGAACAATAGCCAGAATGCAGTATTCCTTGATACCCCGAGAGGAGGGTAACATCTCCCCTTTGGGCACTGGAGATCTCAACATGGGAGCTCATGAGAATCCTGCTTCAAGGGGGTACTCACATAAATGGTCACCCTAACACTAGGATGCTGCACTACAGAGGGCCTTTGAAGTCTGCAAGCATGGGAAAGCGGTAGTTAGAGTAGCCAAAGAGGGAAACGTGAACCTGAGAAGGGGTTTCACTATCTTATACTTCTGCTGGGGCTCTTTCTCTACCTGTCCCCTCCATTTCCTGCAGTACTAGACACTCGATTATGATGTAAAAAGGCAAGGGACACTTGTTATTGCAACAGGTATTGGACCTGGGCAGGTCAGAAACAGGACTCGGACCACTGGAGATTGGTTTAGGGGTTCGTTGATTTGGTCAGGCCAAAAAACAAATCTTTCTCTAAGCTGAAGCCCTACTCTATTAAATGTCAAATCAAACTACAGAAGTCCTTCATCTCGAAACCCATTCTAACCTCCCCCTTTACCTATCTCTTAAAAGAACACAATAATAATAATAACCAAAACAAGACTGTGGAGAACTGTGGACTGGAAGGGCTGGCTGATGGCTTCTGCTACTGTGAGAAACCAGGCGTCTCACCCACTAATATCCGGGGATCTGTCATCCAGGTGGCCAGGACACAGCCATTGCATTTGGATCCAGTTCCTGGGGGTTGACTAGTGCGGGAGGATCACCTGGGTGAGGGTTCTTCGGGGAGTGGGACACCGGATGGTGAGACGTGGTATCCTCTTCCCTATAACGCCTTTACCCCATCCTACCAGGTAGGATATTTAGGAACTCTAACCCCGCACCAGATAACTGGGCCCCTTCCGCATCAATTATGAAGGCGGGGAGAAGCACCAGCCACTGTGGTACCGTCCTTGGCTCCAAGAACAAAGCAGTGTCTGTGAAATCAACACAGCCGGTGAGTTGGGGAGACCGATACAAGTCCGGTCTGTGTTGAAGCTAAGGTTACAAGCAGTAACATTGTACTTTGAACGCTGGAACAAACATTGTTAACACGCGTGTGATAAGAGACGCAAGTAAAGTTGAACTGCTGATGATTGATTGAACTTTAAAAGCAAGATGTAATACCTTTGACAGAGAAGTCCGGCACGGTGTGGGTGCTCAATCGATGGTCTCTGTAAGGTATACAGCTGAGAAGTGGTAAAAGTTGAAGTGAGAAAAAGGTTATATAGATAAGAGAATGAGTAATCGTGAATCAAAGTGGTCCAGCGATGACTTTGAGGGGCCGATTCAAGGAACAAACGTGCGCCGAAAATCTTCGCGCAAGCGCAAAGAAACAGGCGCACGCGCACGCGTGCAATTCATGGAAGTCCCTGCGCGTGTTCTCCTCGGGATGTGCGCCAAACCCGTGCATGGCGCACAAGTCACTGCAACATCCCGAAAGGCGTGCGCAACGCGCACAGTGAAAGCGCACAACCTCGGCGCATACACCAGAAAGTGGGCGGGACACGGGGCGTAACGCGCGGAATGGGGAACAACGCGCGAAAATAAGGGCGTAACTGGGGATGTACTGCAGGGAAGCAGACGGAACGCCCACACGCACTCGAACCACACGTATTCATGGAATCGAATAGGGCAAAGCCACGCACAGCCAAAGACACGCACAAGCTGAAACATGTCCGCCACACGAAGGCAGGCGGTAGAGTCCCAGCGCATCACAAAAGTGGCAACATACAGCAATTGGGCCTGTGCGAGCGGGGCACGTGTATTGCGGGGGTGCGCGGGAATCAACACACGCGATCGAGCGGGGTACGTGTATTTAGGGGGCGCGCGGGAAGTGACACGCGATTGAGCGGGGTACGTGTATTTTGAGGGTTCGCGGGAAGTTACACACGCGATTGAGCAGGGTACGTGTACATAGGGAGTGCGCGGGTAGTTACACACCCGATTGAGTGGGGTACGTGTATTTCGGGGGTGCGCGGGAAGTTACCCACGCGATTGAGCGGGGTACGTGTATTTCGGGGGTGCGCGGGAAGTTACACACGCGATTGAGCGGGGTACGTGTATATCGGGGGTGCGCGGTTAGTTACACACGCGATTGAGCGGGGTACGTGTATTTCGGGGGTGCGCGGGAAGTCACACACGCGATCTCATCAGGGTACATGTATTTCAGGGTGCGGGGGAAGTATCCCACGCAACATCAGCAGGGTACGTGTATCCAGGGGTGCGCGGGAAGTTCCACACGCGATATCATCAGGGTACGTGTATTACAGGGGTGCGCAGGAAGTTCCACACGCGATATCATCAGGGTACGTGTATTACAGGGGTGCGCGGGGAGCAGCACACGTGAATTGCACGTGTGGGTCCTCCCAGGTGTTCCCTCTACACCCTCCACGGCCCCTACAGGTGGCTCTCACCACAGGGGCCTACCCAGCACATGTCATGCAGGCACCCCATCCACCATGGCCATGTCCACCAGCCAACCCACATGTCAACTTGCACTACTGCCCACCAACGCATGTCCCCCTGCACCCCCAGCCACCAGGGGCAGCCTCCACCAGGCCCCCACCCATGTCTCCCACCACCCCCACCCCCCAGTCACCAGGGGCAGCCTCCACCAGGCCCCCACCCATGTCTCCCACCACCCCCACCCCCCAGCAGTGCAGGGGCAGCCTCCACCAGGCCCCCACCCATGTCTCCCACCACCCCACCAGTGCAGGGGCAGCCTCCACCAGGCCCCCACTCATGTCTCCCTGCACCCCCACCCCCGAGGAGTGCAGGGGCAGCCTCCACCAGGCCCCCACCCATGTCTCCCACCACCCCCACCCCCCAGCAGTGCAGGGGCAGCCTCCACCAGGCCCCCACCCATGTCGCCCACCACCCCCACCCCCCAGCAGTGCAGGGGCAGCCTCCACCAGGCCCCCACTCATGTCTCCCATCACCCCCACCCCCCAGCCACCAGGGGCAGCCTCCACCAGCCCCCCACTCATGTCTCCCTGCACCCCCACCCCCCAGCAGTGCAGGGGCAGCCTCCACCAGGCCCCCACTCATGTCTCCCATCACCCCCACCCCCAGCAGTGCAGGGGCAGCCTCCACCAGGCCCCCACTCATGTCCAACTCATGTCTCCCATCACCCCCACCCCCAGCAGTGCAGGGGCAGCCTCCACCAGGCCCCCACTCATGTCTCCCTGCACCCCCACCCCCCCAGCAGTGCAGGGGCAGCCTCCACCAGGCCCCCACTCATGTCTCCCTGCACCCCCACCCCCCAGCCACCAGAGGCAGCCTCCACCAGGCCCCCACTCATTTCTCCCTGCACCCCCACCCCCCAGCAGTGCAGGGGCAGCCTCCACCAGTCCCCCACTCATATCTCCCACCACCCCATGCCCCAGCCACCAGGGGCAGCCTCCACCAGGCCCCAACCCATGTCTCCCACCACCCCCACCCCGCAGGACTGTGGGGCACCTGCCAGCAGGCCCCCACCCATGTCCAACCATGTTCCCCACCACCCCCACCCCCCAGCACTGTGGGGAACCTGCCAGCAGGCCCCACCCATGTCTCCCACCACCCCCACCCCCCAGCCACCAGGGGCAGCCTCCACCAGGCCCCCACCCATGTCTCCCACCACCCCACCCCCCAGCAGTGCAGGGGCAGCCTCCACCAGGCCCCCACCCATGTCTCCCACCCCCCAGCAGTGCAGGGGCAGCCTCCACCAGGCCCCCACCCATCTCACACCACCCCCACCCCCCAGCCACCAGGGGCAGCCTCCACCAGGCCCCCACCCATGTCTCACACCACCCCCACCCCCCAGCCACCGGGGGCATCCTCCACCAGGCCCCCACTCATTTCCCCTATCACCCCACCCCCCAGCAGTGCAGGGGCAGCCTCCACCAGGCCCCCACCCATGTCTCACACCACCCCCACCCCCCAGCCACCAGGGGAATCCTCCACCAGGCCCCCACTCATTTCCCCTATCACCCCCACCCCACAGCAGTGCAGGGGCAGCCTCCACCAGGCCCCCACTCAGGTCTCCCTGCACCCCCACCCCCGAGGAGTGCAGGGGCAGCCTCCACCAGGCCCCCACCCATGTCTCCCACCACCCCCACCCCCCAGCAGTGCAGGGGCAGCCTCCACCAGGCCCCCACTCATGTCTCCCATCACCCCCACCCCACAGCAGTGCAGGGGCAGCCTCCACCAGGCCCCCACCCATGTCTCCCACCACCCCCACCCCCCCAGTCACCAGGGGCAGCCTCCACCAGGCCCCCACCCATGTCTCCCACCACCCCCACACCCCAGCAGTGCAGGGGCAGCCTTCACCAGGCCCCCACTCATGGCTCCCATCACCCCCAGCCACCAGGGGCAGCCTCCACCAGGCCCCCACCCATGTCTCCCACCACCTCCACCCCCCAGCCACCAGGGGCAGCCTCCACCAGGCCCCCACCCATGTCTCCCACCACCCCCACCCCCCAGCACTGTGGGGCACCTGCCAGCAGGCCCCCACCCATGTCAACCATGTTCCCCACCACCACCACCCCCCAGCACTGTGGGGCACCTGCCAGCAGGCCCCGCCCATGTCTCCCACCACCCCACCCCCCAGCCACCAGGGGCAGCCTCCACCAGGCCCCCACCCATGTCTCCCACCACCCCCACCCCCCAGCAGTGCAGGGGCAGCCTCCACCAGGCCCCCACCCATGTCTCACACCACCCCTACCCCCCAGCAGTGCAGGGGCAGCCTCCACCAGGCCCCCACCCATGTCTCACACCACCCCCAGCCACCAGGGGCATCCTCCACCAGGCCCCCACTCATTTCCCCTATCACCCCCACCCCCCAGCAGTGCAGGGGCAGCCTCCACCAGGCCCCCACCCATGTCTCACACCACCCTACCCCCCAGCCACTAGGGGAATCCTCCACCAGGCCCCCACTCATTTCCCCTATCACCCCCACCCCCCAGCAGTGCAAGGGCAGCCTTCACCAGGCCCCCACTCATGTCTCCCTGCACCCCCACCCCCGAGGAGTGCAGGGGCAGCCTCCACCAGGCCCCCACCCATGTCTCACACCACCCCGACCCCCCAGCAGTGCAGGGGCAGCCTCCACCAGGCCCCCACCCATGTCTCACACCACCCCCACCCCCCAGCCAATCCTCCACCAGGCCCCCACTCATTTCCCCTATCACCCCCACCCCCCAGCAGTGCAGGGGCAGCCTCCACCAGGCCCCCACTCATGTCTCCCATCACCCCCACCCCCCAGCAGTGCAGGGGCAGCCTCCACCAGTCCCCCACTCATATCTCCCACCACCCCAGCCCCCCAGCCACCAGGGGCAGCCTCCACCAGGCCCCCACCCATGTCTCCCACCACCCCCACCCCCCAGCACTGTGGGTCACCTGCCAGCAGGCCCCCACCCATGTGCAACTCATGTTCCCCAGCCAACATGTCATCACTATCTAGATCCCTGGTCCCTATGGTCAGCCTCCAAATGCAAAACACCCACCCGAGTATTGCATCCACCCACTCATAATTTGCAATTACATCACAGAACACCAATTGCAAGTTCCGAAACAAACACAATTCCCTCACATACACCCAATGGGTGTCAGTGAATCTCTAAACACATATCATGAAATGCATGAAACCAATGAGATACCACACATTAAAGTTCACCAAAAATAATATGTATTAAAGGAAACATCAATAGAATAAAAAATGAAGAAACAGAAACGTGAATGTACAAAAATGAAAAGAAGCATGTCCGTCAAAAAAAGCAAAACCAAAAATAAAAATCCAAAGTAATGTCCAAAGTCAATGTCCACAAAACAAAATCCAATGGGAAATTAAAAAGAAAGCCATTGCTCCATGGTTAAATAATAGAAAAATAAAATACAATCCAACTGTCAACTATGTACAAGGGAACAATCCAGGGTCCATTATCCCAACAAAATAAAGGAAACCTATCTAACTACACTAACTAATAAAATAAACTATATACAAAAATGTGGCCAATGTCCGAAAGGTCCAAATAAAATAAAAACAAAAATGAAACCTAACACTACCTAGAAACTATGTACAAGGGCAGCGGGCTAGTTTCACGGCTCACTTGTGGATGTTCCGGGCCAGGGCATCATCAAACTCCTCCTCAATGTCCCGGAGGCGGTCCTCCTCCATGGCCCCGAGGGTCCGCAGGGCCGCCGACGCCTCCACCTCCAAACCCCTGCGGATTGCCTCGAGGCACTCGGCCCGCCTCAGGGCCCTCCGGATGGAGTTCTCCGCCCTGACCATTGTGAGCCGTGCCTCTTCCGCCCACTGCCGCTCCGCATCTATGGCGTGGCCCAACCGCTGCCACACAGAAGACACTCTCTGTCCTGGGTCCTCCTGCCCTCCGGCCGATGCCTGCCCCTCCGATGTCGAAGGCCCCGAGCCTTCATGGCTCCCACCACGTTGCTGCTGCTTCTGTGCCTCTGCCCGTGCACTGCCTCCTGCTGCCTGCACATCCTCCGCCGGCTGGGGTGCAGTTGTTGATGTGGCCACCCCTGCTGGACATCCGACTCCCGACTGTGGCAGGGATGCCTCCTCCACCAGCCTGGCCGCACCGTTAGAGGCAGCTCCACAGGGCACCCAGGTGACTGATGGGTGGGAAGATGGCACAGAGGACGACTGGCGCGTAGGGGGTCCAGTTGAGGAGGGGGTCGGAGCAAGCCCCATCAGACGGAGGAATCGGCCTGGGTGACCTGTCCCAGCAGGCTGACATGGTCAATGAGCCATTCGAGATGACTCGCAGTCTCTCCATGAAAAGACTGCAGGTCACCTCGCATGGCCCGTTGACGCAACGCCACACCAGCCACGACAGGCTCAACCCGGACCTGGATAGCCACGTCCGCAGGCAGAGGAAGGCCAGTTGACGTGAGCTCATCCCCTGCCTGAAAACGGGTCTGGACGTAGGCATCCCTGCTGGTGCAAGATGATGCAGGGACAGGATCGGGGACAGGATTGCACACAGGCACCTCTGCGGCGGCCTGTGCTGCCTCCTGTCCCTGGTCCTGCACTGCACCACTAGCACCAGTGGGATCCCCACCTCCAGACCCCGTCTCTGGTGCTTGCACAGCCTCCTCCTCCACCAAACCCCCCACCAACCTGGATGACTCCGTGCCATCTTCCCTTGTTGGGCCCTGTGGGGTCCCAGCTGCCCCTTCTGCTGCCGAGGAGTCCAACTCCAACCCCCGCCTCTTGGACCCCCCCCCGGAAGCTGCGGCCTGGGACGCGGCACCGGACTCCTCACTCCCCGACGAGATGACAACCTGGGAGGGGAGCCGGGCCTTGCGTATCCGGCTGGCGGTCGGATCCCCGCCGCTGTGCTCCACAGCACCTTCTCCGCCCTCTTCATCAGTTGACGCTGCAGACAGGGAGAAACAAAACACAGGCATCAGGGCACTGTACAATGGACACATACACACATGACAGTTGTACATGAGTGGCATTGGCAAACCTCAGACATGTCATCACAATCCCCAACACACATGTCATTACAACTCGCACACATTAGCCATACCACACCCATATCGCAACTGCCACCACCATCCATACACATACAACAGCATGAACAGCCAAAGGTGAGCCAGACATCACATGCAACACAGGAAGTGCACCACACATGTACACACATCACCACACTTGCCTGCATGTGTACACCTCTGCCAAGTGTTGCACTGTTCAGACGGGCATCCATGTCACATCTGCCAATCAGGCTTCCACATACTGCTGTCACATGCATCCATGTTGCACCCTTGTCAAATACACACACATGCACATGTACACAGTGCTGATACATGCAGCCGAAAACAACCTACATGCGTGACATCACGGACAGGTCTACTTACATACATATTCATCCAAACATGTGTGCCCACACAACTGAATTTAGCATGCAAGCCTACACACACAAGCACCATCCATGTCTCACACATTACAGCCCTTGCATGTGTCAGCCCCACGGCCCTGTACACCCCCACCCATACTCGACCCCATACAAACAGATGTGCAACACACGCACTGCTCACAATCAGGATGCATGTACACTCACCGCTCGACTCCAGACGGGTCTGCTTCTCAAGGACCTGGACATGGAGCGCTGGGGATATGCGTTCCAGGACCCTCATCTGTTCTTCCGACAAGTGGCCCCGGCGCCCCTTGGCATCCGCTGCCTCCAAGAGGCGCCGGGCCTTGTTCAGGGTCCTGGACCTGAAGTCCTCCCAGCGCTTCCTGACATGTTGTAAGTCGCGGACTGCCACCCCCTCCGCGTTGATGGCAGTCACGATGTCAGTCCAGATCCGAGTCCGTCCTTCCTTGTCGGCGCGGGAACTTCCGAAGAGGGCATCATACTGCCCCAGGACTTGCTCCACCAGGACACCAACTTCGGTGGCACTGAAGCTGGTGCCCCTCTGCCTCTCTGGCCGGGGGTTGTCAGTGGTCACAGATGGTGTTTGCCCCGACATGACAACCCCAGAGGCAGGAGTGGGTGGGCAACTGGGTCCTGGGGCTGGGCTGTGGAGCGATGGAATCCCAGTCGGGAGTCTTCGGTTCCAGCAGGGGTGGTCTCAGCAACAGCACCCCTGGCTGATGTGCAGGCTGCAAATGGCAGGGCACATGGGCAGCAGGCAGTCAGGCAGCAGCAGATGGCAGGTGGAAGCGTGCTTGGGGCTCTGGGGGGGCAGTAGTTCGGCCTTCTGGGCAGGAGCGTGCTCTTCCGTGTGCATACGCGTGGCCAGCTTGATACGGAGTGATTTGGCACGTGAAAAATCTGCACGTCAGCGTGTAATTCGAGGAAAGGCCCTTAGCGCGTAAGCGCGTCTGCACGCATATGCATTTTCATTGGACAGAAGGCCCCTCAAGCGCAATCGCCCCTGTGACGTGACGCGTACAGACGTGCATGGGCATTTCAGCGCGCGTGAAAAACTGCACGTCCGCATGTAATACGAGGAAAGGGCCCATGCGCGTAAGCGCGCGTGGAAAACTGCACGTCCGCGTGTAATACGAGGAAAGGCCCTTACCGCGTATGCATGGCAGCACGCATATGCGATTTCATTGGACCAAAGGCCCTTAGCGCGGGAGCGCGTCTGTGACGTGACGCGCGCAGGTGTTTCCCTCATTGCACGTGATGACAGAACACACGTGGATTTCCACCAATCGCGTGTGAAAGTTCCCGGCACCCCGGAACACACGTCCCCGGGCTAATCGCGTGTGGAACTTCCCGCGCACCCCGAAACACACGTACCCAGGCCAGTTGCGTGTACGCTCACTCCCCTCCGATCACACGCGATGACACTCGGACCGTATCCGAATACGGGAAACCCGCGCACGGCGAAAGACGTGCACACGCGTCAACGCGTCTGCCACACGAAGGCAGGCGGAAGCGTCCCCGCGCACAGCATAAAAGTGCGCGTAAACAACCAACGCGTATATACAGCTACGATGAATGCCCCATTTGTCGCTGCACTGATCGTGGGACACCGCAGGAGGAGGAGAATAGCCAGGGCACGCATTTTCACACCACGGACAAGCCTTTTTGGGATGCCTGACGACCAGGTCTATGGCAGGTATAGGTTTCCACCCCATATCATCCTAGACCTGGTCAGGGAGTGGGAAGATGACCTCACACCCCGCACCCTTTGCTCCCAAGCATTGAGCCCCTTGGAGAAGCTGCTCAATGTCCTGCATTTTTTGGCCACTGGGTCATTTCAGCGGACCACTGCCATAGTGGGGGGGGGTCTCACAGGCCACGCAGTCACGCTGCCTACACCAGGTACTGGCAATCATGACAGCGCGCCCCTCTGTCCGCAGGCACATATACATACCCAGAACACCCGCAGAAAGGCAGGCCGTTGTCCTGGATTTTTTCAGGGTGGCACACTTCCCCAAAGTGCTCGGTGCCATAGATTGCACCCATGTGGCCCTACGTCCACCTAGGGCCATTGAGCACATCTACCGAAACCGCAAGCACTGGCATTCCATCAATGTACAGGTGGTATGTGATGCAAAGGGAATCATCACCTCTGTCTATGCAAACTACCCTGGCTCCACCCATGACAGTTTCATATACAGAATGTCCGCCCTGAGCCGGGCCCTGGAAGCTGGGCAGTATGGCGACACATGGCTCCTAGGTCAGTACAAATGCCCTTGCACATGCATGCAAGTCACACACAGACAAATATCCAAACCCTAATAATCTCAACTATTATCACCTCCCCAGGGGACAGTGCCTACCCTCTGAGCAACCACATGATGACGCCAATCCGGAACCCCACCACACCACCCCAGGTAAGATACAACGCCGCCCATATTGCAACCACGGGCATAGTGGAGCGCACATTCGGAGTGCTCAAGTCACGTTTCCGCTCCCTTGACCGCTCTGGTGGGCAACTACTCTATGCACCACCAGTAGTGTGCAGGATCATTGTGGCAGCATGTGTCCTGCACAATGTTGCAACACAGCAGGGCGTCCCGGTGGACATGGTGGTGCCCCCACATCCCCAACCACAGGCACAGGCGCTGCCCATGGGAGGGGACAGGGCACGTGGCGAGGAAGCCCGGACCCAGCTTGTGGCCACATTTTTCACCTAAACTCCCACCCCTGCGCAGTGCACACAGGCCTGGCACATACCAGGTGACAATCGATGATGACAAAGAGACAGTTAACTGTCACAACCCTACCACCCTGAGAAAGTTGCCATGGAAGTGCCACATCGTCTGCATCCCTAGCTACTTAAACACAAGCTATCCTGTGTGACCAAAAGGCACACATATGACATATGACATGATATGGGCCATACACAAGTATTCCAAGGCGCAATGAGGCAGGGAGGGGGGAACAAGGGAACACAGAGAACGGTACTACTAGGCCAGGTGTCATTGGGATCGTGCAAGTGCAGGGGTAGGGGGAATGGGAAAAGTGCAAGGGGAAGGGTGGGGGGGGAGTCCAGTACAGGGGAAGTAGCCCAAAAAAATAATACATAGGTCGCCTGGTGGCAACTACAAAGGGAAGTGCAGACAAGTGCTGGGAAGGGAGGGCTGTGGGGATAGAGAGACAGTACTGCAGTGCAGGGGTTGCCAGGGAGGCAGTGCAATTGGAGAGTGGCTGGGCCAGGGACCGAGGTCTGTGAGAGTGGCCCAGTTGCAGCTCCTATGCAGCTCCAGTGGAGAATTCTGCAAGGGAGAGGCAGACAGTAAGCAGAAGCAAAGAGGAAGGTCTTGAGGTGCTTCCAGAACTGGAGATGATTCCCCTCAAGTTCAAGTCAGGCCGGAAGTCTGTTCCAGGGGGAGGGCCCTGCTGCGGAGAGAAATCTACCCCCAGCTAGTTGCTCTGAGAAGCGGATGACACAGACATGCAAGGTGTGCATCACACACACCTGCAAACCAGGCCATGGCCATCACAGTCATGTCACTCCCTCCCAAACATCAACATGACATGGCACGCAATACCCATACACCAACGCAGTAACGATAAGGTACACATTGCCATGTCCTAAATGCACAGTGGCATCGGACACTGCTGCCTGACCCGGAATCAGATGAAATGACAGACCAACAACCTCCCACTCAAAATAAGTCATTTCCAAATGCATTACAACAGTCGTAGACGTAACATCACAATGAATGCCTGTCTACATGCACATTATGCATTGCAAAATCAACACTGCAGCTCATGTGTGCAGTGTCCTACTCCTGCATCACACTGCTCAGCGCACAGCACAGTGAACAGCCATTGTGTGTGATGCACACCCTGAGCATCACATCTAAGTGACAGACCACGTCAAACATCAAATTAGGCATGTACTGGATCAATGATCGGTCACAGAAGATGTGCTGCCGGGACACAGTGGGCACCAGAAGGCAAACAGTGTACACGTGGATATGCAAGGGTGGGAGTACATGTAGTGCATCAGAGTGCAAGTGTGTGGTTTTGCAAGGACATGCACTCCACATATGCATGTGCACTCAAGTGACCATCAGTGTTCCCTACACATCACATGTGAACATCCACCATGTGTACACCCCAGCATGGCAAACCACAACTATCCCCTCGCACCTGAAAGAAAAACACAACACATGAACAGGCATTGATCAGCAGAACACAACATGTACATAGGATACCACCATTACTATGTCAGAGTTCCCATCACACTGCAGGGCAAGGCAACTATCAACAACAACCCCCCCCCTCCCTCACAAATGACCATGACCCACTGAACAACTGCACCTGGGTCATGGAGCCTCCAAACCTCAATTCCACCTGGCCACAGGATCACCTTTACCCTTCGTAACCATCTCCCACCTTGTGTGTAAAAAGATACCTGAACCCTCAGAATCCACACTCATTTCCAAAATCACAAAATCGAAGGCATAAAAACGAACCCGAACACCCTCCAGTAGATGACTTGACGTAGCAGTACCTCACAAAGGCCAAGTACTACCACAATGATGCAACAACCAAGGTAGCGCAGCAAAACAATGTCACGACAGAATGTGAGACGTGTGGTACATGACATAGGATGATGCACCATGAATGGATGTGTACTGTCACAGGTCCCCTGTACAGGCGCGGGAGTGTCACGAAACAACCACCCCCACCATGTCCCGGGTGCCTGCAAGGTCAAACTCACACAGGCCCCTGAGACCCTGGTGGGGAATGAGGTTCAGGGATATGCAGTCGGGACAGGTGTTGACACACTGGATGACTGGAATGAGCGGCAGGAGAGGGGAGGAGGAATGACACATGAAACTAGGGAATGCACGAAAATGTACAACCTGCATGAACACATACACAATCCAAACAAACTTGGACATCATTGTCATGGCCTTCTGTAGTCCAGGCTCAGGAGTGGTACGAACCAACCACCCCCTCTAGGGTTTTGACGCCTGCAAGTTCGGGGCTTACACAGGCATCCGCAACCCCAGTGGGGAAAGAGGGTCAGGGAACGTTGCTTGGATAGGCACGGGAAGCAGGAACACCGGGTAGAGGGTACAGGTTCCAAAATTGCATAGGATCACGGGTGATTAGGGAGAAAAAAACATACCAAATTGAACCACACATACATCCATGCATCAGTACACTCCCCAGCAAGCCTATGCAGAGCAGTTCGTAAGAAAAACAACAAGACACTTAGCTCTGGTTTTGAGTGCTGGCCTCCTGCCTGCGCACTCTCAGGTCCGGTTACAGGAGCACTGCAATGCTGCAAAGAGAGACACAGTCAACAACCTGTACGTGCCAATTGCACAAAAACACAACACCAAACATGCCCCATAGCAACAGACTACTCTACAAACAGACAATCTGTGGTTGATGCTTCGTACCCATATATAACATCACCCCTGTGACGGGTCATACACAGTCGATGCAGTAAGGCAGCCGCTGCTGGGTGCGTGGCAAATGGAACACCAATGTGTCACAATTCACACAACATGCAATGTTCCCTGGGTAAGCAGACAGACCCATATAGCAAGCCATGACTAAAGAGCAAATTGCGTACCACCATGACCGAAACAAAGTTGGCAGTGCATTTATCATGAAGTACGTGGAAAAGACATGCACTGCACCCGAGTATGTCCCTTGCTGTATGTCCCTGTGAGCTGCCCCTTTCCATGTCTCGGAAGGCTACATGGTTGATACAAGTGGCTTAATGGACCTTGGTGTACCGGAGGGTATGTGCCACTGCCCCTGCATGTGTCCCAGACAACCCTACTATCAGCAGCCATCAGTCCACAAACACATCTGAGCTGCATTGTGTGCTTCAACACCAATATTCGTCTAAGCTCACCCTCAGTGCTGTGACTAAGCCTGCATGTGCAACTCGCCTGGTGCAAGCTTTGCTGTGTCGTGGCCCCCCTGTGATGCTCACCTTGCCTGGAGTTCCTTGGAACATGTCAGCAGTTCTAGGATGTGGGTCTGCAATCACTGTGCCTCTGCTTCTGCACACATGTGCATGTGGGCACCAACAAACGGGTCCAGAATTCCGTCGTCCAATGGGCCATGTCTGCTGGCAAAGGTGCTCTGGAGGCTCATCCCCCTGCAGAAAGGGCATGAAACACATGATTAATGCTTCAAAGTCATCTGTGTGTGTCTCATCAGGCATCTCATTACTTGACCATGTCAGAGAGTCACATCACAAATCACACCATCAGTCCGTCTTTCACCTCCAAAGTGTGGAACACTATCTACAGCATGAATTGCAACAAGCACATGTACAGGAAAGATATGAAACATACTACACAATGCATAGCAATCAATGTCCACATTAATCATGAAATTAATCACCATCTAGCAAAAGCTGAACAGTGGACAATGACACCTAAATCATCCCCACTAGGGGTGTCAACACAAGTCACACAGCACCAGACATGCCACAGATATGACAGTCCAAAGCCCTTGTGTAAAATGCTGTAACACCGAACCATCCTTGCGAGCCCATGGATAAGGGAGGCAGGAGTGGCATATGTGAGTCAAGGAACCCAAGCAGCAAACACATACACAAGACAACCATGAAGGGCTCAGCTGGAACAGACAGTGGATGCCTTCAAAAGCCACAAAGCACCACACCGTCACATGAAAGCACAATAGACTAGCAATTTTAAACTAAATCAACTATTAACTAATTACACTAACTATGGAAAACCTACATTACCTATTTAAACTAACTATCAAACAGAAACGTAACTAACTAAAGTAAAAGAAAAATCAAAAATGGCCACATACGACCCGGGGGGGAGGGGAGGCACCCAGGAGGGGGGAGGTACAGGGTGCTGCTCAACATCCACATGCGATGATGCTGAGCCAAAAAAAAATCCTCCATGGGCTCAACGCCTGCACAGCACGACCTATGTGGGAGATAGATGGTCGTCCGAGTCTGGCTCATCCTGGAAAGGAGGACGTGGCACAGTAGCCTGGCCATGCCTAGCCGCAGCTTGCCCCTCGTCGGCAGCAAGTCTGCCGGACGGGTGAGCCTGGTTCTGTGTGGCGATGTGACATAGGTCTGCATGCAGAATCTCCCGTGATACACGTACTTCCTCTTGCAAGGTAGCACGTGTAACACGGAGTTCCTCCTGCAAAGCCTGGCTGGACAACCGCTGCACCTCCCGGCAAGCCTGTAGCTCAGCCGAGATGGTACGCTCAAGCTGTGCAAACCTCTGCTCTGCCTGCTGCCTCTGGGACATCATAAGGACACCCAGAGTGGATCTGAGGGAAGCATACTCCTCCCTCAGGGCATCCATGTGCGCCTCTGCGTGAGCAGCAATTGCTTGACGCAGAGACGACATTTCAGCCTGGCGTGCCCTGTCTGAGGCCGCCATGCCCAGCCTGAGCGAGCGGGCCGTGGGCCGTGCCGCCTGCTGCTGGAGAAGCACCTGCCTAGCAGTGGGGAGCACAGATCGTGCCACACGCTCCATGCTCTCAGCGATGTTCTCCATTGCTGCCCCCTGCCGTTCGGAATTGGCAGTCATGTCTTGCTCCCACTCAGTATACAGCGGTTGCGCGCGGCGACCACGTTGCCGGGCTTGACCCCTGCGGGACCCAAGGACCGGGGGTCCTCGCTGTGTTGGCACCGCCTGCGGCTGCACGACTACATGCCCCCGTCGACGTGATGTCCCAGGCACATCAGTGACTGGTGTGGATGGTGACCCTGCGTCCCGATCCACCACGGGCGGAGGAACCAAGACTGTCTGATCCTTCAGTGCAGGTGTCGCAGACAGAGGAGTGTCCACATCAGAATCACTCACCCCTGACACATGGACTTGATGCTCATCCAACTCAACATGGACGTCAGAGTCGTCATCAGGGCTGGACTCATAGGCAGCCAGAGACAAGATGGACTGCAGCACTTGGGGGTTTTCGTGGCCTACCACCCCACGACCCCCACTAGTGCTGGGTTGATGTGGTGTTACCAACCCTGTGTCTGGCATGACAACACCATCCTCTGCCTCCATTGCGTCATCACCTGAAAAATAGAGAGAAAAAGGTCAATACACACGTCAGAAGCACACGACACACACCGACAGCAAAGGCATCCGGCAGACATGTGACACACAACATATGACCTGGCATGCATGCTGGGTATACTTTGAATATCTTCTGTGATCAGACCTGTTGAAAGGTGGCAGTTTCCATGGAAGTGGGTCTATGTAGTGCGGAAAATGTGTACGCCACTCACTACCTACATGTACAAGCACTACATGGTGTGTGCCAGGAAATGTGAAGGCAGTGCAATGTCAAATTCAGACATCACGTGCATTGTGAATTCAATGTGTACCATGTCTAGAAGCCAAGCACCCCTCCACCCCAGTACCAAAGCAGGGATGCCTAGCATGGTATCAAAATGCTGACCATACACCTGTGTATTGACAGGCAGTGTTGACTGGCATCAACAGCTTAATGTGATTCAAATTACAACACTGCAAATGATGCTGGGACAGTGGGCAGGACACATGATGGGAACTCCGGAGGCCGCCCACGTGTGAAGAAGACACAACAAGAGTTGGACAGAGTCATTGGCCATTGAACAGGCTGAGGCCTGTGAGCCACACAGATTGTCAGAGCCTAAACATGTGTGCAACGCAGGACTGAGCCACAGTTAACATGGGAAGGCTGATGAGATGGCAGGCAATGTATGTAATCAAGGACTTATATTACAGTGATCATCCAGTCAAGGACACATAGGGGCATGCGTGCAATGCACATGGAGCATGAATGGGCACTCCTGTCCCTGCGGGACATCTGACCCATGCACAGTACAAGTGAGATACCCTGCATCGAGTACTAAGGCTGTACCACACGGCATATGTCTGGCAGATTCTACGCTGGAAGTTAGCATCTACACAGGACACATGAACAAGAAAGTACACATTGGCAAGATTGAAGCAGACCAGTGCAAAGGTGGAACTGGGGTGCAGAGTGGCGGAGGAGGGGCAAGGGAGCATGCCTACATGGAGTCCCGCATGCAGGCAGAGGACACATGCATGAGGGTAGCATTGCATTACTTACACATCAGAACCATGTACACGTCACATGTAGCAGCAATCATGCACAACACATCCCACAAGTGAAACACACACGTCCTCAACAAACACGCATCAACACTCACTGGACTGGGCATCAAAGTCCAGCTTCTCTCCCACTCCTTCGACCAATTCAGGTGGTATGAACTCCGCAACGAGAGCCTCATGCGGAGTGAGTTCTTCCTCCTCTGGTGCAGGCCCACCGCCAGTCACCAGAGTCAAGTTGTAATTTGAGGCATGCTTGGCCTTAGTGCTGCGTTTGATGTCATTCCAACGCTTTTTGCACTCCTGCCCCGTGCCCACCTCATGGCCGAATGAACTGACATGTTCCGCAACATGCTTACAGTGGGTGTCACGTTGGGCAGCCGTGGTCTGACTATTGGCACCCACTAGCATGTCACGGTTGTGGCCCCGCACGTAGTCCACGAGGAAGTCCAGTTCCTGCTTACAGAAAGGCTTCTTCCTCGACGTGCAGGAGGTCGTGGCTGTGTGTGGGGTCCCAGCCTGTGTTGCAGGTGCAACCTTCCTCCTCTTGGACTGTGGCACAGTCCCTGGCTGGCTAATGCCGCCCTGACCAGTATGGCCAGTGGGTTCAGTGGATTGAGCCAAGGGAGTGGCAGGTGGAGGGATGACCAAAGGCCTGACTTGTGTCAGTGGCAGCTGGGTGCCCACTAATGGACCCTGCGCAGCAACATCAGCTGTGGCAGGGTCGTTGGCCGCAACGGTCCTGGTTGGCAGACTCACAACCGGGGTGCTGTTGGGTGCATCTGCCCCTGCACTTGCCAACACCCGGCTGTTCGGGGCAGCAGATGACATGACTGCCCCCGGGACACGTGTCTTGGTCTGAGCAGCCCGGCCTGCCCCTATGGTTTCCCCCCTGGCCTGTTGGAGATCTACCAAGGGCTCTTCAAGTGCCAACGCAGCCTGCGCTGGCAGACCCTGAGCCTGGGTGGCGGTGTCCACAGCTGCACCTGCAGCTACCACTACCCTTGGGCCCGTGGCAGTCGATGGAACGGACTGCCGGGTCATATGGGTGCCAGTGCCAGATGCAGGAGCTGCATCCTCCGGAACCACAGGGGGTGGTGGCATGGCTGCACCGACACATGGCACAACATTGTGCTCAAGTGGCGCACCCCTGCCTCTTCCCCCTCTGTGGCTGCCCTGGACACCCTGGAGACCCCCTACTCTCTGGTCACCACGGCCATGTCCCCGACCACGCCCGCCACGAGGAGTACGCCCAGCTGAGGCGCCCCTCACCTTTGGTGGCCTCCCAACCATGGCACAGATGTAGTAGTGCTGGCACAGATGGAGTGGTGCCAATGGGAGGTGTACACCACAATTGACCTGGGCAATTGGGGTGAAGGGGGTGGGAAGCAAGATGTTAACAGCCCCCCTGCACCTGCAAGGCTGTATGTGACCCCGGTGATGTGGTGACGGGTCATGCAACGCTCAGGCACCCCAAAACTGCAGTAAAACCGTGCACGCAACCCTGCAGCCTACGTGCGTGGATTCAACCTCCCGCAGTACGCGGTGGCACCCAGTAACACGAATAACGCGTACGCGTGGGACACGCAGGCTACTATGACATCGAAAATGGGTGCGATACACAGGGGCACCCGCAGTGGGAAAAAGAGCGTGTGCGACTCACCGTCTGACTAGCGCGATGCAGAAAAACACGCGTAGCCAATACCCCCGCCAAAAGAAGAGGTACGTCCTTGATAGCTGTGAAGTTGTGACAACACACGTCGGTCTCCACGAAAGGCACGTACAGCGAACTGCTGGGCCCGCTCACCTTTAACCCGTGCTGAGGGAAACGCACGCGCGCGTCATGTCACTTACGCGCATGGGCCCTTTCCTCGTATTACACGCGGACGTGCAGTTTCCACGCGCGCTTACGCGCATGGCCCTTTCCTCGTATTACACGCGGACGTGCAGTTTTTCACGCGCGCTGAAATGAAATGCCCAGGCACGTCTGTACGCGTCACGTCACAGGGGCGCTTGCGCTTGAGGGGCCTTCTGTCCAATGAAAATGCGTATGCGTGCCAACGCGCTTACGCGCTAAGGGCCTTTCCTCGAATTACACGCTGACGTGCAGATTTTTCACGTGCCAAATCACTCCGTATCAAGCTGGCCACGCGTAAGCACACGGAAGACCACGCTCCTGCCCAGAAGGCCGAACTACTGCCCCCCAGAGCCCCGAGCACGCTCCCACCTGCCATCTGCTGTTGCCTGACTGCCTGCTGCCCACGTGCACTGCGATTTGCTGCCTGCACATCAGCCAGGGGTGCTGTTGCTGTGACCACCCCTGCTGGAACCGAAGACTCCCGACTGGGATTCCATCGCTCCACAGCCCAGCCCCAGGACCCAGTTACCCACCCACTCCTGCCTCTGGGGTTGTCATGTCGGGGCAAACACCATCTGTGACCACTGACAACCCCCGGCCAGAGAGGCAGAGGGGCACCAGCTTCAGTGCCACCGAAGTTGGTGTCCTGGTGGAGCAAGTCCTGGGGCAGTATGATGCCCTCTTCGGAAGTTCCCGCGCCGACAAGGAAGGACGGACTCGGATCTGGACTGACATTGTGACTGCCATCAACGCGGAGGGTGTGGCAGTCCGCGACTTACAACATGTCAGGAAGCGCTGGGAGGACTTCAGGTCCAGGACCCTGAAAAAGGCCCGGCGCCTCTTGAAGGCAGTGGATGCCAAGGGGCGCCGGGGCCACTTGTCGGAAGAACAGATGAGGGTCCTGGAACGCATATCCCCAGCGCTCCACGTCCAGGTCCTTGAGAAGCAGACCCGTCTGGAGTCGAGCGGTGAGTGTACATGCATCTTGATTGTGAGCAGTGCGTGTGGTTATTATTCAGTAGTGTGCAGGTTGCACATCTGTTTGTATGGGTGGGGGTGTACAGGGCCGTGGGGCTGACACATGCGAGGGCTGTAATGTGTGAGACATGGATGGTGCTTGTGTGTGTAGGCTTGCATGCCAAATGCAGTTGTGTGGGCACACATGTTTGGATGAATGTGTATGTAAGTAGGCATGTTCGTGATGTCACACATGGATGTTGTTTTCAGCTGCATGTATCAGCACTTTGTACATGTGCATGTGTGTGTATTTGACAAGGGTGCAACAGTGATGCAACATGGATGCATGTGACAGCGGTATGTGGAAGCCTGATTGGCAGATGTGACATGGATGCCCGTCTGAACAGTGCGACACTTGGCAGAGGTGTACACATGCATGCAAGTGTGGTGGTGTGTGTACATGTGTGGTGCACTTCCTGTGTTGCATGTGATGTCTGGCTCACCTTTGGCTGCTCATGCTGTTGTATGTGTATGGATGGTGGTGGCAGTTGCGATATGGCTGTGGTATGGCTAATGTGTGCGAGTTGTAATGACATGTGTGTTGGGGATTGTGATGACATGTCTGAGGTTTGCCAATGCCACTCATGTACAACTGTCATGTGTGTATGTGTCCATTGTACAGTGCCCTGATGCCTGTGTTTTGTTTCTCCCTGTCTGCAGCGTCAACTGATGAAGAGGGCGGAGAAGGTGCTGTGGAGCACAGCGGCGGGGATCCCACCGCCAGCCGGAGACGCAAGGCCCGGCTCCCCTCCCAGGTTGTCATCTCGTCAGGGAGTGAGGAGTCCGGTGCCAGCTGCGGGGGGGGGGTCCAAGAGGCAGAGGTTGGAGTTGGACTCCTCGGCAGCAGAAGGGGCAGCTGGGACCCCACAAGGCCCAACAGGGGAAGATGGCACGGAGTCATCCAGGTTGGTGGGGGGTTTGGTGGAGGAGGAGGCCGTGCAAGCACCAGAGACGGGGTCTGGAGGTGGGGATCCCACTGGTGCTAGTGGTGCAGTGCAGGACCAGGGACAGGAGGCAGCACAGGCCACCGCGGAGGTGCCTGTGTGCAATCCTGTCCCCGATCCTGTCCCTGCATCATCTTGCACCAGCAGGGATACCTACGTCCAGACCCGTTTTCAGGCAGGGGATGAGCTCACGTCAACTGGCCTTCCTCTGCCTGCAGACGTGGCTATCCAGGTCCGGGTTGAGCCTATCCTGGCTGGTGTGGCGTTGCGTCAACGGGCCATGCGAGGTGACCTGCAGTCTTTTCATGAAGAGACTGCGAGTCATCTCGAATGGCTCGTTGACCACGTCAGCCTGCTGGGACAGGTCACCCAGGCCGGATTCCTCCGTCTGATGGGGCTTGCTCCGACCCCCTCCTCAACTGGACCCCCTAGGCGCCAGTCGTCCTCTGTGCCATCTTCCCACCCATCAGTCACCTGGGTGCCCTGTGGAGCTGCCTCTGACGGTGCGGCCAGGCTGGTGGAGGAGGCATCCCTGCCACAGTCGGGAGTCGGACGTCCAGCAGGGGTGGCCACATCAACAACTGCACCCCAGCCAGCGGAGGATGTGCAGGCAGCAGGAGGCAGTGCACGGGCAGAGGCACAGCAGCAGCAGCAACGTGGTGGGAGCCATGAAGGCTCGGGGCCTTCAACATCGGAGGGGCAGACATCGGCCGGAGGGCAGGTGGACCCAGGACGGGGTGTGTCTTCTGTGTGGCAGCGGTTGGGCCAGCAGATAGGTGCGGAGCGGCGGCGGGCGGAAGAGGCGCGGCTCACAATGGTCAGGGCGGAGAACTCCATGCGGAGGGCCCTGAGGCGGGCCGAGTGCCTCGAGGCAATCCGCAGGGGGTTGGAGGAGGAGACGGCGTCGTCCCTGCGGACCCTCGGGGCCATGGAACAGGACCGCCTCCGGGACATCGAACAGGAGTTCGATGATGCCCTGGCCCAGAACACCACGGAGTGAGCCGCTGGACTTGCCCGCCGCCTTTGTATATAGTTATATAGTTAGTGTTAGGTTTCCTTTATTTTTTTTTATTTGGTTGCGATTGGACAATGCGCCACATTTTTGTATGTAGTTCAGTTTTTAGTTAGTTGTCATAGTTGGGTTTCATTTGGTTGGGCTCATGGACACGGGATTATCTTGTAAATAGTTCTTCAATGGATTTTTCTTTTTTATGGAGTTTTTTCATCGCCATGGAGCAATGGTTTTTGTTTATCATTTACCCTTGGATTTCTTTTCTGACTGTGACTTTGGACACCATTTATTTTGATTGTGCTGTGTGTTTTTGATTTTTTTCAGGGACATTCATCTTCTTTTGGTTGTTTTGCTTTGTGGTTTTTCTCATTTCCTTTCCATTCAAGTTGATTTTAAAAACATTTATATTTTCATCCTTCAATGTGTCGTATCATCTCATTGCGTTCATGCATGTCATGTTGGGTGTTTTAACATTCACTTGCAGCCATTGTGTGTGACAGACATGTGTTCATTTGCATTATTTACATTGGGTGTGTAACATGTAATTGCCTGATATGTGGGTGGATGTGATAGTTGGTTGGGCCTTTTGGCAGGGGAGGATGGCCATTACGGACATGATTGGGGATTGGTGGGACCCAGGTGCAGGGGGGCATGGATGGGACATGGGCGAGGGCCTGGTGGAGGGTGCCCCTGCACTGCTGGGGGTTGGGGGTGGTGGGAGACATGGGTGGGGGCCTGCTGGCAGGTGCCCCACAGTGCTGGGGGTGCAGGGGTACATGAGTTGGACATGAGTGGGGGCCTGGTGGAGGCTGCCCCTGGTGGCTGGGGGATGGGGGTGGTGGGGAACATGAGTTGGACATGGGTGGGGGCCTGCTGGCAGGTGCCCCACAGTGCTGGGGGGTTGGGGTGCAGGGGTACATGAGTTGCACATGGGTGGGGGCCTGCTGGCAGGTGCCCCACAGTGCTGGGGGGTGGGGGTGCTGGGAGACATGGGTGGGAGCCTGGTTGAGGCTGCCCCTGGTGGCTGGGGGGTGGGGGTGGTGGGAGACATGGGTGGGGGCCTGGTGGAGCCCGCCCCTGGTGGCTGGGGGGTGGGGGTGGTGGGAGACATGGGCGGGGTCTGGTGGAGGCTGCCCCTGGTGGCTGGGGGGTGGGGGTGGTGGGAGACATGGGTGGGGGCCTGGTGGTGGGTGCCCCTGCACTGCTGGGGGTGGGGGTGGTGGGAGACATGGGCGGGGTCTGGTGGAGGCTGCCCCTGGTGGCTGGGGGGTGGGGGTGGTGGGAGACATGGGTGGGGGCCTGGTGGTGGGTGCCCCTGCACTGCTGGGGGGCGGGGAGGGTGGGAGACATGGGTGGGGGCCTGGTGGCTGCCCCTGGTGGCTAGGGGGTGGGGGTGGTGGGAGACATGGGTGGGGGCCTGGTGGTGGGTGCCCCTGCACTGCTGGGGGGTGGGGGTGGTGGGAGACATGGGTGGGGGCCTGGTGGAGGCTGCCCCTGGTGGCTGGGGGGTGGGGGTGGTGGGAGACATGGGTGGGGGCCTGGTGGTGGGTGCCCCTGGACTGCTGGGGGGTGGGGGTGGTGGGAGACATGGGTGGGTGCCTGGTGGAGCCTGCCTCTGGTGGCTGGTGGGTGGTGGGAGACATGGGTGGGGGCTTGGTGGAGGCTGCCCCTGGTGGCTGGGGGGTGGGGGTGTTGGAGACATGGGTGGGGGCCTGGTGGAGGCTGCCCCTGGTGGCTGGGGGGTGGTGGGGAACATGAGTTGGACATGGGTGGGCGCCTGCTTGCAGGTGCCCCACAGTGCTGGGGGGTGGGGGTGGTGGGGAACATGAGTTGGACATGGGTGGGGGCCTGCTGGCAGGTGCCCCACAGTGCTGGGGGGTGGGGGTGGTGGGGAACATGAGTTGGACATGGGTGGGGGCCTGCTGGCAGGTGCCCCACAGTGCTGGGGGGTGGGGGTGCAGGGGTACATGAGTTGCACATGGATGGGGGCCTGCTGGCAGGTGCCCCACAGTGCTGGGGGGTGGGGGTGCTGGTGCTGGGAGACATGGGTGGGGGCCTGGTGGAGCCTGCCCCTGGTGGCTGGGGGGTGGGGGTGGTGGGAGACATGGGTGGGGGCCTGGTGGTGGGTGCCCCTGCACTGCTGCGGGGTGGGGGTGGTGGGAGACATGGGTGGGGGCCTGGTGGTGTCTGCCCCTGGTGGCTGGGGGGTGGGGGTGGGAGGGGGGTGGGAGACATGGGTGGGGGCCTGGTGGAGGCTGCCCCTGGTGGCTGGGGGTTGGGGGTGGTGGGAGACATGGGTGGGGGCCTGGTGGCGGGTGCCCCTGCACTGCTGGGGGGTGGGGTGGTGGGAGACATGGGTGGGGGCCTGGTGGAGGCTGCCCCTGGTGGCTGGGGGGTGGGGGTGGTGGGAGACATGGGTGGGGGCCTGGTGGAGGGTGCCACTGCACTGCTGGGGGGTGGTGGGAGACATGGGTGGGGGCCTGTGGAGGGTGCCCCTGGTGGCTGGGGGTGCAGGGAGACATGCGTTGGTAGGCAGTAGTGCAAATTGACATGTGGGTTGGCTGGGGGGCATGGCCATGGTGGATGGGGTGCCTGCAGGACATGTGCAGGGTAGGCCCCTGTGGTGTGAGCCACCTGCACGGGCCGTGGAGGGTGTAGAGGGAACACCTGGGAGGGCCCACACGTGCAATTCACGTGTGGTGCTCCCCGCGCACCCCTGTAATACACGTATCCTGATGGAATCACGTTTTGAACTTCCCCCGCACCCCGAAATACACGTACCCTGATGGAATCGCGTGTGGAACTTCCCGCGCACCCCTGGAATACACGTACCCTGCTGATTTCGCGTGTGTAACTTCCCCTGCACCCTGAAATACACGTACCCTGCTGATATCGCATGTGGAACTTCACGCGCACCCCTGAAAAACACGTACCCTGCGGAAGTCACGTGTGTAACTTCCCCTGCACCCTGAAATACACATACCCTGCTGATATCGCATGTGGAACTTCACGCGCACCCCGAAATACACATACCCTGATGAGATTGCGTGTGTGACTTCCCGCGCACCCCTGAAATACACGTACCCTGCTGAAATCGTGTGTGTAACTTCCCCTGCACCCTGAAATACACGTACCCTGATGGAATCGCGTGTGGAACTTCCCGCGCACCCCTGGAATACACGTACCCTGCTGATTCCGCGTGTGTAACTTCCCTTGCACCCTGAAATACACGTACCCTGATAGAATCGCATGTGGAACTTCCCGCGCACCCCTGAGATACGCGTACCCTGCTCGCACGGGCCCAATCGCGTATGGAAATTCCCGCGCACCCCTGAAATACACGTACCCTGCTGGAATCGCGTGTGTAACTTCCCCTGCACCCTGAAATACACATACCCTGCTGATATTGCGTGTGGAACTTCACGCGCACCCCTGAAATACACGTACCCTGCGGAAATCGCGTGTGTAACTTCCCCTGCACCCTGAAATACACATACCCTGCTGATATTGCGTGTGGAACTTCCCGCGCACCCCTGAGATACGCGTACCCTGCTCGCACGGGCCCAATCGCGTGTGGAAATTTCCGCGCACCCCTGAAATACACGTACCATGATGAAATCGCGTGTGGAACTTCCCGCGCACCTCTGAAATACGTGTACCCTGCTCGCACGAGGCCAATCGCGTGAGGTACTTCCCGCGCACCCCAGTGATACACGTAGCCCGCTTGCTGTGCTGGTACAGGGTTAGCGCAGCCCTTTGCGCTGGATTGGGTATGTTGATGGATTTTCCCTGCGCGAGAGGCGTTCTTGGGGGCGTAACTGGCGCTGCTGCAGGGTCGCTGTGCCACTGTGCGCCACGGCTGGTTTTGGTGGCTGGAATCCATGAATACGCTGTGCGCGGAAATGGATTTTGGCGCACGCGGCTGGCGCAGGGATTCGCACGCGCACACTGTGCGCTAGCCGCGTGCGCCACTTGTGCGCTGAATTCTATGAATTACCCCCTGAATGGCAAAGAGACTTTGGCACAGAAGACCCTCATGCAAGAGAAGCCAGAGTGTGTGCTCAGCTCGAGTGTGCCGCCTTGTCTCGTGCTGAAAACTTGGGAAAGGGAAGCCAGTGGCTTGTATATCCTGACATATCTTTTCTTGAACACTTTTATTTTGCATAACATTGTTTCCCACACTATTTGTATTCCGAAGTAAATATTGGAAATAGGTTTATTAGTATAGGCCCTTTTATTTTGACAGACCAGACTAGGAGTGGGTATTATTTGATTATCGTAGCTTGCTCCTATCTTTAGATTTAAGATTAGATAGGCATTTTTCAAACCCAATTGAAGTTCAATAAACATCCATGAACTGTGATCACTTGTGTCTGTCTTACTGTTTGATGCCATCCCTTCCTTTCAATACCCAACCTTGCCCAATTTAGTAACGACTTGTGCCCATAGTTCAGGTTGAAAATATAGCCCTTTTTTGATGGGCTGGACTGTTGTCTACTAGAGGTCACCTGTACAGGCATCCTTATTTGCCTCCCTTACAATGTTGGAATTCTGTCCGGTTTTTCTCTCCCCCTCAGTCTCTTCCCCATTCTGGGGTGGTTCTTTTGCTCACTCCCCACTCTGGGCTCTCTTCTGTTTCTCCCTACCCCGGGGCTTTGCTCTCTTTTACCCCCCACTCTGGGGTTTTCTGCTTTTCTCCATACTGGGTTGTCACTTATGTTTACTCCCCTCCTCTGGGGTATTCCTCCTCTCTCCCCACTCTGGATTTTTTTCCTGCTTTCTTTCGCTTTCACCCGCCACCTTCTCCAGCTGGGGTACCGCGTACCTGGTTGCATTGAGCAGTGAACTTGTGGAGGGGTGTTGGATCTTTCTGGTCTTTCTCCCATCGTGGAGCTGTACACACGACTCTTCAACTGGGTTGTGCGTCGGTCTGCTGAGGCTCATCTTCCTCAGTCATGCAGCTCAGTCTGCACAGAGTCGCTTATGCAACTTCTCTACTGGGTTCTGCGTCGACCTGCAGAGGATCTGCTTCGCTGGTTTCGCAGCCTCTCCAGGCTGCTCTGGCTGGCCTGCAGCTGCACCATGGCACACTCCTCTGGTGCGTGTCCGAGTCCGTGCCACCCACACTGGCGTTCTCCCTTTCCTGTCGGCCACTCCCCCCTGGGTCTTTTGGCACAGTTAAACTCTGCAGTGCTTGTTGAGTACCTCATGTGAATGGTCATCCTAAACCTCTCCAGCGCGTCCGTGCACTCATTTCTCCAGAGTCTTCGCAAGGGATTGGACACAGGTCAGAAGCTAAATTAGCCATTACAAAATAGTGTATGTGCTGATTGTAAACGCTAGTCTCTAGATGTCCTATAAAGGTGTTTGTAATAGGGATGTGACATGTGTCCCTATTGGGGTCTGTCGCCTAAGGGGGAGTCACTTCCAGATGGAGCCCCCTTACCTCGTCCTCAAGGGGCTGAAGCGTAGCAGACTCACCTCCCTAGTCCCAAAGTGGGTGGCTCCCCTTTAGGGAGAGGTGATGATCTTCCTGGATTTGTGTCAGACTCCTTACAGCAGGCTTGCTTTTGCCCAATCACCAGTGACAATTTGCCTTTATAAGGAAGGGATCTTCAACGCCTTCCTTGATTCATCTTTGAGCTTTTAAGAAGAAGAAAAAAAGACCACTGGATCGCTATTGGCAGTGCAGTCCATTCCAAATTCCTCCAACAGTGAGGTGGAGATAGAAGGCATCCAAGTCAGAGGAGTGCTCTGCCCCTAACCATCCCCTGGGAACAGTGGGGGTGGAATGCTTTGGACCTAGGCCTGCCACTCTGCCAACTGCACTGGTACCAGGCTCCTCACTGGAGGTGCCAGCCAACTCCCTGGACTGGGAGACCCTAGCAAGAATGCCCCCGCTTGTCCTGGTGCCCATCGATTCGACCCCCAGCAACAAGAAAGCTCAAGAGCAGCAGAAATCCTGTTTGCACAGATTCAAACTCCATTCAACCAAACCGACACAGGACGCTCAGTACTTCTTTTGGCACTTCTCAACTGCTGTTCTGCATCTTTGAACCGCACATTACACCCTCAACTCGGACACCGGCTCACTGCTGTGGAAGCCCTCGACTCACTGCTACTTTGAGCCCCACATTGAATCATCAGGTCTTCACCTCGGACATTCTCGAACACTGACTCGAACCTCTGGGCGTCATCGTGCGGTGCGCCTCCTCGACCCAGCTTTAACATGGTCTTGAACAACTTGACCGCTGATCTGGACCAGTTGGACCCTTCTAACTACATTGCCAGAAACGCTGACTGGAGCCACACAGTGTCCATCTCGAAGCCGACTCGACACTGGGTCAACACGTCTTGCTGCATATCTAACCATGTAAGACCACAATTAAAATGTCGAACTACCCAAGTGTAAGGTATTGTGAAAAGGCCCTGCCCGCCCTTCCCCACTAGTTAATTTTTGGCACAAGAATGATTGATGAGCTCCTCCATTTCAATCCTTTTCTTTAAAGACAATCATTTTTAAACATTGCATTGCTGAAATGTGTTGCTTGAACACCACTGCTTAAGTACCCAGAATGTCGTCAAATACTATCTGCAACTTCTGTGTTCTTTCTTGCATGGGGTGTGATCTGTGCTTGTGTTTTTAGATAGTTATTTGGATTTTCATTGTTTCTCCATATTTTTTAAGAACCGTGATTGAATTTTATGTTTGTTTGACTGTTGTACTATTGCTGTTTGGCTTGCTACTGTTATCACCTCACACCCATTCTGAGAGTATAGCTACCCTTGGCCCATGTTACCAGAAAGGCGAAGGAGGTATACTCATTGGGCTGTATCTGTTTTTCCTTTATGACTGTGATCACTGCTTGTTTAGTAGTAATGTGGGGTTCAGTAGGCGGTTTAGCCACAACTCATCCCTGTACTTTTGCAGAGAATTAATCATTTTGCCACAATGCCATTTCGGAACAATCCAGAACTTTAGACTTTAAACCTTGCAAGAAGTGCAAACCAAATGGGTCCACCTTGGATTTGCAACAGTACAGTGTCTGGCGATTAGAGTTGGAGCATGACACAGGTGTGTTCATCACGCAAAAACATGCACTTCAAGGCCCTTTTGTTGTGAAGATCTTTGTAACGATGAACAATCTAGGTGGGGGATGCCTTTCAAGAACCCTCTTCAAAAGTCTTAACACCTTTCCTTTTTCTGCAACATTTGGTTCCAAAGCTGGCTTCTATATCTCCAGGGCCAGACAAAGAAGAGGCATTAGATTCTGTTTATGCACATAGTCTTTTTCCTCAAAACACTTTTCTTTTTGGATTGTAGGAAGCTGTACCATAGACATAGCTCAGTTTTGAAGAGCTAATCCCTATAATGGAGAAGATGCAAAATGTACAATTTCTCCAACACCACAAGCACATCGGCTGAACTGAGTAGTTCAGTCAGTCCATGTATGCCATCATCCAGCAGAGTCCCTCATTGCCCTGTGCTCTTTCTAACCCTACTGTGGGCAGCAACATTAAGCATCCGACACTACTCCTCTGTCATATTCTTTTCAGTCTACTGCCACTGATTCTTGTTTTAGTTTACGGTGTTAGAAATGACACCATATCTCTTACATTTTGTGTCCGCACCAGCACAGAGGCTGATCATACGCAAGTGCTTTCACTGGTTGGATTGTGCTCATCCTTAAACCAGCTGGGCTCTTTGAATGGATTCCTTACACAGACTGTGATTCAGGTCTGGTCTGCTGGCCATGATGATTATCAGAACTTGGTCTCAATGTTCAGCCAGATCCATCTGTTGATGAGCTTAATAATGAACTTTAGGATGCCAGTGTTTTGGATACCTCACCAAAACTGGACATTCCTGACTTCTGTGCTCATCCATTTGACGAGCTTACCTTCTTCAGAGCAATTATGTCCAGGGCGGCATAGGCCCGCAGGTCTGTAAAATCTGGAGAGGAAAAGTCTGAGGTTCTTATCTCTTTCAGTGGGCTCTACAAGAAACATTGCTGCCTTTAAGATAGAATTAGATTACTATGTTCCTCTGATACTCTTCCATACAAAGGTGGTGGTATCAATGTTACTTCTACATCACTTTTGTCTAATAGAGAATCGGAAAACACCTCGTCTTCAGATCTGCCTACCCCAGATTCTATAATGAAGAGAGCCTTGTTCATTCAGTTGTGGCTCAAGGTAACCATTATTGCTTCTGTAAACACATTGGGCTGAATTCACAGAAGCGTAGGCAAAATCCCATTGGAAAACGTTCTGTGAATAAGGGCCATTGTGTTTAGGCACATTATAAATGCCCAATAAAAAAAAAATATATCCCTTCGCCCATCTACCTGTAATAGGAACATTGTTGCAGATCCTGACAAACTTCAACACTTTGATGTATACCTAAACAAATTAGTGGTATGGTCTCCTTTGCCATGCGCAAGGATGCCATTCAGTCTGTTTTTGGGCACTTCAAAACAGAGTTATTTTTGGTAGCACATCTGGAAGGGAAGGAGAATATCCTGGCAGACCCCCTCATCAGGCAGGAAGCAATGTCCCACAAGTTGCATGAGAAGAAAAAAAAATGTTGGGAGTGCCCACGTTACAAAGATAATGGAAATGTGTTTTTCTTTTTTTATTGTGTTTTTGGTTACAAAGCAAACCTTACATAAACCCATCATAGAACAAATGAAAAATTTAACAATTACAAAGCAATAAACAATGCCTTAAAGCAGTTCATAAAACCATACTACAGTAAAGCAGATACACATATTAAAAATTGATAGAGATATAATAAGCAATATATTGGAACCCCACATAAGCCTAGACCAAAAGAGTTCAATGGCGAAGTCGTAATCCCTTGCAGTACCCTTGAAAAATCTCTCTATTCCCCTGAAAGTATGGGCACACAGTAACCCAGTTTTGGAGGGTTTCACGCGCCAGGTTCGTTACAAAACTTCAAGGAACCAATGATAGAATGTGGTTGTTGACCCTTCCAGTGTATAATTCGGTCACTGGAAAACTGGTTAAGCCAAAAGCGCAAAAAAAATCATGTACTTCTCCAGCATTGGATCTTTCATGGATTCACATGCTGTGACTATTTCCCGTCGTCAGACTGGGAAACCTTGGTAACTTTAACCTAGCATTTTCCTATGGAAAACTTTAGTGTCCTAGTGACGTCTTTTTGGGTGCTTTAGGCTACACCAATAGGACATCTGGTATAAAGAGCCCCGCCCCCCACGGCTTACCGTCACATTTCAACCATCTCCAAACTGTTGGGATCACCTTGTATTTGCTCTTGAGTTACTCTTCATGTTCTACACATGCTTTTTGTACTTCGGCCATCATGTCATCTGTGGCCCAGAGGAAATCGCTGTTTAGGCCTTGTGTATCCTGCGACCTAAAGAAGGTCTTCGAGGTGGACAGCCATGCAGATTGTCTGTATTGTCTGTACCCCAATCATTCCGTGGACGCCTGTGAGATCTGTCAAGGATTTTCTCAGAAAACGCTGAAGGACCGCAACCGCCGGCTGATTTGTTGGCTGAACGAGGGCTCTTACCTGGGTTCGGAGGTTGGTTCATCCCAGGGGAGCAAGTTTTCAGTTACGGCGAAGGTGTCGTCTACGCACTAACGGGCAGTGGGGAGAGGAAGCAGAGCCTCTGGATCCAGGTCTCATCACTCTAAAGGGACAAGTGGCTCGTCTCTGGCCAAGTCGGCAAGGCCGGACAAGTCAAAGGTGGCTAGTGCTAGGCCCGATAAGTCAGGGCAGAAGGCTGCGACAGTGGAGAGAGAGAAGTAGAAGTCGAGGGGGAAGTCCTCCTCGAAGCACTCGTTGTCTAAGGAGCGTCATAGGTCATCTTTGTGCAGGGACTCGTTGAAACACCGTTCTAGCGCTTTGTCCAAGAGGTCTGCTTAGCAGGAGATGGCCAGGCCTATGGAGGCCAATTAGTACCGACAACGAAGGGTTCTTCTATGGAAGTTCCTTCTTTGACGGTTGTGGAGCAGTCTTCACTTCCGTCGTTGGCTCCGTCTACGGCGGTGACTGTCAGTGGGCCACAGTTGCTGTTGGCAGCACAGCTGGAGACGGATGGTGGTTTCTTGCCTGCGGGGGAGCCGTGGCAGCCTGGGACGGCTTTGGCCATTGGTCCCACTGGACATTCTTCAACAGGATCAGGCTCCATATTCTGTGTCCTCAGGTCCATCTACGTCGAGTGGGGTTGGGGCTGGGCCGCACCTGTACCTGTTGGTGAAATCACACTCTCCGCTGTCCATTTAGGTGTTGAGTACACTCCAGTCGTCGTTGGGACAATTGGATGCAAGACTTCCGGTGGCTCCGGTGGTCCGTAGTATACCTGAAGAGTCCCCTCGACCGAGTCTCCCCAGGAAGTCACCTCCAGTGCGGCTGCCGTTGCCGTCGCCATTGGAGTTAGCCCTTCCCAGAAGTCATCCAGAGGAGGGGGAGCTGGATGATTTGGATCCGGAGAGTGGGCTTTGTGATACCCCTTCAACGGTGTCCTTGTCACCCAGGAAGTACGATACCCGGGATACAGACCCTGGAGTGGAACCTCCTAGTAACCCGAAGCAGCCGTCGCCGCCGGATGAGGTTGGGTATTTTTACGCAATGATGGCGAAGGCTTGCCAAGAATTTGGCCTTCCTCCTCAATAGGAACGAAAGGACTGTTTTCTCTTCGATCACATGAGGAAGCGACGGAAGGCTGTCTTCTTGGTCCCCATTTTGGACCACGTGTGGTAGGAGGGTCTGCGCACGATGCACCATCCTTTTTCGGAACAGGCGGTGAAGGGGTGTCTGGAGAAGAAGGTTAAAGCGCCGGAATCGACCCCCAAGTGCCTCATGTCACAGCCCACGCCAGAGTCGATGGTTTCTGTGGCAACTAGTCGAAAGGTGAGGAGCCAGCACAAGTGTGTTACGCCCCTGGAGAGGGAGGCCGGAAAGCAGGATGCATTCAGGAAGAAAGTCCTGAATGTGGGTGGTACTACAGTGAAAGCGGCAAATTCCTTGGCCATTATGGCCCGGTATGACATGGAGATGTGGCACTGGTTGGCCCCGCTCTTAAATCATCTCCCGGAGCAAAAATGTTGGTTCTGGAAGGGGAGGAGGCTTCCAACCACAGCATCAACATTGCAGTGGACCTGGCCGAGTCCGGCTTCAAACAAATAAATAATGGTGGTGTTCTCCGGAGGTAGGCATGGCTGGGCTGCACTGACTTTCGTCCAGAGGTCCAGCATAAGGTAGTGGACATGGCATGTAAGGGTGAGCAGCTCTTTGGCAAAAGGATTGATGAGGCGCTGAAGGGGATGAAAGAAGACTCTGAGGCGGTGAAGTCCCTGGGTTCCCTGCAGAGTGGGTGTTCTTTTAGCCCCCTTCGGGCATTTCAAGGGGCCTCTGGTAATGCCAGATTTGCCGCTTCCTGCGACAGAGGTTACGGTCGTTCTGGTTACTCTTGCCAAGGCTTCAGACGCTCGTTCCAGTCAGCGCAGAAGAGCAGGAACTATCGGGCACAACGTAAGAAGGGTCCTGCAGCCTCAGCTGGTAAGGGACGGCAGTCAAAGTCTCAACAATGACTGCCATGTCGGCAGTCAACTAGGGGACAGAGTGTCGCGACAAGTCGACGAGTGGCATCTTATTACTACGGACCGCTGGGTGCTGGACACAGTACGTCGCGGCCACTCGTTAGAGTTTCGGCATTCTCAACTCCCTATTCCGTTTGTGCAGGTGGTGCAGCCGCATCTCCCAGTCTTGCGACAGTAGGTGGAACGTATGTTGGCGAAAGGGGCAATAGAACCAGTCACGTTGTATGAACGTGGCCAGGGGTTGTACTCCCGGTATTTTATCATTAAAAAGCGAAATGGAAAGTGGAGGCCTATTCTGGATCTTCGGCCGTTGAACAAAAATCTGCAACGCCTGAAGTTCAAGATGTTCACGCTGCAGGATGTAATCAGCTTGGTGCAGCCTGGAGAGTTTCTGGCGTCGTTAGATCTGGAGAATGCTTACTTCCACATCCCAATGCGGCCAAACCATTAAAAGTTCCAGCGTTTTATGGTCGGGGACGATCATTGCCAGTTCTGTGTCCTCCCGTTTGGGCTGATGTCAGCTCCTAGGACATTCACAAAGTGACTGGCTCTGGTGGCTGCCCTCCTCTGCAGGGAGGGGCATCTTGTGTACCCGTACCTGGACGATTGGTTGGTAAGGGGGCTGTCACCGGAAAGGACTTTGCAGTCACTCCAGGCGTCCATGTGCCTGTTACAACGGCTGGGGTTCGCTGTCAACTTCGGAAAATCCTATCTGACACCATCCAGGGAATTGGTTTTTCTCGGTGCTGAGTTTCTCACACAGGAAAATCTGGTGAAGCCTTCGAGGGAAAGAGTAGAGAAGTTGCAGTCCAAAGCAGGCGAATGGGGCCAGGGATCTATGGTCTCGGTCCTGAGTTGCATTTCACTGCTCGGCTCCATGGCGTCCTGCATTCCGCTCGTCCCGAATTGCGGCCTGTTCATGCGACCAGCGCAGGAATTTCTCGCCGCCCGGTGGTCGCAGAGTCAGGGGTTCTGGTCGGACAAAGTGCTCCTCTCCCGCGTGCTGGTTGAGGCACTGCAATGGTGGACATGCACAGAAAATCTTGTACGGGGCATGCCTATGCTGGAGCCGGACTTTCAGTTCACGATAGTGACGGAAGCTTCTCTGGTGGGTTGGGGGGGCGCACCTTGACCTGTCGCAAGTCCAGGGCCTATGGTCTCGGGAGGAGGCGTTGTTGCACATCAACGTGTTGGAGTTGAGAGCGGTGCACTGGGCTCTGAAGTCCTTTCTACCTCGCATTCAATGTGCAGTGGTTCGGGTGTTGACGGACAATACCACCACAATGTTCTATTTGAGGAAGCAGCGTGGCACGCATTCCCGGCTCCTGTCCAGGGAGGCTAAGGTCGTCTGGCCTTGCGCCACTGCTCACAGGATTCAAATTGCTGCTTACCATTTGCCGGGGGTTCAGAATGTTCAGGCAGATGCCCTCAACATAGACACGGGTCAGATGCACGAGTGGAAGCTGAAGGAAGAACAGGTGACGAGGATCTTCAAGAAATGGGGGTTTCCACCTCTCGACTTGTCTGCCCGCCAGAGAACAAGCAGTGCCCGTTGTTTGCCAGCAGGGTGGCTCATCTGGGGTCAAGGGGAGATGCCTTCTCGTTCCCGTGGACCGAGGCTTATTTGCGTATGCATTTCCTTTGTTTCCCCTGATTCGGAGAACCATCGAGTTGGTGCAAAGTGATCTTGGTCGCCCCATTCTGGCCCAGGCAGGCGTGGTTCTCAGATCTCCTTCATCTCACGGTGGTAGAGCCGCTTCGTCTCGGTGCAGAGCAGGATCTGTTTTCGCAGGACGACGGAAGAGTGTGGCATCACGATCTGGCATATCTCAGCCTGGCAGCGTGGCTCCTGACCACTCCCGAGTTCAGTCAGCTAGATATCTCGCCGGAGTGTCGTCTGATCCTGGAGGCGGCAAGCGCGCCTTCCACAAATATCTCTTACAGTAGAAAATGGTTGAGATTCTGTGCCTGGTGTGAGGAGCAACTGGACGTGCAGCCGTTGGAAGTTTCTCTGGCCCAGATTCTCCTTTACCTGCTGCAGCTGGCGCAGGGGGGCCTGGCGTTGTCATCTATCAAAGTGCATTTGGCGGCCATTTCCAGGTTCACAAGATGGCGCCATGCTACTCCTCTGTTTAGTGACGGATTGGTTAAGCATTTTTTAAATGGACTTTTTCAGACCTTTCCCCCAGAGAAAAGGTTTACTCCAGTTTGGTGTCTCAATGTGGTTCTCTATGCTCTCATGAAACCGCAGTTTGAGCCAATGTCGACGGCGTCCTTGAAGTTCCTCTCGTGCAAAGTCACATTTCTGGTTGCATTCACATCTGCCAGAAGGATTTCGGAGCTTCAGGCGCTGGTCATTGACCCGCCGTATCTGCGATTCATGAGGGACAAGGTTCTCCTGTCTTCTAATCCGCACTTTCGGTATGAAGTGCTTTCAGCGTTTCGCAAACACACTACGATTGCCTTTCCCTCATTCTTCGCTAAGGCGACCACGCCGGCAGAAAGAGCCCTGAATTCCCTGGACCTCAAGAGGGCGTTGAAGTTTTATCTGGACCGTACTCAGGGCTTCAGGAATTCGAAACAGCAGTTTGTGGCTTTTGGTCCCTCCAACAAGGGGCAGTCTATTTCCAAGCAGCGACTTTCCCGTTGAGTCTCATCTACCATTTCATTTTGTCGCGGGAAGGCTAGTAACCCTTTAAGGGGCAATCCTAAGACCTATTCTACAAGGCATCGTCGGCAGTGCTATTGGCTGTGATACCGCTTAGTGACAATTTCCAGGCTGCTTCTTCGGCGGTGATGCATTCCTTCACCAGACACTACTGTTTGAGACAGCAACTTGTGGAAAATATGCAGGTGGGACGGGTGGTCCTCCAACGCCTGTTTCAATAAGGTAGGCCCTAGAGCTTCTGGGGTTTGTTTTACTCTATCATTTGCTAGTTTTGTTATCATTCATGTTGTTACATGTTATTCTTTGTGTTCGTGGCTATGGCCTGGGGCATGGGGTTGGTTTCCCTGTCCTGCACCTCCAGTTGTTTTTCATACTGCCATGTAATCTATTCACAGCATGTGAATCTGTGAAATAAGTCCAATGCTGGAGAAGGGAGTTGTTTCTTACCTGGAACTCCGTTTCTCCACCGTTATCTTTCATGGATTCACATGCGCCCACCGGGCGCCCCTGCAGGCAAACCATGGCCGGGTTTCCTCTACTTTGGTGGTTAAAATCTGAAAGGAAGACGCGGGGAGGGGTTATTTATACCAGACGTCCTATTGTTGTAGCCTAAAGCACCCAAAAAGACATCAATAGGATACTAAGGTGTCATAGTTTTCCATAGGAAAACGCTAGGTTAAAGTTACTGAGGTTTCCCAGCCTGACGGGAAATATTCACAGCATGTGAATCCATGAAAGATAACAATGCTGAAGAAATGGAGTTACAGGTAAGAAACTACTCCCTGTGTTACACAGCATTTGCTGCAAATAACGAGGAATACGGTCTCTTTCGTGCACATATTTGGCATATTCAGTGTACATAGAGTATGTGTAAAGTGTTGGGGAGAATTCTCTGTATAGGCTAATTTCCCAAACCTAGTGAGTCCCCCAGCAGCTTTGCTGGATTTTTGGGGTTTATTTTTTTTCTCCTGCTAAGAGTGAGACTCTTTTTTTCCCACTCTTAGACATGATTTGAGATATCCTTTGACTTTGTAATGGGCTATGGGGTCTTTTACTCCATAGGGCTTCATGTGTTTTTGGTATGTGTGTTACACAACACCCTCCGTGCAGTAACACAGGGGTGTCATAGTGACCCCCAAACATAGACTCTGCACCCTGGGACTGACTACTGTCTCCCAGGGCATGTAAAGTCACCATTGGCTTTACTAATCATAAATTGGGAACAGAACCAGTACAAACCATCATATTGTGGACGTACTGGTAGGGGCAATTCGATTGCCCCTGGGTCTGTTGTTCGAGGGGGCACTGTCCAGTCCCCCCTGATCGAGTTTTGGCTGGTGGCAGTGGATACTATTTTTTATATTCGACCGCAAATATATTCCTATGGGATTTTCCCATTTTTCGAGGCTACCACTTTTTAGCATAGCCTCAAACATACCGCCGGTTTATTAAATTAATATTAATTCACCGGTTGGGATTTTTTGCCAGAACTCGGTGCCAAAATGGCATCTGTGTTACTTTTGTAACTCTAACCAAAGTCGAGCCCTTTGTTCCACTTTTTGGGCGGGCTTTTTCACAGAAGCCTACAAAAGTGGGGCCACTCTGTCTGGGTCTACATGATGTGTGGGAGGGGGGGGGTTTAGGCACTCTGGACTGAGTTGCCTCGGCAACTCAAGTCGCACACTTGTGTGATCGGCCCAGTGGTGAGCCGCCAGGCTCACCACTTAGCATGTTTGAGTGACAGCTAGGACTGATGAATGGGGGTTTTCTGCATAAAAGCAGGGCTTTGGGGACTGGAACTTCAGAAGTCGCCACAGGACCAAAGAATCCGAAGAGGGAGAAGCTGAGCCCACCTGCAACGACAAAACCCCCGGTGGAGCCCTGCTGAACCGCCTCACCACTTCCCGACGACAGAGAAGATCTTCATCCCGGAGAGTCTTCTTCCTCTGAACTGGTGGGGATAACCAGTTCGCCCTCTTTTCGCCTTCCTGCATCGTTTTGTGGTCCAATCGCCCGTGCCATGCACCCCGGCGGCCATATGGCCACGCTTCACCACTACCGCAAATAAAAGGGTAGTACCTTTTAACCGGGAAACTCCGCGGCTGGTTTCTTCCCTGGCAGTGCAACGACCTCCAGCTTTCCTCCACGTCGAGATCTTCTCTTCCCCTGGACGAAGCACTGACTTGCACCTGCTTCCAGGAACAACTGCCCCCGCTGGAGCTTTCTCAACATTTCAGGTACTGTGTCCCGCCTGGTCTCCCTTGCAACAGACTCTTCAAGGTGTCCCGTAAATCCTTGACGCACTATCCTGGGGTGACCTCGGACCTGCTAACTAACTTTTTCTGAACTGATCCAACCCTTTTTGAACTATCTGCAAAGACTTTTCAAAGTATCATTCCACTGTGTGATCTTGGACACATTCCGCCTTGCTCTCTCCCAGAGTGGGCCTGGCCATGAACTTTCTTGCTCAACAGTAGACACTGCCTTTTTCTGACTTGCTGTGGTTCTTTTAAAAGTGTTGGTATTGTGTGCTTTCCTAATTCTGCCTTTTCTCTCCCTTTTTAACTAACTTATTGGAGTGCCATTTTAGGTTAAGCCCTCACCTCTGTCTGCAAATAAGTGGTGTTTTAACTAAGACTTGTTCAATAAGTAATCAGGGATGTATATATATTGATAGTGACTGTGTTTGATCTTGCTTTCCATATTAGTGTTAGTGTATTTTACAAGTGCATTTTTAAATAAATAATTATATACTTTTATACCAAACCTATGGTCAGTGTTTGCTTGTACTACTGTATCTCTGTACCTATTTTGTATACTCTATATACTGTCTAACTCTTCTTGAGAGAAGTCTGGCTGCTCAGCCACAGCTACCAGGTAAATCTGGGTGGTACAGACTGCTACCAATTGGGTTTACTGCCAACACCTGTAGTCCTAGGCCTTTTGCAGTGGTCCCTAAGGGAACTGCACAGGTTTCTGCCTAACATAAAGTTCCTCAACTATCTCCACCCAATCGAGTCTATACAGTTTGGATTTTACGATTTCTGGACGCTCAGTTAATTTGGCTTTGTGCACACCCTTTTATATAAACATTTCATTTGGGAGGTCAAGCAACTGAGCCTGCTCCGCAGGCCATCCTTCCATGTAGCACCCAGCAATTGATTACTTGGGTTGTAGCCCAAGTATCTAAGGGAATCTACCTGTTTAAGTCTCTCGCCTCCTAGGCTCAACATTGATTAATTTATTAATGTCTTAATTTATTTATCAATGTCTTCATTTATTTACGTACCTTAGAAAAAATAGCAATCTTAGACTTTCCACCATTAATAGAAAGATTATTAGCGATGCAATACTGAGCAAATACATTTAATTTATGTTGGAGGCCCCTGGGAGTTCTGCCGAATAGGATAAAATCATCAGCAAATGCTAACCAGTTGAGTCTGAGACTACCCAATCTAGCCGATGACATGGGCTGTGACCCTTCCACAGATATTCCACATCCCGCACGTAGAAATTGAAGAGGATTGGAGCCACAATACATCCCTGCTTCAAACTTACCCATGTCTTTATTCAGGAGGACAGAGAATCTTCACACATGAGACGGATCCTAAGATTAGTGTCAGTGTGAAGCAGTGGCAGTAGTTGGACCAATTTTTTAGGAACATCCCAGTTTAGGAGCTTGATCCATAGGTGTGATCTCACCATGCAGTCAAAAGCACTCGACAGGCCCACTAATGCCATATAGATTGCCCCTACCTCCTTGAACTGAACATACGATAGGAGATGCTCAAGGACAGTGGCATTAAGGGGGCTTCCCATATTTTTGCGAAACTCAACCTGAAATTTCGATAGTGTAACCCTTTGTTTAATGCGCTGGTCGAGATCTCTAGGAAGCAAAGTTGAGAAGACTTTACAGGTGGCATCAATGAGAGCAATCGGTCTATAGTTAGCCGGATCTGCAGGATCACCCTTCTTGTAGATCGGTACAATAATCGACTGCACGCAAGTAGGCGGAATATTATGGAAGCTAAAGATAGAATCGAAAATAGGCTTTAGAAGTGCTACCCACAGTGTAGGAGAGCTCTTAAGGACAAAAGGCGGGATCCCATCTAGGCCTGGAGCCATCGATGGTTTGAGTCTCTCAATTGTCTAGACAATGTTGCATGTTTCCCATTGGCAGTTGCCCGACTCCATAGGTCCCAAGTTGAAATTAGCGGGGCAGGCAGTCCCTCGAGGGGCGAGTATTTGCTCTCCAGAAAATCCATCCAGGAGTATTCAGATATAACAGAATTCATGACAGGAGTACGATCCCAAAGTGTCGCGTTTAGGTTGGCCCAGAATCTGCCCTCATCGCCCGCACACCAACATACACTGATTATCCCTCTCAAAGGAATCTAGAGACGACGATTTGACCAGATTTTTGTGGGTCTGCAGGGTTTTCTTCTGTGCCAATTGGTAGTCCACAGAATTCATACACAAATTCTTTAGCTCACATATAGTTTTGTCTTTTAACCCTCTTACAGGCCACAATGCTGAGATCAGGAATGTGTCTCTTAGGGCCAGAAGTCCCAGTCTCTCTTGCGTTACCCATGGCTTTCAAGCCTTCACTGATAATATTGTGAACAGAGCCCACCTGTTCTACTAAAGAGCCATCTATGAAGACCCCTTCACACAATTCTGCATACTTAGCAGCACTGAATTGGGTGAACTGGGAGACCATCCCACAGTTTAATTTCAGGGTACGTCCACCAGTACCCGGAAGGAGGGCGAGAACTGATCTGCAGTCATGTAAAGAAAAGGGGATATCCACCAAAAAAGTCAATAATAAATGGTCCCCCACCTTGGGATCCATGCACCGCAAATTACCACATCTAGTACCCAATCTGTCAGTGACATAAACATAGTCGATCCTAGTTAAATTTACCCCTTTACCAATTATATGGAAGTTCGCTAGAGAAATGTTCTTCCAGATGAGACTTACCCCATTCACTCAAAAAAGGTCCCATCTGCCTCTCTTCACGCCTGGAGCTCAGTGATGAACACAGGCGTTAGTGATTCAGCTTCACCCCCTCTGCATAGTTGGAATTAAAGTCCCTGGCCAGGACTATATAATCACCATTCCCCTTATCGTACCTGTATTTAGCTATTTTAAAACCCCTTGCAACCAGAGGAGTTTTACCTGTGGTTGCCTGGGTTGGGTGGTTGCAGGCTCACATATTTCAGCAGTCACAGTACAGCCTGGGTGGGCGTCTCACTAAGATAATGGATTATCTAACAAGAGGAGCAGTTTCCCTAGCAAAATTCTTAATGAGTTGTGGCAGCCCGGAAGGAGACCGACTCATTAAGGACATTATGAACTCTAATGAAATTGTATGAAAAGGCTTAACTTTTCCAATTGCTAAAGGGATCACCCTGCCCATCTAAACAAATTAAAGGTGCTTGTCTGTTGTCAGGAAGTCCCAAAGTAAAAATGTCCTCGGTCCTAACACAACTCTTCCTGACTCTACCACTAGTTTAACCAACTTAAACTAAGCCAAGAGAAGGTCTTTCATCCCCTGAACGTCTCGTAGTTCCTGATAGTCTCTGCATGGAAACATAAGTATAGGAACGGAAGTTCTTGTCCCCTAAGGAGGAGTCACTCCCCATGAGTTCGCACTTGCTCATATCATTAGGGAGGGTATCGTGGCACGGGATCACCTCCCTAGCCTCAAAGGGGCAGCTCCCCCTTGGGGAGAACGGACAAATACTGCTGATTTGTCAGAGAGCCCTCTGGGCATCACCTAGGCCAAGGACGAAAGCCTACCTTCAGCTAGTAAATCCTAAAGAACATTGTGAGAATTTGGAGAAAACTATTGGATTATTTTAGAGGTCTGCAGGAGTTTTCCCACTGCAGGTAAAATCATTGATCAAAGACCCTTGGTCAGTCACAAGCAATGATGGTCTTATATGTTCAGTTTGTCATTAAAAAAGGGGCAGTGTTGAGTACACATTGTGAAGAAATAGAGCTGGGAACATCCTAGAATCCCATGTTTTGTTCATGCCCGGAGCTGGAAAAGGAGTAATTCTGGCAGTAAGTAGGATGCTGGGCCTAGCCATCAAACCCAGGTACCAGTGTTAAGTGCAAGAATTGCTGTACCCTTGGGTGGGAAGTTCCTGAAACTGTATCCCTCTTTTCCGATAGCCTGGTCTCTTACTAATGGAGATTGGAAACTGTTTTCTATAACTCTGGTTTCCAATTTGAAGAAAAGAGGTGGAATTGTATGATACAACGGGTATATTAGGAATTTGGAGAGATTTTATGAACTTTGGATACCAAAGGGTATAGCACCAAGCGTACTGCCTATGAGCATTTTTACCTACATAATAGTAAATGAAGGGTACCTAGCGTATACAGTGTGGAGGAAAAGCATAATGGCATGAGATATCACTACATTATAATTTCCCTAAGTATATATACTTGACTATGAGAAACAGTAACATGGCAGCATTTAAAAGGCAGTTAGTTTAAAGATGGGTGAAGCACATCTCCTTCCTTCCTTATTGGCTCATGAAATATTTTTGTATTTTGTGACAAATCCAGGGAGATTGTCACCTCTCCTCTCCCCAAAGGTGAGCACACCCGCTTTCGGGCTAGGGAGGTGAACGGACTACGCTAAACATCCCCTAGGCGATAGGGTACGTAAGATCACTCAGGCAGGAAAACCCCAGGGAGGGGGATTTAATAATGTCTGACTTGGCTTCTGGCCCGAACTATCCCTAATCTCCATGAAAACGGTGGAGAGATGGGTTAATCACAACCCGCTAACGCAAATTCACTGAAGGAACCAATCAGGAGAGCAACTCAACAGGGCCTGTTGAGTTTAACCCTGCCAAAGCACACACGGGGTGTGGCTGGTATGATATAGAGAATGCCAAACTGCGTCCAGCCAGCTGTGCGCACTGGGGAGAATGCAGCAAGGCACAGCGGATGAGTGTCCGACGAAGCCCTGAGCAGCGGCAAGAGTGAGGACAAAGTACCTTGGAGGGCCGCGATGAAACACGAACGAGAAGCTGCATGCCTGTACTGAGTGAGCAGGAGAGAAGAATCGCAGACAGCTGATGTGGAATCCCGATGACAAGTCGCATAAGCGAATACGCAGTGGTTTAAAGGCGAGCAGACTCCACAGCCCTCAGGAGGACCACCTCTCAACACAATCGGGTATTCGTTGGTGAGCAGGAGGCAAGCCCCAGAGAGTGCAACGAAATAAGCAACCCCCGAGTTGGGAGATGATTAAGAACCCCATAGTGTGGAGTGATCAAGAGACAAGCCGCAGAGTGGAGAAGGAAGCAAGAAATACCAGAGTGGGAAAGAGAGTGAGACACCCTGATTGGAAATTGAGAAGGAGGAAAGCACAGAGTGGGGTAAGGTGGAAAGAAACCCAGAGTGAGGAGTGAGAAACAACAAAGACCACCTCCCAAACCCCTGGAGTGGGGAAGAGACTGAGAAGACCCCATAGAGTGAGAGTCTCCCCGACGGGAGAAAGACTGAGAGAAAACTTAATAGGGAAGAGACATTAAAGAGGCCTGAGGAAAAGTGGGATGGCACTCTAGCACGGTATGAATGGTATGACTGGAACTTTAAACATCGGCAGGGACATATGCGAAGGAGGTGGAGAGTTGGAGGTCAGAAGCCAGCAGCCATCCCTCTCAGTGGGTAGTTCCCAAAGTATGTCTCTGTTCTCTTGTCATTTTCTGAACAGGGATAGCGAAAGTGATTAGGTTAGAGTAGGATTTTGGTCTGATGATTGTGTTTGTTTATACATCCTGACTGGCATCCTTTTACTTCTTTCTGTTATAGTGTATGACTTACTAATCTTTTGATTGTCTTTTTTTAATAAAGTATTTTATTATTATTATTATAGTACAACAATCACAAAAAAACAACAAAAGCAAATCAACACAAAGACTGTCATGGTCATCAATAATCAACAGAGGTAATACACATCTCATCAGAGGTCGAATGGCTTTCTCAGTACATATATTAGCGTGTAGTACTAAATACCCAGTGCACGCTCCCCCGCATGTAGGAGGGGTTCTCAGGTCGCTTCTTCCCATCTATCCCATATTTTCGAGGCTTTGTTGGGACAGCCTTGTGCTAAGTAGATCCTATGCTCCATCATAGCGCATGTGTCCATATCCGATTTCCATTTGTCCAATGTCGGGGAATCAGGGGCTCCCCATTTCTGCGCTATATTGCGCTTAATCAGTCCCATCGCCGTATGCAGGAGCAATCTCTCCCACTTGTTAGCCTCGATTTCATCAGGCACACACAGGAGTAAGGCCTTCGGGTCCAGTGTTATGGTACGGGTCAGATCTCGGGAGAGTTCCCTACAGCATGCATTCCAAAAGGTTTGTATCCGGGGACATGCCGACAAGATGTGAATGAAGGTTCCCTCCTCCTCCCCGCATCGCAGACAATTCGGGTTTGGGGCCCGTTTCCAGCCGTATAGGCGCGTCCTAGGGTAATATACCCGGTGCAGTATTTTCAGCTGCACAAGTCGAAGCCTAGAGGAAATAGCGATTTCTCGGGGATGCATGAGGACTTGTATCCAGTCCTCTGGATCTATTTCCCCCACATCCGCTTCCCATTTCGCCTTCAGCTCATTCAGTTCAGGGGTGGCAAAGGAAGATATGGCATTATAAAGGATGGAAGTGCATTTGGTGGGAATATACGCCGGCAGGATGTTACGCTCTATAGGGGTGTACTCCGGTACCGGTGTGTCTGCTGTTAAGAAGGGTTGTAAGGCGTGGGCCAGGCGTATGTAATGATATCGTTCCATGTTTGGGATCTGAAATTGTAATTGCAGGTCGTCAAATGGGGTCAGTTTCCCATCTGTGAGCATATCCCCAACTCTAGTGACTCCCGCTCTCACCCATTTGGGCCATGGCTCAAACCTCCGGATTTCAGCTAGGTTATTTTGCCAGAGGGGTTGTGCTGTGGTAACTTTGTTTTCCCACCCAATGAATCGATGTGCCTGTCTCCATACCATAATAAGGTGTGTTGTGGTTGTGAGTGGGGGAGTTCTCGGAAGGGGTTGATAGAGGAGGGACAGCGGATCTGTGTTCTGTATAGTGGCTATCTCAGCGCGTATATGAGATAAGTCTTGATTTCCATGAAAAAGATCATTAACCACTGCCAGTTGTGATGCCCAGTAGTAAGTTTGGAGACGGGGAACTCCTACTCCTCCCTCCCAGACCGATCTCTGGAGTGTAGTTAGCACGATTCGTGACTGGCCCCTCCCCCCCCATATGAGATCTCTGAGAAGTGTCTCCTCTTGGTGAAATTCTAGGTCTGGGATTTTGAGTGGGGCATTCTGAAGGATGTAAAGGAATCTGGGAAGGGTCATCATTTTAAAGAGTGCCGCTCTTCCCATAAGTGTCAGGGGGAGGAGTTTCCAGTGTTGGACATCAATAATGAAACGGTCTGTGATCAGTCGGAGATTGTGTTCTATATAAGTTGTCAAAGTCCCCGGATATCCATATTCCCAGATATCGAAAGCCCTGTCGTTCCACTCGGTACGGGCACTCCTGGGGGATTGTTTGTTCTCCACCCTTTACAGGAAAGAAAACTGATTTATCCCAGTTGATTCTGAGTCCGCTAAATTCACCAAAGCGGATGAGCAGTTGTGTTACAATAGGGGAGGACCTTGGCGGGTCTCCTAGATATACAAGGAGATCATCTGCGTAGAGAGATGTACGATCATCATATCCCTCCAGCCATCTAAACCCAGTCCAGGCAGTATTTTGGCGAAGCCAAAGAGCCAGTGGTTCGATTGCAAGGGCAAATAGAAGGGGGGAAAGCGGGCATCCCTGCCGTGAACCCCGACCCAGAGGGAAGGACCTGGAGGACCATCCATTTACTTTCACCTCAGCTTGGATGTTAGTATAAAGTAACTTCACCCATCCCAGAAAGGCTTCTCCGAATCCCATACGGCGCATGATCTCCCAAAGGCTGTCCCATCGAATGGAATCGAACGCCTTTTCGAAATCGATAGCCAACAGGGCGAAAGGTCCATCTATAATCGGGGATCTCTCCAACACCAGATGGAGACGGCGTAGATTCATCCGAGTTGATTTGCCAGGCATAAATCCACATTGGTCCGGGTGGACCAGGGTGGGTGCAACCAGTTGTAATCGGTTCGCTAGTAGCTTAGCGAGAACCTTAGCCTCCCCCTTAATCAGTGATATAGGTCTGTAGGAAGCACATTTGTGTGGAGGTTTATCAGGTTTGGGAATGACCACGATGGTCGCCTTGCAGAGATCTGGTGGGAGAGTCCCCGTTTCCCGGGCCGCAAGAAACATTCTATGCAGGGGAGCCGCCATTTTGTCTGCCCCTAGCTTTTGCCAGGTTTCAACAGGGAATCCATTCGGGCCTGGTGCCTTCCCTGATTGGAGTTGAGATAGCGCTTCTGAAATCTCAGCCTCCGATAAGGCCGAGTCCAGATGGTCCCTCTGCTGCTCAGAGAGAGTCGGCACCGTTACTGCATCTAAGAGGGAGGGGTTCAGCGGAGAGGTTGGGGCTCGATACAAGTCTGCGTAAAACGCTGCGAAGGCCTCAGCAATCCCAGCGTCTGAGTGATAGCTGTTGCCCTGTGGTGTAACTATTTCCCGGACATGGCGCTGTCCTTCATCCCTTTTCTGCAGCCAGGCGAGCAATTTGCCAGCCTTGTCCCCTAGTTCGTACACCCTCGCTTTAGCCTGCCAATGGGCCTGCTTGTCGTCATCCATCGCTCTGTTCCGAAGGCGCTCTTGGGCGCGTTGGAGGGATCGATGAGTCTCGGGTGTGGGATCAGAGATGTGCTTAGTCTCTCAGTTACTCACTTCCCTCTCGGTCTCTAGTAGCTCCTGGAGCCGGGTTTTTCATTTGTGTCGTCCAAGAGAGAATCTCTCCCCTGAGCACTGTTTTATATGCCTCCCATAAAGTCACAGGGTTATCTACCGATTCCTAATTAATTTCGAAATATTCGGCGGATACTTCCTCTAGGCGATCTATCAGTTCTGGGAACCCTAGATAATAGCTATTAAGTCTCCACTTTCTAGGGGGGAGGGGACCCTGCAGACATATTTCCACTAAGAGTGTTGAGAGGTCCGTGATGCCCCGAGGGAGCAATTCTGCGGACATTGCCCTGTAAAGGTCGGTATGCGGTAGGAAGAAATAATCCAATCTGGACATAGAACTGTGGGCACCGGAGTGGAAAGAATATTCCCTAACATCCGGGTGTAACTCCCTCCATACATCTCGGAGCCCAAGTGCAGATGTAAAGTTGGCTAATCTGGTAGGGGTATCTGGGCTACGATTCCGGAGATGGGAACGGTCAGTGTTATTATTCATGGTGTCATTGAAGTCTCCCCCTAAGATGAGTGCATCAGGGTGATGTTTCCCTATAAGGGTGGTAAGGTCATCCAGTAACTCCTGTCCCAGCCCAGGTGGAGAATAGATTGAGGCAATTGCCACCGTTTGACCCCAGATCGTTCCCAAGATGAACACGTATCGGCCCCTGGGGTCCTGTTCTACAGTTTGTTGAATACATGGGATGCCTTTGTGTAAGAGAATGAGGGTGCCCCTGGAGCCCATTGTGTACCCCGCATGAAAGGCAAGGCGATAGTTGGTTCTCTGAAAGAAGGCACAGTGTGATCCGGCCAGGTGGGTTTCTGTTAGGAGAGCCACATCAGGGGAATGTCTATTTAAGAATTGCATGATAAGACGCCGTTTAATTCCTGAGCCCATCCCATTCATATTCCAAGTGAGGAATTTCAGAGATTTAGTGTGTCGCATGAGTGATTTACAAGTTTGTGCGGAGGACATTTATTACGCATGATGGGGTTTTCCAGGGTATAGCGATCAGTGAAAGATGGCGGTATAACTCCCGCCCGTACCAAAGGAGCGGGGGTGCACTGTGGAGTGGTACAGAGCGTCCTCAACAAAGGACAATGGTTCGTTTGACCTATGAGCATGTGACAGTCTTGAAATAACAAACAAAGTTTTGAATTTTCCCAACTCGCCCCCACCCTATACTCCACCCCAACACGAAGTAACTGTCGCCCAAACATTGCTGAACCTTCAACTTAAGCTGTCAGTTCAAACACCAGACCCTTGGATAGAGTCCAAAGAAGCAAGAAAGAGAGAAAGGAGGGGTGGGGAAGAAAAGAAAAAGGGGGCTTGACCAGGGGAGGGATCAGAGCTTCCCCCAGAGTTCCCTCTCTTGCGCCCAATGTCAACATCTTCCATGGTGGACAGATTATGCATCGGGATCGGAGGCGCGGAAAGCACACGCCCACATGTAAGAGCACTGCTCATAGGTCCCTGAGTAAGGGACAACAGTTTGTTCAGTGTCCTCCTTGTTCTGCCGCTGGCTCCAGGATCTCCTGTCCCTCCCGGTCTGGGTTTCTCCTCGGGGAGGCCCGCCTAGGTCCTGGTCGGGGTCTTCCTCTCGGTCTCCTTGGTATTGCAGTCCAATCGCCTTCTATGTGAGCCACTGCCCATTTCCAGGCCTCTTGTGGGTCGTTAAAGTGAACAGTAGTTCCTTTATGATAAATTTTAAGTTGGGCCGGGAAGAGCTGGCCGTATTTCACATTCAGTTGAGCCAGTTGTCTCTTAAGTGGTTCAAACGATTGTCGTGCCCGCTGCACTTCTCGGGTATAGTCCGGGAAGAAGGCGATTCGGGAGCTGTTATGGGTGATCGACCCTTGCGAGTGTGACAGTTGCAGGAGGGCGTCCCTGTCCCGGTAGTTGAGCAGGCGGGCGATGATAGTACGGGGCGGAGCACCCGGGAGTGGTTTGCCCAAAGGCATCCTATGAGCCCTCTCCACTGAAAAGAACTTTGAGAAGGATTGGGCCTCGAAGTTGTCCACGAGCCACTGTTCCAGGAACAGTTCCATGCATTGTCCCTCCCTCTTCCCCCTCCGGCAGGCCCAGGATGCGGACGTTGTTGCGGCGGGAACTTCCCTCTCCGTCATCCACTCTTGATTCAAGGGTTTTCAAGCGGCTTAAGGCTTGGGACAGTTGACGATTGATCCCGCCAATGTTGTCTTCTGCTTCAGAGATGCGGTGTTCCGCCTCTCCTGTTCTGGAAGTCAGCTTCTGCAAATCGTGGCGCAGGAAGGAGACATCCGCCGCAATACTTTCTATTTTAGTCTCCATGGAGGATCGGGAGTTGGCGATGGCCGCCATTACGTCATGTAAGGAGAGAGAGCCGTCCCCCGTGGGGGAGTTCGGTCGTGTTGCTGGGCCCACCGTGGCCGGGGCAGTAGCGACAGCAAACTGATCTATACTGCTCTGTGTGGATGGTTTCTTCTGCCTGTCTTTCCCCATATTTCCGGAAGCCGTGGGGCGCCCGGCACAATGGGTCGGATGGTATTGTTTATGCGCAGTTGGAGTTATCGTCCCTCCCAGGTGTGTGGTGTTGCAGCCCCGTAGCGAGTCAGATGGAGAGCTGTGGGTCCCCAGGGCGTCCTCCAGTAGGCTAATATGGCAACGTACTTTGAGCGCCTGGGGCTCGGTGCCCCTTATTGTGCCTTCACAGAACGCGCGGACCTCTGGCGTTTCTAACAGTTCACCCAAGAAGTGGTGGTCCTCTAGTGGTCTCTCATCCACTATACGGTGTGTTATGACATGTGTTTCGCCAGGAGCAGTTGCCAGGTGGGGCTTGCACCACAGATTATCATTAGTCCAATGCCAGCACCGTCACGAGACCCTAAGAAGGCCCTTGCCGTTACACCAGACTCTAGCCGGGCTCGGCCCTCTTCGCTGGACTGTAGGGCGCTTCCGTGCCTCACACCTCCTTCCTCGTGGGGAAGAATCACCCCTTTTCTATGTATATTTTCTCCCCCAGTGGTTGGTTCGTCAGGGGGGGGTCGAGAGGGCCTAAAGCAGGAAGGGGCCCCACTCACTTGTTATGGCCTGGGGTTGTTCCCAATGCAGCCTCCGGTCCCCTTCTGCAAGCCGCTCTTCACCTGGTAGTGCAGGGAGGGGGAGAGGTCACGCTATGGGATCTCCTCCAGGTTCCAGCCGTTCTTCAGGGGCCCGCAGCCCACAGTGTGTGCTCCTACGTGTCCTCCGTTCCCCCTTTGAGTTGCAGAGGACCGCTTGGACCACGGCACCAATGTCCAGCGCAGGCACGCTGGGTCTATGGAGTCCGTAAGCTGGTGTCAGCAGATGGATGCGCCGCCGTGCTCCTGTGTTGATGCCGGCTCCCAGCAGGGAGGGGAGGGAGCACCGGCCGATGCAGCCGTGGTTCGGTAGGGGAGCCTCGCTTACTATTGTTCTTCTCGTGCGTCGCTCTGGCTCTCAGGGCTGCAGTCCTCAGCATACGCGGCCGACACCGCTCTCTGCAGTCCTCTCCGTTGGCGCTCGCGTTGAGCTAGGCAGCGCCGGTTCCCAGCCGGAAGGTATGAGGCCGCAGCTCCCCGCTTCACCGCCACACTTACTGGGTGTTGCCAGAGGTCCCTGCCGGGTCTACAGCACACCCCTCCTCAGCAGGCAGGCACGGGGGTTCAGTCCCTATCCCTCGGTGCCGTCCGCCGGGTCTAGGCTGCAGCAGCTGCCCGGCCAGCTCCACTGCCACACGGTGCAGGCGTCTTCTCCCACCGCAGGTTCCAGGGGCCTCTGTCCTCTAGAGGCGACGAGTCGCGGCGGCCATCTTGGAGGCGCCTCACGCGTCTTATGCGCTGAAAGTATTTCTCGACTTACAGCCTCAAAACACAGGATTTGCAAGCTGAGACTTGCCACGGAGCCGCTACAGACACTTGCCCAATTGTGCTTAAAATTCCGGGTCTCCGTGTCCCACCAGGCAGGATAATCTTATCAGGATGTTTTCGGCGGCAAGAGGAGCTCATGGGACTCACGTCTTCTGAGCTCGCATGTCGGCCACTAATCTTTTGATTTTTAATATAAATTCCTAGAAATGATGTCTCCTTGTCCGTCTCCTGATTCTGACTGTCACAATTGCTACCCTCTTTCGGATAATAAATAAATGGACAACAAATAAAAAAAAGGTATGGATAGCATAAAAAGTCAGATGTGAAGGTCTGTACTTTTTAACACTGCGATCATGAAAGAATTCAAAGCAAATATGAAATCTTGAGCGCTAGGTTAAAAAACACAACTGCAACAATAATCTAATCATGACTGTCTGGCATTTACTGCTCCGGACTTATTTTGGATAATTTCTAAGTAGAATGTGAAGGAATCAAGTTATGAACACAGTACTATTTGGCAGACATGTGATTATTACAATTGTATTAAATGGAATACATTTCACACATTTTATCAGAAGGTAAGAGTCTGTATCTATGAAATGTTTTCTCATAAGCAGTGCCTTTCACATTGCTATTTGTTCCTGTGCTTCAATGTGCAGTAATTAGCAGACCTAGTATGAGTATGCCTAATTAGAGATTGATTGGCTCACCCATATGTTAGAGAATATGGGTTATTGCAATTACAGACAACTGCAATATTACTACTCTAGTTTAATGATTATTTTGTTTTATATGAAAATACATCTTAATACCAATCGATGAGGTATCAACTGGCAACCCCAGCCCAATAGTTGAAGGAAGGGTAAGGAAGGGTCTTTATTAAATGACAGAAATACTAAATGATTAGGTATAACTGAAGCAATGTGACGAACACTTGCACTAATATAAGCAAACCATGCTTTCTGGAAGACCTTAAGCAGTCATTCTTTCTCTCACTACCTTTTCTCTCACAACTAGTTATCAAAAGGTCAGTCAGTCGTATGGGGGTTAAAGTGCCCCCTGCACTTCTTTTTACGCTCTTGTGATTTGATGCTTGGCTTTCATAGAAGTTCTTCAGAGGGCCCTCTCCTCTTGATCTGCAATTGATGCTGCCAGTCTGGATGCACTAGACTTCCTGAATGTGGAATGGGCATCAGATCCCTTAGTCTGTTGGCCATTATGGCTGTGGCCTCTGGGGTATGTGGCTGCCACAGACCCTCCCAGCGTTTGGGTCTCAAACATGGAACTAGCTTCCTCTCCCCTGATTCGTGCACCTCCTTCTCTTGAGGTATCTCTTTCTTCTTATCTTTAGTTTTCTTCTGGGTCTCTTTCCTCCTTTTCTGTACAAGTTTTCCCCAAAATGTCCCTCTGGCTTTCCTCTTTTACACCTCTCCTCCACTTTCCTTGCTGCTGCTGTTAGTGTTTCTCCTCTCCTCCTCAAGCTCCGGTTACTTGCCACGACCACCTTGATGTTATAACTTCCCACACTTCCTCCTTCTGATAACTCCTCTCACTTTCTTTCACCTCTTCATTCCACTAAGAATGTTACATCTCTTCCATTGTTGTTGTTCTATCTATCCTTGCCTCTTCATAGACACCCACCCGCTAACAACTTCCATCTACACCTCTTAACCTTCACCACCTCCTATCCTGGTTCTGTACTCTCCTCTTCCTCTGTCAAACTCCTTTCACCCTCTTCACCTCCACTACACACCTCTGTCTCCTCCACCAGCACCTCCTTACTGCACCTAGCCTCTTCCATGCACTGGCATGCACTCTCCTGGTCTCCTCCAACTCCTAAATCCCGTAATTTGAAAAAACTCCTGGTAACTATTTTAAGCCAGTGGGTCTGCTCACTCTCTTGCTAATGGCTTAATTACATTTAGCTGGAGTTTCATGGAAAGCAAGCCTTACTCGCTATCCACCTACAAAACCCCCACACAAGCTAATTCATCGCTCTGTATATGCTGTGACATGCTCTGAGGTTTCAATATAGAGAGCCACCATATTTGATTCACTTTCTTGCTGGGCATGTTTCATACCGCCTAATTACAGCTTGCAATTCTTGCTCCTGGCTCTAAGCAAGTGTTTGCATACCTGTGCACAGCAGTCACTTGCAGACCAGGATCATGGGCAGCCTTTGTAAAATGTGCATTGAATGCAGTCTCCTATCAAACCAAGTACTGGATGCAGCATGACCTTGACTTGCGGGGCCCACCTGCAATGGTACCACAGGCAAATGCTGCCTGTCTGACTCATCTTTGTTCACAAGCATTTTCCTCGCTATCAAAGCCTTTCGGATGGATTGTGTCCTCCCACGCATTCATTATCTTTGACATGCTCCCATGTGGCATAAGCTGCTTCGGAAAAAAGTGTTACACCAGAGGGGGCCGTGCATCCTCGATCTCATGTCCCTTGGCGGCCTCCGTCCGCTCTCGAGTATGACATCAAGGTTGGTATATATATAGCCCGATTTGAAACTGAAATATCGCTTTTGCAACCTGCGTTTAGTAAGCCTGGAAGAACAAGGTGAAACGGAAACCAGAAAGTACAACTATGTTATCAGGAGTAGGAATAATTGATCTCACTGCCTATTGAGCAAAAAGATTGGAGCAAGGCAAATGGTAGTAGTCCTCACCAAAATAGGCACAAAAGAACGGATTTTGAAAGCAGCTATGGAAAAAGGACATGTAATGTATGGTAATAAATCGCTCTCTGTGTTTTCTGACTACCTGCGGGATGTTATAGATGAACATATTTCAATGAAGCAAAGACTTTTGGCAAAGGAGAAAAATGTTAGTCATTAACAAAGTCGGGAAGTCTTAGGATATTCTTGCCAGAGTGTGTAAAGGCGACGGAGGACCCAACTGAGGCAGTGCAATGGCCACAGGGTTTGCAACCAGCTTTCAATTGGACACATGCGACACAGGGCTAACTTAAGGACCTCTTCGTTGTAAACAACAACTGTAAGTGAACCTTGAATTTTTCCCTTTTTTTGGCGTGGAACTTATGGTTTTAACAGGTTAAATATTCAATTGGCATTTTATGGATCGAACGGGCACCGGGAAAGTTAAGCCAGAAGTTAATGGCTTACCGAATACCGTGAGCCATAATTGTGTGAAGCAACGAAGAATCAAATACGCGAATGGTTCCTTACTCATACATGCAGAAATGCCAGTTCATATGCTGGAGGTTGGAGAAGGGGATGTCTTTCTTATGTCAACAAGAGGGATGGATACGAAAAGCATAGAGCGGTAACATGGATTTCTTACTTTATATTCCAGAAAGAGACCTGTCCTGATTGGAGGACGAGCAGCTTACGCACACAAAGTGGTAAACACTTCATTCCACGTGGAAGTAAACAATAGTACTTTGGAAATTGTTTTTTTAACGTTTTTTTATTCTCTTTTACTAGTGTATGAAAACGTGAAAAGAGCAAATTTGCGCTGCACATTTAAGTTGAGATATTATGCTTTATGTTAGCAGAATCAGAGACATGTAAGGTTTAAGGAAATGTGTTTGCACAATATAATAGAATAGTTTATATGTATGATTTAAGCTGGGTTTGTTTTGCCTTATGAGATTCATTATAGATATTAGATGTTATCAGAATGTATTTGTTATTAAAAGGGTCGTGGTGTGTGGATTACCTTAGGTTCTTGATTGATCCTAAACAGTACCTGATCGGGCCGACGTTAGCTTGAGGGAATTTTCTAATTTTATCCTTATAGTTACCTCACTAGTTACAGAGAGGGTAGTCTATGTAGGAACACGTACAAAATTGAGTATACAAAGAAGTGAATACGAGTTTTCTCTTGGAATGTGAACAGTGTTAACCCCATTAAAAGGACAAAGTTTTTAGGATATCTAGACAGATTAAAAGTAGATGTAGTTTTACAACAAACTCATCTCACAGAGTTCAAGTAAAAAAACTAAGCAAAGGCTGGAAAGGGCACGTTTATATGTCAACATTCAATTCTAGATCAAGAGGTGTAGCAAACGTAATACGTAAGAATCTACCGGTGAACGTGCTGTCACAACATAAAGATAAAGAGGGGAGACTCGTTTCAATCAAGATCCAAATGCGAGGAACACTAATGACTATTTGCAACATATATGCAGCCACCATAGGGAATGGTTTATTTTTCCAAGGGATATCACAGAACATACAAAATAGCGACTCAATTTTATTGTGTGGAGACTTCATCTAAGTGATAGACCCACTTTAGAAGTAATAGAAACATACTTAAAATTGGCAAAGGGAAGCAGTAAAGCCTTTCATGGACGAGCACAATCTAATGGACTTATGGAGACTGGAGCATCCATCGAAGAGAGACTACAGCTTTTACTCCAGAGCTTGCGGTATATATTCAAGAATAGATTTTATTATGACAGCCAGAAATCTCACCCAGAACTTCCTTACAAATAAAATAGGGAGCATACATATTTCTGATGATGCGACCATCGAGGTAGATATTTCACTGGAATGTGTTATCAAGAAGAAGAATATGTGGAAGATGAATAAGTCAATGCTGGAAGAAGGCGAGATGGTAGAACGGATTGTACAAGAGGCTAATTTCTTTTTGGATGTAAATATGGATAGCGAGGTTAGGGTGGAAACAGTTTGGGAGGCCTTCAAATGCACTTTGAGAGGGCTATCGATAGGCCCGTCATTTAACAACGAAAAGATAATGATGGGAAGATCAAAACTTTGGAGCTGAAGATTAAGGAACTAGAAAAAGATGTTATGAGCTTGCAAACTGATGAAAAGAAGAGATTACTACAACAAAACAAACATGAGCTGAATAAACTGCTCTTTGAAACAGCAGTATACTTGTTATTCAAAACCTGGTGTGCATATTATGAGGGAGGAGAAATGCAATAGATTGCTTGCTCATCGGCTACGACTCTTGGAAGGAGGGAGTGAGTTCCACTGTTGAAAAGGATTCAGGGTCTGCTGAACTACAACCTGATGGAGATGAATAAGGAATTGTATTCTTTTTATCAGAAGTTCTGCTCCACTGAAGGAAAAAAAACAGGGCATACATCCATTTCTTGTACAAAATGTCATTACTGAAACTGACTGAGTTGGATGTAGAAGGCACAAATGGAAGAGGAACTTTTAATTGTAAAATTGAAAAAAGCAGTATTAAATTGAACTCCGGTAAATGCCCGAACCAGATAACTTTCCTCTGGAGTTCTATAAAATAATGCCAGACAGCTCATCGGGGAGATGTCCAGTACCTCCAAGGAAAAAGGAATACTTCCTACCTCGACACAGCATGCCACATTATCTGTTATACTGAAAAAAGACAAACCACCAACGGCCCCTGGAAGTTATAGACCCATCAGCCTGATTAATACTGACAAGAACCTGGAGAAATCCATGGCATGACGTATGGAAGAAATCTTGATAATGCTGGTGAAGCCGGATCAAACTACATTTGTAAAGGGTAGACGCGCAGCAACCAACATGAGATCACTAATTCAAATTATAATAGAAGCGAATAAGCAAGAATAGGAGATGGCAGTCCCATCATTAGATACATAGAAAGGCTTTGATCAAATTGATTGGACTTTTCTTTTCCATGCTCTTGAGGCAATGGAATTTGGTGATGGATTCCTGATTTGGATTAGACAGTTATATAGAGAACCAACTGCATCAGTGATGACAAATTGCCTTTGCTATGGTATAATTACATTGGAAAAAGCAACTCTGAAAAGGTATCCCCTCCCGCCACTGCTATTTGTACTAGCAATGGAAGCACTGGCAACAGTGCTTAGAGTTGAGAGAATTCAAGGAGTCAAATTTGACAGATTGGGCCAAAAAATATGGCTTTATGCAGATTATTTACTTTTAGTTATGAAAGATCTGAATGGTTCACTTCCAGCTCTAATGGAAAAAATTGACTTCTTTAAAACAATCTCAGGATATCAGATAAACCGGTCAAATTCAGAGGGCATGCCGGCTTCAAGCACATGTAAGAATACGGAGCATGTAGAACATGGCTTTAAATGGTGTCTTCTGAAGATAAAATACCTGGGCATATGCTTAACATGCAATATTGAACAAATGATGAAGGAAAACATGAAGTCGATAGTAATGGCACCTGAAACATCTGGAAAGACGGAAGCTGTTAAGGTGTGGAGTAAGATAAATGCCCCAAAGATAAACACACCAAAAATGAGCTATATCCTAAGTTTGATCCCTTTATCCCTGGGTAAAGAGGCCTTGAAAAATATTGATGAATTAGTACAGGAGTAATTTCTATGGGAGAATGAACCTCCACATTTGAAGATATGGAAACTACAGTTGCTGAATGACAGAGGGGGTATGGATGTACCCAATTTTGCTGCATACCACCTAGCATTTGCTTCAAGACATAGAGTACCATTCTTGGAAGACACACCGGATAAATGGGCATGTAATGAATCAAGCAGGAGTGGCCCACTAAAACCAGTGGTCATTTTATCCAAAAAGAATGAGAGTTTGAGACCTTGTCGTTGACTGAATTTGTCAGAACCTGTGTGAAAATGGCCATTATGTTGGGGTATGAACCCTTTCACATAACCAACTGATTAATCTGGTTCAATCCTGAAATGAAATGAAAGAAAATAAAAAGATGCTGTTCTGGTGAAATTTGAATTTGGGGGTGGAGTTTAGATGAATAGGGGACTTAATCGTTAATGGATGTTAGATTTCTTTTAACCAGCTCAAACTATACAAACTGCTAACTGACTGCACTTAAGAGAAATACGGCATTTTTAAAAAGCTATTAACGCAACAAAAACAATAGAGGACAATAATTTGGGCCACATAATATTTAATGCGAATAAACAGGGGCATTTGACCTCTAGAATATATAACCTACTGTCAGCCAGGAAAGGGGATGCGTCTCTACTGAATGTATGGTCCCAGAAGTTGAATAGTGGAATGCCTGATAAAAGGCGGGCAAACATTTGTGACAACATATCACTATCTTCTCTGAGAAGAGGAGAGAGAGAGAGAGAGAGGGAGGGAGTGAGAGAGAGAGAGAGAGAGAGAGAGAGAAGTTACTATTTGGCATAGTGGACTGCGGAACGAGTATATAAAAGAGGATTTGCTGACTGAGGCATCTTGGGAATGTCAACACATGCAAGGGGAGTGCAATAAAGTGAGATCTTTCTGGGGGAATTAGCAGATATCCTTAATAAAATTCTGAGACTGAACTTGGCCTTTGATTTTGAAACTTTAATACTGGAAGAAGATATTCTGGTAGATTAATTACCTTGCTCTCAGAAGAAATGGCTATTCAGAGCTCCCATAATAGACATGAAACTGATTCTAAGAGACCGGAAGTCGGATAAACATCCTTCTGTGATAGTGTGGATACAAGAAATGCATAAGCACATTACATTACCCTTTTGCACATTACCATTTTGCAGTGCAAATGAGGAAAATTTGGCGTTGCGAACCTGTCTACGCTTAAGTGTAAATGTAACGAGTTCCTGCCGTCAAATTACGAGGGAACTTGAAAATGAGCTCATTAGTGTCTGAAGCAAGCTGTCAGGATGGGTCTTCTCTTTGGTGATGTAGTGCACTGGAAAATTGGAAAAGTAAAGTCGCTCTTGAAAGTAGTATTCCAACAAATAGTCTGCCAGTGCTCAGTAAGCCTGATGCCGGGTACCCCTAGTAAATCCACACAAAGTGTGAACTTGGTCTTCGGTGTAAGGGTTTCTTGCACCCTATTCCTCACAGTTGTTGGGGTGTATTTTCCTGAGTTTTCAGGGTCCCTGCACCACGTTTCCTTTGGTTCTCAGGTGCTTTTTTTCTTGTTTATCAGTATTAGAGGAGAGGTGTTTGCGCCAATATTTGGAGCCTGTTGGAGGCTTTTACAAGTTGTACCATGCGTGGCCCATTTTCCAAGATGATTTGAAGCCAGAGGATTACAGGTGGCTGCCCTACCACTCAGATAGGGTTTTCACTAGGTCACTCACTGTTAACCTCTTTGTCAGGGTTCTGCCTCTTTGAGTTTGTGATATGTGTCCTCAATTCTTGCTGTCCTATCCTCTTTCACCTTCCTGACGTTTCTTCACTCCCCAACCTCTTTCAACCCCTCCCATGCCCACTCTGTTTTACCTTACTATTTCTCTTGTTCTTGCCTTCTCTCACAACTATTTTCTCGCACCGGCTGTCTAACAGGTGCTCTCCACCTTCTTCACCCCCTCAGGACACCTCCTTCACCCCTTTGGGTGCCTTTCCTAGAACATTTCATACTTTTGTATTCCCTACTATCTCTCCTTGCGCTTATTGGGCACCTTTTTTAGAGTAATTTAGATTCTCCAGTTTTCTACTATATCTCACTACTTTTTCACCCCTTTTGGCACTTTGATGAATCTGATGATGCCGTCACTCCTTTCTCAGAGGTAAACTCTTCGCATGTGGCCAGGGGACGATAGCAGCTAATGGATGCTGATCCTGACCCTGGGGGTAGCTATGTGAGGGAGGTTCACATGAGGGGAGGCAACCCTCAGGGGGATGGACGGTCATCATCAGCTGAGGCATGGTATCCCCATTTTCTTTTTAGGGATAGCCTCTCTTTTCCTGTAACAAATAGAAAAACATGGACTAACTATCAATGCCATATATATGAATCCTTTGAAAGTACTGGTACAAGAAAGAAGGATGGCTTTATGATGATCACTAGAGCACAGAATCCAACTCTGCGATCTATTCATTGGCAATAAGCGCACAATGCTGGGATATTTAAAAACCCGACAGCTGAAGGAAATCGGTGAGAAGCTGGTGGAATCAGGCGGCTCACGTCGGGTAGAGAGAAGGGCCCAAAGTAAAGAACCTGTATGTGAAGTCCTGGCAGGAGAGTAAACCAGGCAAACTGAGGATCAGGGATTCACACCCATAAGAAACTAAATGAGACATCCCAAGGAAGACACCATGCTCTTAGAATGTTGCATTCAATATATGTAAGAGAACTGGGCAGGGGAGTATACCAGGGGTTTCTGCCTGTCTTGGGCCCACATCCAAGTTGACATCTTGAAATCCGATGGAAGATTCATGCCCTTAAGAGTTTGCTTTTGATGTATGTGAGAGAACCGCGCAGGGTAGTATACCAGGTGTTCAAGGTGTGTGTTATCTTGAAAAGAGACATCCCGAGGAAGACTTATGCCTTCAGGATTTTGAATTGCCTTGAATGTGGGAAGAGACCTGGGGAAAGGAGTCGTTTTCCCTGGAGTGGAGTACAACGCAGAGAGGAGGGAGATATCATCTTGGATCATAAATAACTGGGTTATTCTTTTGAATTTCTGTTTCACTGGAGAGAAACCCGGGGAAGGTAGCCATTCCCGGGAACTGTGAACATAATCTATTTGGAACTTTTGTTGGATTCATACCTTTCTTTTAAAATTTAACATTTGTGCACTTTGAAGGCCAAGAACGATACCTTTTCCTCCCAAGTCTTCATGTCCTTACTCCTTGCAGCACACTGGGTCTCTTGATATCCCACCTTCATGGTCTCTCTTTTCCTAGCCTCCTTGAGCCTCTCTGTGACCCCCTGTCTCCTCCTTACCCCAGCCTTCTGGGTCTCTCCTCCAGCATCCTGTCTCTTGCTCTCCTCTGGAAACAGGGGCACAGTTGTAGTATCCTGTCTACAGCTCCTTCTTTTCTTCTCTCCAGCTAGCACGGAATGAGCTCTTCCTCCTATCTCCATCACCTACTGACTGAGCTCTTTAGGTTTTAGGGCTTTGTAGCCTCATTTCATTCTTCCGCTGGTGGAATGGGAACTGTGTGTAGTAGATGGGGTAGGGATTTGCTGCTGCGCTCCGCATCTGGGCTTGCCTTAGAACACTGGTTTGGGACTTGTGATTTACTAGTTTCTCCCCTAGGGTGGTCCTCCTTCTGCCTGCCAAACCTTGCCCCTGCCTCCCTTTCTTTCTCTTGGTAAAGGGAATGCAGGTGTGCTATTTGAATTTAGAGAATCCTATTTCTCTGGGCTTGGATGTGCCTGTACTAAGCTTTGAGAACCATGTCTGCCATGTTTGAGTAGCCAGCTCCCTCCTTTCCCTTTATGCCTCAGGCATATAGACTGGTCGATTGTCTCTGGGATCCCTTGGTCTAGCTCTCGTCCCCTTCTTTCTTTAGGGGGATTCAGGAGTGGTTTCAGCACCCATGCAAGGGTAGCAGAGTGTACTGGTGCTGCAGAAACTCTGCTCCTTGATTTTCTTCATGGGGCCAGAGTAGCTAAAATGACCCTGTGACGAGCCCCTGCATTCCAGTCGCCGGAATCCTATCCATGCTGACCCTGGGCTCGCATCACGCACTTGTGACGGGTCCTGCTCCGATTAACTACCCCACTATCCTCCAACACTGTCAGGGAGGGCACCTCATCACAGATTATATCATCTGTCTGTAGTCTATATCCAACTCTTGAGGCCCTCTTTGGCATTAAGAAATGCATCAATTAGGGGCGTGGCCGGGAGCCGACCGTGCGGCATGGCTCCTTAGGTGCTCCTGGACGGCCCCGTCGTCAGAGTGAATTCCCAGCGGCCTGGGGCTCCCACCGAGACGATCTTAGAATCTACAGCATTATGAAGTCCTGCTGCTTCGATCGTGTGGAGTTGGCAGCGATTATATGCCATCTGAAAGCCTGGTGAGCCGAGTTTGCTCCCGTCGGACATGCGTTGGAAAATCTAAAATGGCGACCGGGTGCCCGTAGCACATCATCGCCCCACGGGGGGCTCCGGCGACTGCCAGCGGGACCCGAAGTATAGCTGAACGGCGGGACACAGCCTGCGGCTCTGAGCTCACCGAGGGCGCGGCCCTCCCCCCAACCAGGAGGCAATCCAGCAGACCACAAAATGTGGACCCCCTCGCAAACTTTTTCTCTGGGTAAGAGAGCCTTCCGCCTCGGCCGGGTCTGGTTGGGGAACACCCGCTTCATGCCAGCGACGCCTGGGATTCAGGGGCTCGGTTTGACACTGGTGAAAGCTCTTCCCGACGCTCGGAGTGGCCTTGGCGCTCCACCCCCCATCCGGACCCCAGCGTACCCGCCTAGAGCCCTCTGCACGTCGCCCCAGTGGACCCTGCATGCACTGCCGGAGCCGGGACCCGCGTGGAGAGCCCCCGAAAATCTAGATCTATGTCGGGAGGCATTCCTTCATCTAAAGCAGCACCCTCGCCCGACAACAGCAGCCCTCGATCAGGCTATCCTCACCTCCGCTCCTCTTGCACCTCCAACCTGGCTCCGGAGGGTCTTGGCCCCATTCAATCCACCCAACGCTTCTCTACCCTGCCGGCAGAGTCTGGCCCACCGGTCCTGCAAAGAACAAATCGCCGGGCAGCTCACAACACCACTCTGTACTCATCCCCATCGCCCATGCCGGTCTGAACTGACCATCAACGGAGGGAGGCTCGCCATTCTCCCCCCGATACTGGACCTGTCTGGCAGGGCTGGACCCGGGATCTATGAGTGGATTCGGCAGTACAGCAGCAGCTCCTCTTCCCCTGCTTCCACCGCTCGGTGGGACCATGCCAAAGAGTGGTAAATCGGTGAAACAAGCAGATATTGCAGCAATGATGTCCAACTCTGGCCAGAACAAGGCGGGCGGGACCGACCGGACTACTGCCGCGACATCCAGCGCTCTTCCTTCACCGGAGCAACCGCAGGCCGAGCATTTCGCCACCAAAACAGACTTAAAAGACTTTCTAGCAGCCCTTACCAAGGAAATCCATAAGGGCACAGAGGAAATCACCAAGAAGATCGCATCTCTTGACAAAAGGGTGGAGGAGGTGGAAAAGCGCACAGCGGAGATGGAGAATGGCCTTTGTGACAATGCTTTCGAACTAGAGTGTGGCCTAAACAGAATCGCAACCCTGGAAGCCAGATGTGATGCAATCGAACTCAAACAGGAAGACAGAGAGAACCGCTCTCGGCGCAACAACATCCGTATCCGCGGGATCCCCACCTCAATCACTAACGCAGATCTTGAGAGCTTCGTTAAAGACCCGCTGAGGTTCATTATAACCCTCCCGGACAGTGCCCCGCTGGAGATCGACAGAGTCCACCGTACGGCACCTAGGCAAGCTTCACCCTCCCCTCCTGATGTTCTCGCCCGGATCCACTTCTTCAGGGTTAAAGAGGAAATAATGAGAGAGGCCAGATCATCAAAACAAATTTCTTTTAGAGGAGCAAACATCGCACTATTCCAAGACATATCGAGCATAACCCTTCAAAAAAGGAAGCCCTTTGTAAACTTACAGAATGGCTTCAGGAAAAGAAAGTTCAATATCGATGGGGCCACCCCACATCTCTGTGCTTCGAGTGGGAGGGTGTTCGCAGGCAAATCTGGAACCTTAAGGAGGCAAGCCGATTCCTAGGAACAAAACCCACAGACGAGGACTCTGATCATGCTACCTGCTCTCAATCCCAGCCCGGCTCGCCTATATCCAACCGCTGGTCCCGGGCTGGTGGGCGACGCAGGCCCCGGGGCCCCCGGAAGCAGCATAACCCGGACTGATTGGAGGTCCCCGCTCGTCCTTCGGTTGCCGAATCTCCAGACTAAAGTCTTTCTTCTCTTGGTGATCACCTGCAACCCCCGATTTTCATCAGCTATCCGGCTTCCCCACATCCTACATGGGAGTTACTGTGATAACATCCAATACCCAGGGGTATGCTCTACACAGCCCCTGGATCCTTTATTCCATGACCCGGGTGGCTTCTCTATTCACTTAGTGGGATGCAACTCCCGGCGACGGGGCCCGCCAGTAACCCCACGAATGAGCTTTATAGTCTCATTCCCAGAGTTTTGGGGTGGGGTGGGGGCAGTTTTGGGTTTAAAGAACTGTTCAACCCCCCAAAATCCCCAGTTAATGGTTATAGTTTTATTAGTAGACATCGGTAATTGCAGCACAATACCACGCTCACTCGAGAAGAAGGTTCCACAGCCCTGCAGCCCTTACATAGCTTGCCTGCACAATTCATGCTGTGCACCCAGAAGCAATAGACCCTAATAACGCTAGAGATGTCCGCACCCTGACCTGGAATGTCCAAGGTCTTAATTCCCCCAGGAAGCGCAAATCGGTGGAGCACAGGCTGGCAGCTCTAAACGGAGATATAGTAATTCTCCAGGAGACTCATCTCCTGCTAGCTGACGAACACTGAATCAAATTCAAGCGCTTCAAACAGGGCATTTTTCGCCTCTGGCGGGGAGAAGAAGCGAGGGGTGGCGGTTCTTTTAAGTGACAAACTCCCTTTATCCAGCCCCACGGTTAAAAAAGACCCATCGGGCAGATACCTTCTCATCCGGGGTCATATTGCAGACCAACCAATCACAATCGCTGGGATCTATGCCCCGAATGCAAATCAGGACAAATTCATAGCTGAGCTACTCTCCCCGCTCCTAACTTTTACCTCAGGACATCTCCTAGTCGGAGGAGACTTTAACTTAGTTCCTGGCCCCATAAAGGAAAAGTCCCTACCCCCATCCAACCCTGACTTCTCCCGAGCCCTTGCATTTGCTAGATTTCTCAGGGAATCGGGCACGGTTGACTTATGGAGGGTAGCCAATCCTGACACACATGACTACACGTTCTTTTCAAACGCACACGGTGGTCATTCCCGAATCGATGTGTTACTGGCCTCCAGTACCTTATTCCCTTGCTTTAGCAACATTGAAATCCATACAAGGACAGTGTCTGACCATGCACCAGTCTCGGCAAACCTCTCTATCTCGGGAGACCCAGACCCCCCTCCTAGATTCTGGAAGCTCAACGATTCCTTGTTATTGGACCAGGTGATCAGGGGCAAGGCAGAAGACTCATTGGTCAACTACTTTAAAGAAAACCAGAACCCCGAAACCCCAATTGAGATGTTATGGGAGACCATGAAACCGGTTATAAGAGGGGTATTTATTAGTGCTGCCTCTGAACAATTTCGAGTCTCCAAACTCCTCACACAATCTTTAGAGTCCAAACTTTCCTCCCTAGAAAAAGATCTAAAAACCCAATATTCCGGAAAGGCGGACAGGGAACTAAAAAAGGCGAGGAGGGCTTTGGAGATGCACTTGGCGGACCGCACTGCGAAGGTGCTGGCATACACTAAACAATTTTATTATCACAAAAGCAATGAGGCGAACCGACTGCTAGCGTACAAATTACGAAAAACTCGCACTAGAAACAACATCACTATTCTTAAGGGGTCTGATGGGATAAGTAAATTTGCCACCTCAGACATAATTGAAATCCTGCTGGACCACCATAAAGCGGTCATGCAAGGTCCACCCACATCTCAAGAGATTGGAGTCCAACAACAGCATTATTTGGAATCCTTTCACACCCCCACGGTCTCTTCCCCCCCTAAGCTCCCTGGAAGCCCCGATCTCCGCAGAGGAAATTCTAGATGCCATTAAATCGCTTAAGAACAACGCCCCGGGCCCTGATGGGCTAACGCCCAAGTTTTATAAAGCATTTGCTCACATTCTGACCCCGCAACTAGCATTGCTATTCAACTCATTTCTATCTACCAAAAAGGTAACACATACTATGGCCGAATCAACCACCATCTTACTGCAGAAGCCGGGAAAGGACCCTGAGCAAGCGGCCTCTTCTAGGCCAATCGCCCTAATGAATACTGACGGGAAAATCTACTCAAAGGTTCTAGGGGCTAGACTGGCTAGGATTCTTCCCGAGCTAATTCACAAAGACCAGACGGGCTTTATCCCGGGCAGAGGAACACACGATAATATCAGGCGCACACTCAATATCATTGAGTCCGCGAACAGGATGAAAACTCCGCTCCTGGTAATCTCTCTCGACGCACATAAGGCATTTGATCTAGTGAACTGGGACTTCATCCGGTACACCCTCTCCCATATGGGCCTAGGTCACAACTTTATAATCTGGTTAATGGCATGTAATGTACAACCATCAACGTAACTCTGAGTCAATGGGAGGAAATCGACGAGCATCCCTATGTCCAGGGGGACTCGCCAGGGGTGCCTGCTATCTCCCTGGGTGTTCGCCCTCTCGATGGAGCCATTCGCAGCAAGAATCCACCCCAATCCTAACATCAAAGGGGTCATGGTGGGAGGGACTGAACACAAGGTTGCGCTCTACGCCGATGATGTACAGCTCGCTACAGCCCCTACTCGATGAATTAGAAGCGTTTGCAACATGCTCTGGGTTCAGGGTTCAGGGTGAACTATGACAAGTCCTCTGTCCTTCCGATCAACCTCGATGAATTAGAAGCGTTTGCAACATGCTCTGGGTTCAGGGTTCAGGGTGAACTATGACAAGTCCTCTGTCCTTCCGATCAACCTCCCGAGTCGCCAGGGAAACACCTTATGTCCTGAGTTTCCAATCCCATGGGCCAACACCTCGCTGGAATACCTGGGCATCCAGATCCCCAAATCCGGCCTACTAATCTACAAACACAACTTCCCTCAGCTGTTTAAATCACTACGCGCAGATCTGAAACGGTGGGACAAACAAGAAATCTTGTGGCTGGGCCGGGCCGCCACGGTAAAAATGAACTTACTCCCAAGAGTGCTGTACCATTGCCACGCGCTCCCAACTCATATTCCGGAAGCGGATCTTGCCTCCCTATAACAGGATATCATGAAATTTATCTGGGGGGGGGGAAAGACCTCGCATTGCCAGGAAAATCATGATCCACAGCCGACAACTTGGCGGCCTGGGGGTCCCTGACATCTCTAGATATCGGCGCGCAGCTCAACTCGCACACGCTTACACTTGGACCCGCTCAGTAGATCGCCCAGCCTGGTTGCAACTGGAGGAAGCATGGTGTAAATCTCCCCTTTCAGTTTGCCTCACATCCAATCTCAGAAAACCCTGCCAGCAATGTCTCTGCTTCCAGCAACTTGTAACACAGTGGACAGTTGGAAAGCTGCAAACAGAAAATGGGGCATCAAGACCTCACTGGGCCCACTAACCCCTATCTGGAGTAACCCGGGCTTCTCCCCTGGCCTTTGCATCCGTAGCTTCGCCAAGTGGCCGGAGGGCAGCCTCCACAAAATCTCAGACTTCTTAAAGGAAGGCCAGCCGCTTACCTTTGAGGACTGCATGGCGAAGTTCAATATCACTGAGGAGGAACGATTCTGATATACTCAGATCCGGCACTGGATCTCACAACGCTCCGTCAGAGAACGTGGCTCCAGGGACCCAACTCCCCTCGAACTATCACTGACAGCATCCCCTCCAAAAGGTAAGATCTCCACCCTCTACAAACTCCTAGAAAAAGCTAACCCTGAAGCGAAGGAAAGGTACATGCTGAACTGGGAGAGGGACTGGAGCCTGATGTTTGGGACAAAATTTGGTCTAGACTCCATAAAAGTACCCAATGTGTTACCAATAGGGAAGGGGGATATAAAGTATGCTTCATGTACTATATTACAGCAACCCAACTGCATAAAGCGTGTGCAAGGCCCTCACCGAACTGTTGGAGGGGGTGCACGCAAGAGGGCTCGCTTTTCCACCTCCTATGGGACTGCCCTAAGGCGGCGCACTATTGAAAGGGGGTCCTGACACATGTCTGAGCAATAACAGGCCTGAACATCCTGCGGGACCCCAGAATAATTTTGTTGGGTGACCCGGGGGAGGCGGATGTGCCGATGTCAGGAAACGTTGCTCGCCTTTGCACTCAATTATTTTTGGCGGCCAGAATTGCCCTCGCTCGTCTCTGGAAGCACCACGAGGGTCCCTCTATCCCGCTATGGTGGGCCAAGTGTTGGGACATTGTTACTGCGAAAAAAATCACTGCAATTCGCCTGCGCAACCTCAATCCCTTCCAGAACACTTGGGCCCCATTCATGGACTACGCAGACCGTTACCCGGCCCTTACACTAAAGCCGCCTAGCGTCCGCTGGCTGAACTGAACTTTGCATGGACACGGACTAGTCCAGTATAAAGATCTTTACCCCTCTCGCCATTTTCCCGCCCAAACACTGCTATGAATGAGTTGCATACTAAATTCCCTCTCCTATTATCTATTCCTTCCACTGTAATGAAATATTCCACCACAATCGTGCGCTAACTCCGATGTCTACTGTTTAATTTGTTTCTTTCTTGTTGTCACTGATTGATACTTGAATAAAATGTTTATTTTGAAGAAGAAAAAAAAAAGAAATGCATCAATTCCTGAGGTACCTCACCAATCAACCTCTCATTACAATCGCCCGACACACCCATGGTTTCACAATCTTTCTGTTCCTGGTGCTACTTCTCGTTTGTCTTTACTAAATCTCTTGTTTTCACCTTGGATTCTCCTTTTTTTTTTCTTGACCCTTAACATGACTGCAATTGTGATATTTGTAACTTTCTCTTCTTTCTTCGACATTTATTAAACCTTTTATTCATAAGTAATTAATTTTGTTCCATCTCTTGTTATTTGTTGATTTAAGATGGGTAATTCTTTTCTGGTCTGCTGCAGTAACTCATTGGAATGCACTGCTCATGGATCTTCCCCAGACCTGCTTTGGTCACAGAGTTTGCTAATAACGTTTTTTTTCTATTTTCTCTTTGCTATAGTTGATTTATTTTATTTATCAAATGATTTTTATTGTGTTTTATATATGCATTATTTTTTGTGCTTCAGCTACAGATGGCTCTTATGTGCCTAGGGCTTTTTTCATACTTTATGAACATGCTAAAATAATAGTAATGCGGAATATTATAGTTCACTGTATGAGAGCTTTACATTTCTTTCACAAAATCAACTTCGGTCCTCACAAAGTTTTGCAATCCCTATTCTTTTTTAGTTGGATAATAAGAAACGCTTTGCTCCTTCTGAGGGGAACCTATATTGACGAACTATTAATGAGTGATTTCAAGTCAAGGTCCTTACATTAAAGGAGCCTGGGTTGTGTGTAATCGTTTGATGAAGAGCTTCAGAAACAGGATACCCCATATACGTTGGTGTAAACAAATTAATTTCTCCCTGCTCTCCGGGTTTCGAATGTTTTCCTTGCGGTCACTCCGACTTGGTTGAGGGAGGGGTGTAGTTTCTCTGGCACTGTCACTCTCACACTCTCAAACACACCTCAAAAGTGCAGCCAATTGTTAATTTGGTGATCTGTATAATGCAAACACTGCAAAATATATTGAGTCTAAGACCTTTGTGAATGATTTGGCTATGCTATGTGGAGTAAGAGTGAGCACACATTAATCTAAAAATAATCAGGCCTCAAATGTTTGCGTTTGCGTATGCGTAATGAGGACTGGATCTGTTCTCCAGAGAAACCGCATTCCAAAATGGTGGGTTACTCAGGGAACGCTTCACAGCGTTTGGAACTGTTTATTTAGAGTACTTGATTTATCTAAGCCTTTAATCAAAGCAATTTACAAACCATCACAATGAAATCCGAATACAAACTTTCTTCTACTGATACAATGATGGCACATTAATACGTCTGTAGCATGCAAGCACTAGAAAGAATCCGGGTATTGGCTATAATATTTTACACGTTTTAGAGCGGTTACTCAAAGGTAAACAGCTGAAGATTGTGTGGAAATTAAAAAGGTCAAATGAAAACGGTCAGAAAAAAGAAAGACCTTGGTTGATAAGCAATTGGAGTGGGATGTTGTTTAAAGGGTAAGACGAAAAGAGGGAAGTGAGCTTAGACCCTTACTAAACCTAATGACAAAGCACAAGACACTAAGAGGGGAGACGCTGACACAGTCAGGCATTGGAGGTACCTCAGAGGAGGAGAGTCACACTTTAATGATAGGAAGCTTAAAGAACATGGAGAAAGCACAATTCCGAATGGAATGGAATGTGGCGATGATACATGATATGGGATTTATAACGCTCCTATGCATAAGTGTTTCAAGGCGCAATGAGGCAAGGGAGGGGGAACAGAGGGAAGGCAGAGACAACGATCTTACTAGGCCAGGTGACATTGAGATCGTGCAAGTGCAGGGGGGAAGGGGAGAAGTGCCGGGGGAAAGGGGAGGGGGCAGTGCAGTACAAAAGATAACCGTTCAAAATAAATAAAGATAAATAAATAAAATAAATAAACAAGAAGTGAATCAATAAAAAGTGCGGCCAGCTGGTGGCAAGTGCAAGGGCAGACATCAGGTGTCAAGTGCTGATAGGGGGCTGATGTCATGTCGATGTGGTGGCATGGGAACTGGCCATTGATACCAATACCAGGTAAATCAGAGAGCGGTGAATTATAATTTCTAATTGTGCTGTAGGCAAGACAGGTATAATTTCCTGAGCTGCCAGGTTTAAATAAATATCGTAATGCTCTCTGCTGAGTGCAGACCATTTGGAGAATACGTTCTTAGAGAGGTACACAATGGATTACTGAAAGCAGCATCTTTTTGCTTGACACACACTGAAAGAAATACATTAGAGGGAAAAAGGAAGAGCTCTAGAGGAGACCTTGATCAGTTAAGATAAACGCAGGTATGTTTTTCCTGAACTCTGCAATAGCATTTGTCTACCTTTCTCAGACAGTCTGTCAGGAGGCTCTGTGGGGAGAGTGCTAGACTGATGAGGCAAAAGAAAGATGGAAGGGATAATCTTTTGATGGTTATGTTTTTTTTATTTAAACATTTTACATTGCTCAAGCCTCGACTGGGGACATTGGAATGTAGTACAGTACGGCAAACCCTGAAGAGACAACATAAGTTAAAATTAACGGGGATGTTTTTAATTATTAAAACATGTTGTGATCGTGTGGAGAGAAAGTGGGTGGAAGAGCATGAACTACTGTAGTGTAATTATCCTCTGATTTGAGCCCATGCACTTGCTTCAGAGTCGGCTACAAGATCTTGGATGCATCAAACCCTTGTATTGACAAGTATGTGGTCTGACCACCAACCAATTTCTCCTTTTGGCAGAATTTTTTGCGAATGAAATGATACACACACTTGTAGTGCAAAATTCTTATCTGCGAAAACTGCCAACACATTTCGCCACTATTTTGGCTCGAGTTTCTGTACCATGCAAAGCCGATACGGCATTGGGAGACAATGCCTTAGTCATTTCACCAATAGTTGTATCCTTTTTATTCAATCGGTCGATGCGCGTGGACCTGCATGCCCTGTCCATAACATACACACGTACACACAATTTATAACCACGCAGATTTGCTTGTATGTGTCATTTTGCATGCCCCTGGTTGAGGTCGGAATGCTCTTTTTGTGTTCCCCTTAATAAACTGACAACCTGGATTTAATCCTTGCCACCAGTGTTATTTTTCCAAATATACCCACAACATTACTTTTAAGTATTGTGTTTTTGCTTATGCCCTTTCGTGTCTTGGTCAATTTGTCTGCATAAAGTCGTGTCAAACTGCATTTCACCATATCCAGTTGTGTTGCCTTTCTTTTATTCTGAATACTTTTCCAGACACGTATTTAGACACGTATTTATGTGCTACCTCATTACCACTTATATTATGGGGCTCTTCACTCCTGGAATCTTGCAGGATATGAATTACGAACTCCATTCCAATGTATATGTACTACCTGAACTGCTGAAATACGTCATTCCTGTCATATACAGAAGGCATTGGGACAATAAAACCAGAACTGAATCCCAGTTTATGAATATAGTCCTAGTTTGTATATCATGTTGTCTTGAATATATTTCCATATATTCCTATACAATCTATATATCTATCTATATATCTTTTGTATAGCGCCACTCACCTCAGGCCTCAGAGCACTGACAAGACAGAGACAACAAGAAAAAAATAAGGAGTAGAGTCTGTTAGGCCGAGACCTCTTTAGGCTTTACCTCTGTTGAAGAGAAAGGTTTTCGGGCTCGTTTTGAAGTGGGATAGGGCTGGTATTACCCTCAGCGTGTTAGGCAGCGCGTTCCACATCACGGGAGCCCATACATCAAAACTGGTACCTCAGAGGTTTTTTTAGTTTGAAACAAGGGCATGCCAGGATTCCATTTTTATTAGATCGTAAGGCTTGGCTTATGGGAGCTCTTTTGACGCATGGGCAGAGATACAGAGGGGCATTACCAGACAGGCATTTGTGCACAAAGGAGTTTGCCTTATGCTTTATTCTTTGCTTCACCAGGATCCAGTGCAGCTTCCGGTGTGCCTCCGACACCTGTGCTCGTTTCCTGAGCCCGGATACCACACGCACCTCTCCCTTTTTTCTTCCCAGTTTGTAGTTTCTTTGTTTGCCTTTGATGTGCCAACCATCCGACTGTTGCAGTAGTCGAGTTTTACATTTACTGTGGCAGATGCCACTACTAACGTGTTCTGTTCCAACAGGTATAGTCTTATCTGCCACAGCAATTTGTTCATGTATGAACATGTTTTTAGATGAGCTACCTGTTTATCAGATGTTAGTTGTGCATCAAGGTAGACTCTCAGCGTTTTGACTTTCTGGGCTACAGCTATTACCTGTTACCTGCCATTCGAAAGTGACTGTATTGTGGGTCCATTTTGTTTTTTTAACCTTGTACCAGTTCCAATAAACAGCAGGTCAGTCTTCTCGTTCTTGAGGGCTAACGAGTTTCGTGCCATCCATGACTGAATTGCTGAGAATATTTGGTTCCCTCTTTCCACATCTGTTGAGTAGACCCCTGAGAGTTCAATAAGAATCTGCACATCATCCACTTAGTAGGTCGCATACGGACCTGATGTAGGCCTTTAACAGGGGCGAGAGACATTGACGCCTGTGGCACGTCGCTTTTCAGGAGTATAGGAGAGGATTGATAGTCATTGTTTGTTACTCTTGCTTGTCTTGGTCCAAGAAAGGATTTGAACCATTTAGCATCAGTGTCAGAGCATTTCCCTTGGGCCACCCAGGCCTCCAGATAATTTTACATATGAAAATCATGTAAATACGACAGCTTTATTATTTTCCTGTGTATATTTACGCACAAGTTTAGAGCCTAGGGTAGTACAAAGGTCAGGTTACTTGCCACAAACCAGAAGGCTTCTTTTGATTTTTATCTACATGGGTGTCATTGCAAGCCATGGATAACATTCTGTGAAACAGAACTTATTTCTCTGAAGCCTTTCAAAAAAAGAAACTGCACACTGTCTTAAAAGCAATGGTGTATTTCCATTCAGCTTCTGCTCTGTTAATGCTCATGGAGCAAACAGAAGCCCTATGCATATTTATTTTCCTAGCATTATATGATTGTATAATTAAGAAGATGAAAAACGAAGTTGCAATTCAAATTTTTTTTTGTAACAAATTATGCTTTTCTTTCTAGTGAAAGCAAACGAGCATTTCGCAATTGTATTTTCCAGAGTTCTTGTGCTGTGTGCATAATCATGCGGAGGCAGATAATTTTTACACTTACCATTTAATTTACACTCCAATTATAAATACAGTGTTTAAAATGATGAGTATGCATGGTCTAGTTTACATCCATTCAACCTTGCAGTCAATTGGGTACATTAATATAAATGGTCAGTGGAAGCAGAGTCTTTGCTCAAGGGTGAGTGATTGTCATTACACCAATCACAGGTGTTCTGCACTCTCAAATTTTCGACTACAATTAAAACATCCAAAACCTGACTCTCTAGGAAGTGCAAGCACTGTTCAAAAACAAACAAAGGAAAGTTATCTTTGTAATTGAAATAGAAACTCAGCAAAACCTGTCCCTGCTATAATCCAGATAGGTATTTAACTTTATGTAGCGCTTCATACATGGTTCGTCCAACATCGAGGCACTGTGATTATTATGCCTCAGTCGATACTCAGTTAACCGACCTCTGAAGGATGTTAGCCAATAAGATAGCTCAGCCGGTTGAGCACCCTTTGCTGCGATCTGTACTTAATCTGTCGGTTGCAGGATCGAACACAGGCAAGGCCATCTAAGCTTTTCATGCTTTAGAAGTTGATAAAGGAGTACTGACTTCGGTTTGGTGATATACTGTGATAAATATGTTCCATGTACAGCGCTTTGCCAAAAACGCTATATAAATAACCATTTGACCATGAGATTAGATATAGAATTTAGCATGGAGTCCTTGCCTCTCTGCACTGTTGTATCATAACATTGGCATACCATTAGATAGTAATAGCTTCACGAAATGGACAATTCTGCTATTAAACCTCAAAACACAAAGTACAATTCTTGTTTGCTTTAGTATGTAATTGGCTAGGTTTTTGTGTTTTCAACATTTAAATATATACAAAAGGGCCAGACCTTTGAGAAATAATGAAAGGTGAATTCTGCCACAATGCAGAAAGCTGCCACATAGTAAGATTTACATACAGTTTTTGCACACGTCGGCAGAATGTCATATATTTTACTCTCTTGCAAAAGAGAAAAGTCATTTATTCTCTTAAAATCACGTTTACTCTCAAAGTTAAAAAATATGGAATAAGATTTCCCACCTCAAAATCTTATCTGGAGCACTGGGTCCACCAGCATCTCTTGATCTACCAGGTCAAATGTGTCTGACAGGTCGAGCAAGAGGAGTAGTACAGTTTGACCTTTGTCAACTGTTTTTACAATATTTGATTTCAAATCCAGAATCCTGTTTCAGTCCCATGTTTGGACCGAAAGCTTGACTGTCCAGGACACAGTAGTTTGTGTTGCTCAGCATATTCACAAAACTGAAGATAGGCAATTTTGGCATTGGATTTTCAGCAAGAATGAAACATTAGTTATGGGACGAAAATGGGAGGGTACAGCTGGATCCAAGTTATCCTTATCTAGAAGAGGAGAAATGCGTGCTTCCAGCAAGCATGTGGGATCCTGAGCTTCAGAGAGGGACATATTAATTATTTTTGTTACCACGAGGAGAAGTGGGAGGAGAAAGTCTTTGAACATTGATGCAGTGTATTACCAGTAACCCTGTAAAATTGACTTTTAGGCACATGGATGAATGGTATCCTTGCCCTTAGGGGCTTCCCGGTGAGCTGGATGGGTTACAGCAAGAGCTTTGCTGCATCTTAAGATCCTCACCCACACATGTTATTGTTATTTTGCATTTATATAGCGCCTTATATACCATTGGTATGGTCTGAAGGCGCTGGTAGGTTGAACGCCCTTGGGAACCGAAGTTCGAGTCAGTAGAGAGATTAGAGAGAGTTCAATGGTGCGTGTGCACACCCGGTATGTGTGCAGCTGGTGCGGAGTACGTGTGGTAGCTGCTTCTTAGCGGTAGGTGTGGTGGTGGAGAGATCAGGAGTATGTGTTTGCTCTGACAGGAATTATCCCGACCGAGTGTGGTTGCGTTATGCCTGAGGAGAACGCCTAGCTGGGGGTGTGGGGCCAGCAGTGTTTACTTAGAGTGATGGGGGGGTGAGCGGGAGATGTTGATATGAGAACAGTTATACCGAATGGTGTCATAGTATCCCTGTGTTCTATTTGAGTGGTGGTGTAAAGAAGAGAGTAAGCGTGGGGTGTGGTATGATATATGCTCATTCAAATGTTCCCTGCATTCCACACATCTGTCTGCTTGACATACTTACACTCTCAAGTGCGACTTGCGTGTACTTGTCTATCACTCGTTCTCCAGTGTGCCGCTGCGTGTGCTCTCATGGATTCCACATGCATGCACTATGCACTCTTGTCCTCCCCGTGCGTGCACCCCAGTCTACCACGTGCATGTACTCCCGTCTGCCTACGCACTCATCTGCACTGTATGCTCGTCCGATCTATATACTCCTCTGTTCTGTACGCTCATCCGCTCTGTATCCTCATCCGGTCAACACACTCATCTGGTATACATATTCATCCTATCCACACACTCATCCGCTCATATACTCATCCGCTCTATGTGCTGTTCATCCGTTCAACATACTCATCCGTTCAATGTACTCATCCGCTCTACATACCCAACTGCTCCAAACACTCGTTCGTTCCATGTGGAAGTCGGCTCCACACACTTATCTGCTCCATACGCTCGTCCGCTCCACACACTCATCTGCTTCACACACCCATCTACATCACATACACTCATCTGCTCCATATACACTCATCCGTTCCACACCCTCGTCCACTCCACATATATTCATCCGCTCCCCACACTCAACCGCTCCCCCACACTCAGCCTCTCCCCCACACTCAACCGCTCCCCCACACTCAGCCTCTCCCCCACACTCAGCCTCTCCCCCGCACTCGTCCGCTCCCCGCACTCGTCCGCTCCCCGCACTCGTCCGCTCCCCGCACTCGTCCGCACTCCACACTCGTCCGCACTCCACACTCGTCCGCACTGCACACTCGTCTGGTCTCCACCCTCGTCCGCACTCTACCCTCATCCGCACTCTACCCTCGTCCGCACTCTACCCTCTTCCGCACTCTACCCTCTTCCGCACTCTACCCTCGTCCGCACTCCACCCTCGTCCGCACTCCACCCTCGTCCGCACTCCACCCTCGTCCGCACTCCACCCTCGTCCGCACTCCACCCTCGTCCGCACTCCACCCTCGTCCGCACTCCACCCTCGTACGCACTGCACCCTCGTACGCACTGCATACTCGTCTGCTCTCCACATTCATCCGCTCTCCACGCTCATCCTTTCTACATGCTTGTTCGCTCTTACACGTTCGTCTGGTCAAGACGTTCATACAGTTGATACGTTCGTGCGATCAGTGTAGTCATCAGTTCTACGCCCTTCTGCGTTGTATTTTTCTTCTCTGTGTTTACGTATTCATCAACTCTGCACGTACTCAACAACTCCACACGCTGGTCCGCTCTACACACACCAACCACGCTACACACTTATTGGCTTTAGTATGTTCATCTATTCCATCCGATCTCCATACTCATTTGGTCTTTCTAGTCGTCTGTTCTTCCATTCATGCGCTCTTACACTTAGTGCATTCATCTGTTCTATACACTTCATCCATTCTAACTATTTCATCTTCCTACTACGTCCCTCCTCATTTATTGTGTCCATTTCATCAGTTTAGATCTCCTATTTTCACACAGATTTATTCCTATTATCCACTTCATTGTTTTGGTCTACATTACTAGTTTAGATTTGTTTGTCTTTCTCAGTTTACATTCGAGTTTATTAGCTGTCAATTTCTCGCTTCAGGTAGTTTGTTGGGTTGGTGATTATTGTGATGATGCTAGTTTGGAAACCGGTTGGTTTTAAGGGAAGAGCCAGGTTTTCAGTAGTTTGCGGAAGGACGTTAAATCCTCAGTAAGGCGGATGTGGGGTGGGGGGGGGGAGTTCCATAGGGTTGGGGCTAAGGCTGTGAATGAAGATCCGCCTTACCTGACTGAGGTTGTTTTAGGAATTACTAGGAGACCGGCTGAGCTTGATCTTAGGGTGCGAGTGGGATGATAAGGTATTAGTTTGTCTTGAAGGTATTGAGGTCCAGTTTTATGCAGTGCTCGATGGGAGAGGCATAAGGTTTTGAAAGCCAGCCTACGGGCTACTGGAAGCCAGTGCAGTGTTTTAAGGGCTGGGGATACGTGGTCTTTTAATGCAAGTAGCATTTTGGCCGCCGCGTTTTTGTGCCCTTTGGAGTTTATTCAGTTGGTAGGCATGTATTCCGAGGTATAGGGGGTTTGAGTAGTCCAGTCTTGATATAACGATTGATTGGACCGCGGAGAGTCTGTTGGGAAATGAGAGATATGGAAAGATGCGCCTAAGGTTTTTGAGGTGGTAATGGCAGGACTTTGAGACATTGTTGACTTGGCGCGAGAGTGTTAGGTCAGAGTCCAGGGTGCAACCAAGATTTTTCACTGTGTTGGAGGGTGTCGGTGAGTTGCCCATGGTGGGTGGCCAGGGTGGTGGGTGCGGAAGAAGTTCGGAGTTGCCGCAAACCATGATTTCTGTTTTGGAGGGGTTTAACAAGAGGTGGCTTTGGGTCATCCAGCGTTCTATGTTGAGGAGGCAGGATGCTAGGTCAGGTCGGGAGTTAGGTTTCGCGTTCAAGAATTTTAGAATTAGTTGCGTGTCGTCGGCGTAGTTGTAGCACAGGATGTTGTGTGAGCGAATTATTGGTGGAAGGGTGATCAGGTAGAGATTGAACAGGAGGGCGGATAGAGATGCTCCTTGTGGGACTCCTGTGTCGACTGGTCGGGCTTGGGAGGTAAAGTTGGAGAGTGTCGTTATTTGGTGCCTGTCTTAGAGGAATGAAGCTATCCATTTAAGGGCGGTTCCACGTATTCCTAGGGAGTGGAGGTGGTCAAGGAGGATTGAGTGATTGATCGTGTCAAAGGCGGCCGATAGGTCAAGAGGGATTAGTGCGGCGCATCCCGCGGAGTCAGCTGTCACTTTAAGGTCATCCCAGATCGAGGTTAGGGTGGTTTCAGTTCCGTGAAGAGTTCTGAACCCTGATTGGGCAGGGTCTAGGAGATTGTTGGCTTCAACAAAGACATTTAGTTGGGAGTAGGCGGTTCGGTCAATGAGTTTGGCAAGGAACCTGGTGTTTGAGATGGGGCGGTAGTTTTTGGGCTCGAGAGGGTCGAGCAAAGGTTTTTTAATTAGAGGTTTGACGTGCACCATTTTGAATGCGCCTGGAAAGATGCCAGAAGAAAGGGAGGTATTTATGATAGATCTTGCGTGTTCTCCTGCGCAGGTGGAAGCAAAAATTTCTTTGAGGGTTGTGGCTGGGCAAGGGTCCAATGGTGATCCAGATGGTTTGCGGGCAGATAGAAGTTTGAGAAATTGTTCTGGTGATATTGGGCTAAAGGATTCGAATGTCGGTTGCGTAGAGGTCGCCGCTGATGGACTGGCCGGTACGGGTGGAGGATTGCCTGGTGGCTGTAAGAGAGCCAGTTTGGTGGTTAGAGTTTTTGTCCTTTCGATAGCTGTGGAGTAAAAGTGGAGGGAGAGTGAGTCACACAGTGATTGTGACGGAGTCGGGACGGTTGTGTTACAGGCCGGATTGGTGAATTCGGAGATAATTTTGTGAAGTTCTTTGCTTGGGTTTTTGCAGTTTAGGATTCGGGAGTTGTAGTGGGCTTTTTTTGCTTTCCTGATTTGGGCCTTGTACCGATACAGGTGACGGGCCACGGTGGTCCTGCTCCCGTCGGTTTTCTCTTTCTGCCATTTGCGTTCTAGGTATTTGTATTGTCATTTAGTGGTCTTCAACTCGGGAGTAAACCATCTGGGGAAAAGGCCACGGCGGGTTGATGGTTTGCACGAGGGGGTGAGCTGCGTCAGAGATGCGTTGAGCCATGAATCAAAGGCCTCAGGGATTAGTTGGTTGTTGGGACGGCAGGTAGGTGGTGGAGACTGGAGGAGTGCCTCGGCTAGGTCCGGGGTGATTATTAGTTTCTTCCAGCATTTGTGTATATTTGGAGGACTAGACACGAGTACGGGAAGGGGGTCGGGTGAGTGGATGGTGAACGAGAGAACAAAATGATCGGACCAGATGATAGGGGTGGGCGGCTTTAGATGAATCAGGGTGTTGGGGCTAAAGATGGCATCAAGAGTGTGTCCTTTATAGTGAGTCGGGCCGTTTATGTGGGGTTGGAGATTAATTGCATCTAAACCGTCAACTAGGGAGTGTGTCATAGGGTTGCTGGGGATGTCGAGCCATATGTTGAAGTCTCCAGGAAGGGTGAGGTTGGGATGGTTTAGTTGGAGGGTGGCAGTAGAATCGCAAAGGTTGTTTGCGAAGTGTCTATCATAGCCAGGGGGCCTGTATATTATTAGGAAGCTGTGTGAGAGCGACGGGGAGAGGGATAGTTTAATGAGGAGAGATTTGCAGGATGGAATGGAGGGTTGGTTGTCCATGATTGAGGCACGGAAGAGGGATTTGAAGACGAATGCTACCCCCCTCCCCTGGACGGACGGTTCAGTGGGATGAGGGAGTAGTCAGCGGGAAAAGTTTCATTAGCGATTGGACCGAAGTCGTCAGAGAACCAGGTTTCAGTGATGAAAACTAGGTCTGGTTTGACAGAGGCGAGGAGGTCAAAGATGCAATTTCTGTTTTTTGCTACAGATCGGGCGTTAAATAGGATACAGTTCACATCGGCAGCCAAGGATGGTCTTGGTGCTGGAGCGGGATGGGGCGGTGGCGGAGAGAGTGGAGGGAGGGGGGTAGGATGGGTGATGTTAGATGGGAATAGTGGGCGAGCCGAGAAATTGGCAGGCTTCGGGTGGGGTTGGGTGGCTGAGTGTGATAAGATGATCGGGTTTGGGTTGGGGGATTTGAAGGTGGGGTGTTGGCGGTTAGGGGTTTCAGTTGCAGTTGATGAGAAATCGAGGGAAAGGGGTTTCAGGCAGGGAGAAGCCACACCAGACTGACAGCTTAGAGCAAAAAATTTGGGACATCATCAGGGCTACTTTTCACTGTGTTAGGAGACCTCTTACCATAGCATCGCAGCACTGCCAAAAGAAAAGGTGAAAAATGTGCATGAAAGACCTGCTGATGTGATAATGGTACTTGTTGCACATAAAACTGACAGTGGGTAATTGCCACCATTACTGCTATTTAAAGTCTGTGCCCAGTATTTGTTAACCACACCAATATCTGAATGGAAATCAAACAGCTGAAGAAGAATATCTCCCCAAGTGGCAGGAAAAAATACTCTTTGTCACAGAGAACATTGTCTTTTCCCAAATTAACGTAAAAACTGAAACCGTTCACTCTTTTCTATAGTTGGAAGTGTTTGATATGGAGATACAGTGCCATTTGTGTCTCCCCCAGCATTCTCTGCTTTCCATACCCTACATGCCAGCACCCTCTATCAGTGCCATTGCTCAACACACTAACCTAACTGGCATATCTCTGTCAACTCTGGGTCCACTTTCCTGCATTTGATCCTGGCATTCCCTATCTGCCATACCTTCTGTAAGGAAGGCATGGTATCAACCAGAGAAGAAAGACCCAAGTGATCACAGTTCAAGGGTGTCTATTGAATTTCAAATAGGTTGTCTGAACACCTATCTAAACCCAAATCTAAGGATGGGAGCAAGCTACGACCATTAAATAATAAATAACGCAGTCCTAGTGTAGTTTCTGTCAAAATAAAAGGGCCTATATTAATAAACCTATTGCCAATCCTTACTTCTAAATACAAATGGTGTGGGATAACAATGTATGCAAAATGAAAGTGTTTAAGAAAGAATATTTCGAGGGGATGGGGTCCTCCGACGTATTCCATATCTATGACAGGTAATCACCACAGCCGTGCTGCTTTGGAAAATTTTCTGTGTCCTGCGTCGATGACGTCGATACCCTGTCCTCGAGGGCCTCCGTCGAGCTGACGTCACCGGATGTTATAAGTAGGATGCATGATGCCCGTAGCCTCAGTTCCGTTTATTCCGCGAACGTGTTCACTTCGGAGATCTCGGCGCGCCTCGGTTCTTCTGAGTTCTGTTCTTTCGGTTCTTCGAACCTGTTCGTTGTAATGTCTTTGTCTTCTTCCACCCCACGGCCGGGTTTTAAGAAGTGTCGGGACTGCGGGTCCAAGATGTCATTGATGGATTCGCACAACGCCTGCCTCTGGTACCTCGGTGAGGACCACGACACGGATGACTGTGTAGACTGCCATTCGCTTACATCGAAGGCCTTGCGGGAGAGTAAGAAGAAGCTTTTCTGTAGGTAAGGTGGCCAAGCCCCTGAAGTCGAGATATACTGGGCTTTCGACTGACGATTTGAGGGGCGACTCTCTGCATCGTCGGCGTAAGTCCGGGGGGGGTCTCGGTCCAGGAGTAGGTCCCGCCATTCCTCTGCCTCTTCGAGGCACTCACGGAAGCGCCGGCATTGGTCGCCTTCTCCGCCCTCGTCCGAGGACTCCGCCCGTCGGCGGGTAGCTTGTCCCAACAAGCATTCCACTCCTGCGGAATGGGATTAATTTTGGCAGGAGATGTTGGCGATTTTTCAGTCGCATGGCTCCGGTCCGTCCGCGCCGTTGAAAGACACCGGCCGTGACCGTGCTAGAGACACCACTCGCACGCCTTCGGGCTCGAGCGGTCGTCGCGATCACCGGGCACCTTCGAGGTCCCGGTCGGACAAGGATGGTCGCTCTAGAGATGCCCGTTCCAGGTCCCGGTCCTCGATGCCCTTGAGACCACCGGAGCCTGTGAGGTCTTCGAAGAAGACATCGACGCCTTCAGCGCCGAGGTTGTCGAGGGACTCTCTCGAGGCTCCGCCTCTGAGGAAGCCGTCGACGACATTGGCGCCCAGGCTGTCGAAGGACACGCTCGGGGCTCTGCCCTCGAGGACTGTGTTGAAGCCGTCGGCGCCACGCTCGACGTCGATGCCGATTCCATCGACGCCCTCAGCGCCTTTCGAGGCTGCTTTGTCGGAGGTACCCTGTGGCACGGTGGAACCACCTAGAAACGCTCTGGCCAAGGCTAAAAATGTCTTTGTCCCTTTTTCTGTGCCTCATTCCAGCCTCTGGATTATATTTCTGAGGTGGATGAGGGGTCTGAGGAAGGTATGGTTCCTGAGGAGGTACCTGACAAGATTTTGTCTGGTCATAGCCAGATTGAAGACCTGCTTCAGTCGTTGCCCGACGCCAGTGGTCTGGACACCTCTCCGGAGGTGGAGTTCTGTAGGCCTGAGCCTGGCACCCATGCCAAGTCCTCATACCAGCGCCTTATGTCGGGGGTCACGGAATACTTGGGGTGGTCGGCACAACCACCAGTGGATTTTCTGCAGGATGACCTGACGGATATCCTCGACCAAGGTCCGCCAACTGACCCGGTACTGCCCTTCCATATGGCCTTGCAGAGAAGGGTGGCAGCAGCTTGGACTGCTCCGGAGAGTCTCCCGGCAGTGAGCAAGTCTTTGCCACGAAAATACCGCCCAGCCAGTAGCGACCCCTGCTACTTGACAACGCACCCCGTTCCGGAGAGTTTGGTGGCTCAGCCTGCTACGGCCCCAGCAAAGCAGGCGTCGTATCCTAGGATCCCTCCTGATAGGGACGACAAGTTTTGATGGCTGGGCAAAGAAAGTATTTTCTTCAGGGGGTATGGCTTTACAGGCAGCCAACTCCGTGTGTGCCTTGTCACGTTTCACGCACACTCTATGGAACTGTATTTCGTTAGCGGCTGAACATATTCCCGAAGGGGAGGAACGGGATGGTTTTCTTGCTATTGTGCAGGATGGCAAGGATGCCATGTGTGAGTCCGTTCAGTTGGGTCTGGACATGGCAGATTGTGTCAGCCGGTCCATGGCGGCGAGCACCGTAATACGCAGGTTTGCGTGGTTACGGAAGTCGGGGTTTGCTTCGGTTGTGCAAGCCTGGCTCCTCAACATGCCCTTTGACAGTGAACATCTTTTTGGCAGTAAGGCTGACGAGAGCCTTGAGAGGTTGCAGAGCTCCAAAGCTGCAGCGAAGTCGTTGAGCGCTGCAGTTCGCCAACCTCCGCCTTTTCGTCCTAGGGGACAGCAATGGAGGGGAGGTTCCTTTCGCTATTACTCATCTTTTGGTAAATCGAGAGGAGCTGCCAGTCAAAGGGGCCACCGTAGGAGTGTCAGAGGTGGAAAACAGGGTACTCGAGGTGCCAAAGCCGCTCGGGCAGTTGCCTCTTGCCCTCAGGCACTGCCGCAGCCGCTTCAGCTCAGTCATGAGGCCATGTCCCATGATTCGCCGGTTGGGGGGGAAGGCTGGTGCAGCATCTTGTAGACTGGCGTGCCATTACTTCAGATGTGTGGGTCCTGGAGATCATAGCCCACGGCTACTGTCTTCCTTTCCGGCAGAGGCCTTGTGACAATCCACCAGGAAATCTTGCTTTGAAGAGTCTGGATCCGCTCCTTGCGCAGGAAATACAATCCCTGCTGGAGAAGGGCGCTATAGAACTGGTGCCTGTAGCGGAGAGGAACAAGGGATGGTATTCCCCTTATTTTGTGATTTCGAAGAAAGACGGGGGATTGAGACCCATCATGGACTGCGCGGTTTGAACAAGCTCCTCAGGGAGTACAAGTTCAAGATGGTTACTCTTTCTCAAGTCCTCCAGGCCCTTCAACTTCAAGACTGGTTGGTGTCTCTCGACCTCAAGGATGCTTACTTTCATGTGCCGGTCCATCCCAAGCACAAGAAGTACCTGAGGTTCGCGGTTGGCGACTCACACTCAGTTTCGGCCCCTGCCGTTCGGATTGACCTCCACCCCGAGGGTCTTCACCAAGCTCATGGTGGTGGTGGCAGCGTATCTCAGGAAAGTGGGGATTCACGTCTACCCCTACCTGGACGATTGGTTGATCAGGGCGCGCTCTCCCAAGCAAGTCCTGGATCATCTGTCAGTCACCTGCAAACTCCCTTCACAAGCTGGGCTTCTCCCTCAACTTAAAGAAGTCCCACTTGACACCAATTCAGCGGCTCCAGTACATCGGAGCAGTGCTCGACACGTCCCTGGGGCAGTGTTTTCCTCCCTAGGTGAGGGCTCGTCACATTCAACAGATGGTGCACAAGTTTCAGCATGCCCAGGGTCTCACGGCGTTCGAGTTCTTGAGGTTGCTCGGCCTCATGGCATCCTGCAGTCTTCTGGTGCCAGAGGCCAGGTTGCGAATGAGATCTCTGCAATGGGCTCTCAAGATGCAGTGGTCACAGTCCTCCGGCAGGATGTCGGATCCCGTTCAGGTGCCACCCTCGGTCGCCCAGGACCTTCTGTGGTGGGCCGTCGATGGCAATCTGATGAGGGGGGGGCTCCATTTTGGCTACCCTGGCCGGAGGTGACGATCGTTATGGACGCATCCCTCATGGGATGGGGAGCTCATGCCCCCGAAAAAATGGATTTGAAAATAGCCCTTCATATTGGCCATGTCCTGCCTCCCCTCCCATATTTGCTTAAAAAGCTGTCTACCCTCCAAGACCGCCGTAACCAATAAATTGTAGATCCTGAAAAGGGAACCCTTCCTGGTTGGGGAGTCGACTAGAATGTTTTCAAAGGGGGGACAAGGGACGCTTCAAATCAGAGACCCACCAAGGGTGGTAAGTATTCGCATGAGGCGTAGATATTCAAAGACAGAGAGAGAGTTGTCACCCAACGCTTCAACAGTTGACCATATTCCGTGAAAACCCCCTGACGGAAGAGTTGAGCTGCCCTCTCCAAGCCCCCATCTGACCACGCCTGGGTGTCGCAGAAACCCCTGGACCCCAGATTGAAAGGGAGACCCCAGAGTGATGATAGGGGGGATGGCCAGGAGGAGAGCTGTTTGTTAATCTTGTCTGGTTTCCAGGATTCCCACAAAACAGTAAGAGTAGGATGATATTTGAGGCGGGAAGGAAGAGATTTGGGAGGAGCCCACAACAGGTCCCTAACTTTCTTTGGGTGAGTGTGGTAGTCCTCAATATAGGTCCAATACGTCCCCATATCATCTCTCATATGCTCCAACATCACACATAGTTGGGCTGCCTTATGGTATAATCTAAAGTCTGGAAGGCCGAAGCCACCATACGGCTTTGGTAGGGTTAGGTCGCAAACTTGATTCTTGCTTTTTTACCGTTCCAGATGAAATGATGGACACGGGAATGCAGAACCTCAAAGAATGCCTCCGGAATCGCCACTGGGAGAGCTGAGAAAAGATAGAGAAGACGGGGCAAAATGTTCATTTTCACTGTGATCATATGCCCAAACCATGAGAGGGTAAGAGGACCCCAGCGAGTAAGGTCTCTACTGATCTTTGCCAAGATCGGGGGGAAATTAGCTTGGAAGAGTTGTCGCCTGTCTGGGGATAATGACGCCCAAATATGTAGTGGCATCCCATTCTATTCTCATGCCCTGTATCTCGGTTTGCCCTCGAGTGTCACCATCCCTAATACCCATCAGCATTATGCAATATTTGGAAGCATTCACCTTAAGCCCCGAGAAGGAGCCAAAGAGGCCTATGAGGTCCAGCAAACGGGGAAAGGTGATCTGGAGGTTAGTAAGATAGGCTAGGATGTCATCCGCAAACAAAGTTTTAATTCATAGTCACCACACCTAACTCCAGTAATCTCCCGATCAGCTCTGACAGCGATGGCAAGGGGCTCCATTGCCAGGGTGTATAGGAGAGGGGGAAGGGGCCATCCCTGACAAGTGCCTCTGGAGAGAGCCACAATACTGAAACCCACCCGCATAAATTATCCCCCAAACCCATTTCTGGAGTACCTTACCTATGTAATGCCATTCAACACGGTCAAAAGCCTTTTCTGAGTCAAGCAAGAGAAGATAACCCTCCACATCCTGCCTCGAAACCTTGTGCATGAGATCCAGGGTCTTCCGCACCTTATTGGATCCCTGACGACCAGGGATGAAGCCAACCTGGTCCTCATGCACCAAGGACGGAAGGTGTATCGCCAATCTGTTCGCCAACAATTTAGCTAGGATTTTAACATCCGTATTAAGGAGGGAGACAGGGCGATACAACTGGCATTGGGAGGGATCTTTGCCTTCTTTGGGGAGGACATCATGGTGCGTGGGAGGGTGCCCAATTCCAGAGCAGAATTAAACATTTTAGCCATGAAGGGGGCCAGCGTGGAGCAGTATGTTTTAAAGAAACTAACTGTAAAACCATCATCTCCTGGGGAGGCCCCACTCTTCTGGGAGGAAATGGTATCAATTATTTCTTGGGGAGTGATAGGATGTTCAAGTGGGTCAGCTTTATCGGGGGGAAGACGGGGGAATGGGCAAGGACTCCAGGAAGCGATCAACATCGGCACCGTCCCTTGTGAACTCTGAAGAATATAGGCGTTTGTAATATAATCTGAATTGCTCAGCTATCTCTCCATCCCTTAGAGCCATCTCCCCCTCAGGGGTGTGAATTGAATTAACTCTTCTACTGTTCCTAAGTTCCCGAAGCCTACAAGCCTGTATCTTATCTGCTTTTTCCCCTTTCTCCATGTATTTCTGCTTCAAAAAGGACAACTTCCTTTCTGTCTGTCCCACAAGCAAAGCTGCAAGACTGGAGCGCAGCTGCTGTAGTTCTTCCCATCTACCTGGCAACATCTGCTCCTTCAATTTCCCCCCATGTTGAATAGCGGCTATCTTTTCTATCAGTTGTTTCTCTTCCTGGTCCCTTTCCCTCTTCTTTCTCGAGCCCACCTCAATGAGGATGCCCCTATTGGTAGCCTTAAACGTGTCCCAAACTCCCATGACACCCACCTCCCCGTTGTCATTATGGGAGAAATAGTCTGTGATAGCGGCTAAAAACATTTGTCGCACTTCCTTATCCTGCAACAGGAAGTCATTGCACCATCATTGGGACCCTGCAGGAGGAGGGGGGGTACCTAGTTTAATCTTGTCCATATCATAATCAGACCACGGAATGACTTCTACCCCAAATTCTGTGATCTCGTCCTTCAATGAAGAATCTATCAGGATATAGTCAATCCGGGAGAATGTTGCATGCGACTTAGAATAGTAAGTAAAATACGGATCCCGACCCTGCTCTGGAGTGCCTGTATCCCACAGACCCAACTCCCCATTAACCTCTTGGAAGGCTGTTGCCAGTTATGGGTGACTTCCTATCTCTTTCAGGACAGAGGGTCATATTAAAGTCCCCTCCCACCAATACAATACCCTCTGTGAACTCCACAATTCTCCCCTTCATCCCCTCTCAAAAGATATCTTGTGACTCGTTCGGAGCATATATACATACCAATGTAAACATTTTGCCCCTCACTTCCCCCTTTGAGCATAATATACCGACCCTCCGGGTCTGTTTTTTGGGCTTTAAGCGTAAAGTGCGCCTTGGGAGAGACCAAAAGGGCGACCCCACGTTTTTTGGTAACATAGGGGGTGGCACACACATGCTGTGTAGACTTGACCTTGAACTTTGGTTCTTTGCCTTTAACCCAGTGAGTTTCCTGTAGAAACAAGAAATGAAGCTGAAGTCTCATAAATTCTCTCAACTCCATCAACCTTTCTGTAGGGGAGTTCAAGCCCCGAACATTTAGGGACCCCACCGTCAACCACTGAAACGTATCATCCATTAGAGAAATAGGTAAAGCTCACATACCCCTTTGGTGAACTCTTAATATCGTCACCCCCACCTGATGATAGTACACAGAGCCCCTCAAAACTCCAACAAATCCCGGATAACTTGGCATACTTGAAACAAAACCCCCATAAACAACCCCCAGCAACCCTCCCCGCACCCCACCCACCACTCCCCTGAATGCCTAAAAACCAAGCGACTCCATCCTGCCGCTAGGTGAAGGCCACCAGTGTCTACCTCCTGCGGGTGCTATAAGACCTCATAAAACCACAGCAAGAGCCACCCCCCATTACCAGTGTTAGACCAAGGAGCATACGCAGTTATGCTACCATCATCATGGGCCCCCAAGGGACCTCCACCAGCTCCCCGAAAGCAATCCAGCCAGAAGAATTGGATAAGAGATCCCCCGCCCCCATAAGACAGATACAAACAATACAAACAATTGCAAGAAAGAAACGAAATTTTCAGGTGTGGGATGCAATTGGCGAAGCTGGAGCCACTCTCCTGAACTTCCTGTGTGCTCTGATTTTCCTCCTCTCCGTGGAGGCTTCGGACCCTATTGGGCCTGCCGGGCCACGCTCTTGTTCTTGGTCCAATGTTTCCATGGCTGGGTCAACCAGAAGTTTGCGGGACACCCTGCGGATATCCTCCTCAGTGACACATGCATACATGTAGCCCTCTAACTCAAAAGAGAGAGGGAGGGGTTAGCCCCACCGATACCTCACACCTTTGACTTGCAACATTTTTGTAAGAGGGGAGCAAAGCCGACGTCTTGCCAAGGTGAAAGCTGCGAGGTCCTGATATATAGAGACCTTTGCACCTTCCCACTCCACTGGGCCCTTCCTGCGCGCAAGTTCGAGGATTTTGCTTTTTTTGGAGAAGTAAGGGAACCTGACAAGAATAGGCCTGGGGCCCTTGCTAGGGGCGCCAGCCCTGTGCACCCTATCAATGGTAGGTTCATTTGTATTGGCATTGTCAAAGAGCATCCTCACAACAGTTTGGACGGCTTTAGCAATGTCCGACTGCATTTCTCCCTCTCACTCCGGAAAGCCCCAAATCGCAGGTTACATCAATGCTCCCTATTCTCCAAATCAAGTTTCAGAGCACACTTTTTTCCTCCCTTCTCTCCAGCTCTGCCAGGCGTATGTCAAACTGAGTCTCAATGATATCCATTGAAGTCGTGCTAGCCTCCAATGCTGGTACCCTATCATCAATAGTTTCAATCTTTTAATCAAGTGTGTCCAGCCGCACTGCAATATCTGCTCTGAAACCTTGAATTTCCTCCAGGAGGGCTGCCATACCCTTGGCAACAGAGGATGAATCCGCCACCTCCGGGAGAGCAGAGGACGCCATTGCAGGATGGGGCATAGGATCAGGGGGTGATCGGCGAAACCTCTGCAGAGATTCAGACCAGCTCATGGGCGCATGCGGCCCTCCAGATCTCCGGCTGGATCCCCTAGCAATTTCCCTGGTAGGTATGCAACACCACCAAATCGAGGGTTAGCCTTGGCGCGGAAACCTCAGAGGGTCCAGCCAGGCGAGGAATGCGGTGTAAGCCTGGGGCCAAGATGAACTCGACCAGCAGGTAGCAGGACCACCTCCACGGACCGCCCTGGCTATCAGGCCCCTGATCCTGCTCTCCAATAGTGTAGATCCCCGGGGGCATGGAAGAGGGAGAGGAGCCGAGGGGGGGCCACACCCTCAGCCACTGGAAGGAAACGTCCCACCAATTACATCTCCAATACCAACCACTGCGGAGGTCCAAGAACTCTAAGTGAAGCGCTGCCTGCCTGCTCGGCGCGCTCCCTACAGCAGGCCCTCTGCAGGCCTTCAGGTGGTTAGCTGCCCCTCAGGTGAAAATGCCAGGGTTAGGTAAGGGGGGCCTCACCACCCGCGCCGAGGCAGCCTCTCGACCGCCCCAGCAGCGGCTCCAACACTAATGCGCCTCCTCACCTTCGGCTGTCTCCAAGCTGTGCCTCCCCCTCACGCAGCGTTGTCTCGACCAGAACACTCTCGATGTGCAGCTACGAGCCCCAGGTTTCGGCAGACGGACGGCTCCCAAAGAGATGGCTCCAAGTCGCGTCCGCCAGGCTGAGGGCGCACACTCACTGCAGTGATGCTGGCCCGAATGACTCGCTCCCCCGCCAGGAAGGAGCGTGCCCTCAGGCTATCCTCTGTTGTTGCCCGGGTGCCTGACACCACCCACGCTGTCCAGCGGGCACAGCCGGTCCTCCTAACTGGGGAGCGGAGCTCCCCTCCAACCTCTGGCGCTCTCCACAGACAGGCCTCACGCCCCTCGTCCACCGCTGGATGGTCCGATCCGCCTTGGAGCGGCTGTTGGGGGCCGCACTGTGATCTGCCCCGCCGAAGCTGCTGGCTCGGTTCTCCCGTTCTGCGCCACCTCCGAAGGTCGGAGTTTCACCCCCCAGGCTCATGGGGGTTAGGAACAACGTCTCAGGGGGCCAGGTTCCTCACTTGGGGTCATGGGGGGGGGCTCAGATCCCACTTACTCAGACCCCGGGGAGAGGAAAACTGAGGTGCGTCTATACATATCGGCGCCCCCTGGTGGTTCTTAAATTTAGCCTTTTTCTTTTCCAGCACTGCCGTATAGGTACCTTAAATGTTGTCTGTCAATATTTGCACCCTTTTTTTTTTAATAGATATTTTAAGAGTTAATTCTTGGCAGTTTTACAGTCCATATCGAGCTACCCCCGGTTGCCCAGCCCCTGTTTCACATTCCCAGTTTTAGTAAAAAAAGAGCAATATGACCTTTGTCATATTCCTATACAACTCTACTACTTCACTAGGTGTTTCTTGCCTAAAGCATATGCCCACAATATGCTCAACTATACATTCATATATTCTAGGTTTAGTCAGGTGGCAGTCAAGAGAGCCCCACTTTATTGCCTTCCTAGCCAGGCCTGAGACCATAATGGGACTCCCAGCCCTCAGACCCAGCTGATTATTACTCCCAGGTTTATCCAAAGAAACAATACAGCATAGCGGGTAGTGATCGCTTTCACTGCGTACTATCACCTTCATATTAACAACACTGGACCAATCCAGCATACCAATTGCGATTTAATCAATACGAGAACTTCCCTGGTGGCTAACAAAAGTTAAATTCCCCGGCTTATCAGGTAACATTCTCCCATTGCATGATCTTAAGCCAAGCTCAAACATTATCCTAGTTTCTTCGACAGCAGTTGGGTGGGTTCTGGCGGGTCTAACAGTCTCCAATAATGAGATCCCATATGATACATCTTGATTGTCCCATAGGCCATCGAGAACCTCCACAGGCTCATATTGAACATTAAAATCCCCCATTACCAACACTATGGGGGGTTACTGCGTGATATCGCCAACCCCTTGACCAATTGGTACATAGCCTTCAGGTCTGCAAGAGGTTCTTTATCGCCAACTCTATTGTAGATGTTAAATATTATCAGGCATTACTGCTGGACAGTTTTAAACACATGAGATCCCCGGTCCCAGTGGGAATCATCTCTCATCGCACATTTAGGTCCGTCCCAACTAGAATGGCCAAACCTCCTTTGGGCCTACCTCTCTGCCCTTTATTTGCGTTAATACTATGGGAGCTAAAACCCTGCACCTCAAATGGTTCAATTGCCCATATTTCTTGGAGACATACTAATTGACGGCAATGGAGAAAATGGCTCCCAGTCAGAGTCTTGCGATAAACAATTGGCTTCGGCAACATTCCATGGGATTACTTTTAGAACGGTATGCCTCCCTCTGCCCTCAGTTTGAATGGCATCACCGTACAAGGGAGCTAAGGGATCCCTGAAGCAGCCAGTATGTCCTTCAACCCCATCCATCTGCCCCCCCATTCAAGCTGGCTGATCGGAGGGCCGCCCTATCCCTGTGCTCCCTAAACAAGGCGCTCTATGTGGGCCCACAGGGCGAATTGAAACATTACTGTTAGCAGGGGGTATTTTCTCATCTCTATTGACAGCAAGCCTTCCACCAAGTCGGAGTCCTTAAGTGTGATTTGGATAAAGTCTCTAGCTCTATCTGGCATTCTACCCCATACAGCATACAGAATATCTTCACGGATCACAGTTTTACAACCCTTCACAAAGCGCAACCATACATTTGTTAACCAGCACCGATTGCTCTTCGTAATTACCCTTCCTAAGTTTAGGCACATCATATAGGTATACTTCGCATACTGTCCTCCTACTCCCATAACTCCCCACTGCCGCAGGCATCTTTGCCCTAGCTTGTTCCTTGCCGAGCACAGTTCTAGAGCCCACTAAGTTGGTTCAGCGAGACACATTGGGCCTCATTATGATCCTGGCGGTCACTGTGCCAGTAAAAACGTCACGGCTGCCACCAGAGTTGTTTTTTTTCCGAAGCCTGGCAATGGGGAATTACTGGGGCATTACAGCCCTAGTGGTCCCGGTAATTCTCCATAGCCAGGCGCTGGAAATAATTACTCCCCATTCCCATTCGAGTCCCATACGACTCAATGGGAATGGGGAGGACGGTAGCATGGGCACCATGCATAATGGTGCCGGTGCTACTGTCAAAGCCTGCAAGCGGGTGCTGTTCCGCCCGCAAGGTCAGACCTGGCAGGAGGGATGGCACCCACCCGCAGAACTCTGGAGTAGGTCCGATAAGGTGCTGGTAGCTTACCGGCACTGTTGTTACCGGACCGGCATACTCGTAATGGGGCCCATTGTTTTTACCTTGATAAATATAATCACTAAGGATAGCTGTCACAGGATACAATAGGTCAGCTGAATTGCCATGGGGAGTGGTACAATCTTTAGATTGCTTTCTCTGTGTAGTAGGACCCTGCAGGTTGGCCACACAATTTCCCCCCCCCCCTCCTTCACCGACCTTGGATCTATTGCCTTATTCCCAGATATCTGCTGGTAAGATAGAGAGTTACAGCATGCAAGGTTGTACCGGAGCAATACACTTCTTGGGTCCGTTCTGAGTACTCTGGTTGCCCCCACCCTCCAATTGTTTGGTCAATTTAACACCCACATTTTCTAGCTGAGTTACCTGTACCATTATGTTTGGGAGGACAGCTAGCATATCATGCTGACAATTACAATCGCTGCCATCAGGCAGTACAGCTGTCTCAGAAAACTTCCCTTCCTCCCTCCTCACAGAAGTGCCCTTTTTGCCTTTATTCGGGGGTTTCTTAAATTAATATTAGGGGCTTTCTTTCTCCTTTGCTTTTTTACAACTTTTGTCGATGGGGTAGGGTTATCCTCTAGTTCCACCTCCCTGCTTAGTCCATCAAAACCTAAGAAAACATATTTATAACTGGTATTGTGAGGGCCATCTGTACAGTAGTGGGGGCTGGAGGCTCTACCAACTTTCCGTTGGGGCCCGCTCACGCCTAGCATTACCCTGTTCCTCAGCCTCTGTGTGTGTGCAACACAAATAATTAACAGGAAGTTCAGCCAGGCGAGGGGATACCTCCAGGCCACCTAGTTCCCCCGCCCTGGCCCTCACAGGGTCTACCAGACCCCCGACAGATGCCATGGTTAGCAAATACAGTACCACTGGTGTTAATGCCTTACCATTTGTCTGCTGGGATATCGGGGGGCTGTGATACTCAATGGTACCACTCCCTGACCTACCCTTCAATTTTAGGACTGTGATTTTATAGGTTCTACCTGCTATTTGGGTGGGGGGGGGATTTGTCACTTTAAATACCTCCAATGGGTCCATACATTTCTCTAGTCGCCTTAGACTTGGGCCACTGGGTAGGACACATGTGGCTCCAGCACCACCAGACTCAGATATAAGGGGGTCGGTCTGTATGGTCATCAGTTGACTCTTGTTGGGTTGGACACTGCAATTTGTTAATACAAATTGTTCCACGCAGCGACCAGCAACCTCTGAGCTGATACAATTACATAGGTTTAACCTGCATTAGTAATTACAGTTGCAGTATCAAGATCAGGGACCAGCACCTCCCCCAGGAATTGTTTAATTTCACTGATGGAGATATTTACCTCAACTATTGGTTGGAAGAGTTTAAAAGGCTTCCTCTGCCTAACTCCTACACCAGGGTATAGCGGTTTGTCTGTATTCATTTTCCCCATTACAAAACTGCCGGACAAAAGATAACCAAACTCAACCAATTCTACTGGTATCAAATCCTACGCTGTGACACAGCAAGCTAGAAGATCCAATTATTACTGCCATGGACTATATTACCCACCACAGCCTTGCGCCAAGTTCCCTAGTCCGGGGTATGTGGGCTAAACTTAACCCAACACAGATTTTGCACATAAGCTCCACAATATCTTTACTTCCGTGGCTATTTCTCAGTGCCCAGAGAAAGAGAATATAAGTTGCCACAATATGTGCTCAATTTCAAAGTTTGTATCCAGGGTTGGATGCGAAGCTGCACACTACAGAATTGTCACAGGGCAAAAAAGGTGAACTTGCGAATGCAAACTTAAAAGCCATTAAAAGACAAAGTTAAAATCTAAATGTCCCAAAAATAAAAACACGAGTCCCACCAAAAAAAACAGTAAAAGACTCGGGAAGTAAAAATATGAATGCTTCAAGAATAAAAACTAAGTCTTGCACAAGGCCAGCAATGTCTAAAAGGAAATATTACAGTAATTAAAAAAGATTGCGAGTAAGCAGGAGTTCTTAAATGAAGTGCAGCTTCTTACACAGACGATGCAGCCACAGTTAATTCCAGCTTGGAGCGGGACGTGCAAATCACCCTAAGCACACAAGTCCCTTGGTAATCCGTTGAAAATCAGTAGAAATAATAAGGCCCAGGAGAGGTCATCAGACCAAGACCACCACTGGGCCACTTGCTTCCTCTTCCTCCTCGAGTGGTTTACAAGACGAGTGGATTGTTGAGAACGTAGTAGCACCTACCAGTGCGACGGTGAAGAGGTCCAGGAGGCATTCACCTCCAGCGTTGGGCCCTTCAGTCGCGGCCAGGCGTGACAGCATGGACAGCCGTGCCCTTGTCACCAGTGGGCTTGCGCCACAAGGGCAAGCTGCTGGGAGTAGAATATTCCTCCTCTTCCTCCTTGCAAAAAGGGGCAGTGGCCTCACCACAACTTGCTCCAGCAGCACGGGGGACACCATGGAAATGTAATTGTTTGGTTTTTAGAGAATACAGTGTTGAGTACAGCCATCAAGGTTTGTGCCCATCTCCGTGCCTATTGGCCTTTGTATCCAGCGTAGACCTTAACTGCCCAGATTGCAAAAGCAGAACTACGTGGTCTGCATATTAGAACTGTTCTACTACATTGCCCCTTTTTTGAAGACAAGCTCTCAAATTCCTAGCATACACTACCAATTTCGCAACCATGAAGTCTGTACAGGCCTACACAAATGGAAAGTATACCAACCTTCTACGTCATTATAAATCTTGCAGATGGGACGTTAAGTACCCCCGATCCTCTCGCTGAGACAAAATGTCTTGTATTGCGGCAAAGGGAGTATTTTTTCTTTTGGTTGATATTACAAATGTTAATGACAAATATTGTTCATAGACTTGCTACTGCAGTCTCTGCCGTTTCATAGTTCTTTAATAAAAGGTGTTGAAATAATCAAATGTAATTCTACACAGTTAATCAACCTCCCCAACATGAAAGTCTTGAGTTGACCCACCAAAGATTTGTGATCGTCAATTGCAGAGTTAATATAAATATCTTCATGGACTGTTTACATCACTGAGAAATGGGACGGGTTTGGCTGTTGAATTTAGGTCATTCCTGCTTCTAATGCAGCTTCTCATTGACGATCATGAGGGCATGTTGACGGAGACAGCAGCTTAAGGAATGTACCCCACTGGAGATAAAAAGGGTACTGTAAGGGTATGGTCCCGAGCACAAACAGCCTCTAAGTGAATGTGGTTTGAATTATCCAATGTGATTGCCTAGCACAACGAAGAAAGTTTGTCCTATGGATCTTGATGGAAATATTGAAGGTAAGCGTTAGAATTACACCCTTAATTGGTATAGCCGGTCAAGTGGCATAGCGAGTAGAGCGCTTGTTTTGACATCCGTGCAGAGCCTGCTAGCGCAGATTCGAATCCCGGCGGGGCCAAACTCATCCTTACGAGGTCGATAAATGAGCACCACACACCGTGGGTAATAATAAGCAGCGCTCATATACCTGAGGGTTCGTAGCGCTATATAAATGCCAAATTATTATTATTATTATTATTATTGGTTAGTACTTCAAGGGCTGGCGAGAGGTCACCATCTGGTTGTAGGACTAAAATTATTAATCGTAGCACTTCATCTGTGGTAAGGTACATTATTGAAGATGTTCAGAGATAACAGAAAGCGATTGAATAAACTTTTCAAGAAGGCCCAAAATATACCTTAATGTCGGGATTCTGTGAAATTGATAGTAGGATACTGCAGCAAGAAAATAGCCCTGAACAGATTCAGCACTGTTTAAGATTTAAAACCTGAAAATAAATCAATGGCCCTCATTACAACCCCGGCGTTAACCAATGGCGCTATTAGCGCCATGGTTATCGCCGGTAACTTAACGATTCCTCCATGGTGAAATGGGGAATTACCACCCCATTCCAAGGTCGGCGGGGCGGTAATTCCCCATTTACCATTGGCCCTTCCCCATTCCCATTTTTGCCCCATAGGGCTCAGTGGGAAAGGGGAAGGCAGTAATTACGGTACCGCAAATTGCGGTACCGTTATTACCTTCAAGGTCCCTTTGCGGGTCCCTACCTTAACGGCTGGTCCAGCTCAGCCGTTAAGGTCGGGAGCCGCAAAGGGTAAGGCGTTAAGGGGTTAACGGCGCCACAACCTTTTACGGCGCCGTTAACACCTTAACGCCTGGGTCGTAATGACCCCGAATGTCATCTACTTGTTTCAAATTGTGTGGACTGAATGCCAGTGTGAAAAGCCAGCAGAATTAGTGCTGTCTTTCAGAGTAATGATAGGTATAGTAGAAGTAATGCCACATAACGCTTCATCTACTCCCCATGACCTTCTAGAAGGTGACATGGAAAGATCTTACAATGTGATGAGTAGATTTGTTGTTTTTAAATGATTTTAAAAAGGTTGATGTTACAACAGTAATTTATTGTTATTGTGTAATTAGTTGTAACAAACTGTAACACAATTGCAGATAAATATTTCATCAAATAAAATTCATCACATAATTACAAACTGTAATTAAAATGTATTTATAATCCATGCAAACTCAGGTTGTTAGAATAGAGCAACAAGTTTGGGTACATATCTCCGCTGCTGAATGTTCTTCACTTTTCTTCTCTACTGTCCTCTATTTTTTACAATGTTTACTGGTCTCTGTTCTTACACTCCAGTATGGTTGATTTTCCTGAATGCAGCACACCCAACTTGCCTTTTAGTTGGTGCTCTTCTTTATTCCATCATAGTGCTGCTCCCATCATTCCATCCAATTCCTGATAGTTATAATAAGTTTATTGTTCTTTCTGTGCCTAGTGCCATTCCTACTCACTGGTGCTTTCGTAAATCTCCTTATTTCCTACTTCACACAATATCTCTATTCTTGCTTATCCACCTTATGATTCTGACGATCCTTGCATTAATGTCGCACTCTGGAATGCTCTATCTATTGCTATGAAAACACATTCTATCCTTCATATGTTTCTACGACTCAATCTGAATTTTTTATGCATTACTTAGACTTGGCTTTCATCCTTTAATTCTGCTATACCTGCTTCTTTGTTCACATCTGATACTGTTTTTACCTTCTTCCACAAATCATTTAATTCCCCCTCTTTTCCTACTTTTACTTCTTACTCCTATGTCTCGTCCCCTTTCCTCCATACTGTATGGCGTCACACGCTAGGGACGGGAAACTGAACATTTTTCACCAGGGCACTAGGAGCATGCGCTCGCCTGACTCCGCCGACCGGTGCCACTCCTTTGTCCTCTTTTCCACGTCGATGGGAATGGACCGCTTTCACCAACGCTTCTGAGTTAGGCCACCAGACTTGTAATTCTGCACGCTCTTCCCCAGGAAGACTTTCTTCTGTTTTTTTCTCTTTTAATTGTCAGGTACTTCTCTGTCCTCTGGTGCCATGCTCCTCCCTGGTGCATGTGAACAATGGTGGGTTTCAGCAGGTGTCCAGCCTGTGAGAGTTCCTTCCCTTCATTCGATCCTCCGGCACTCTGCTTCCGGTGCATTGGCCCAGACCACAGCCGGGGCGGCTGTTCTGCGTGCGATACATTGACCCTGCGCGCTCTGAAGAATCGGTTGGCCAGGTGGAGAGAGCTCTGTGAAAGATGTCCTCCAGAGGACGTTAAAGTATACGTGAAGAAGACCAGGCCCAAGGTAGGTGCTCTGTTCTCTTCTGCACCCTGTAAGGTAGACTCCTTCCCTGGGAATTGCCCCAGCAGGAGGGACCTTCCAGGTCCTAAGACCAGCAAGGGGGCAGAGGCTACTCTAGCACCCATCTGAGGGGGTCACAAGATCCTACTGTCCCCACTGCCGAGGGGCCAAAAGGCTGTATCACGGGCTCCGACCTGATGGGCTTGACCCTAATACCGGGCTCATGTCCATGGAGGCACCTGTATGCAGCATTACCGGCACCATGGCCCAGGGCTCTCCGCCTCCCAGGTCTCGTCCTGAGGTGTAGGGAAGTTCTGAGATTTCACTCTTCATTGTGCAGGCGGAGACTGGACCCAGCTCAGCCAGCAACACGCAGCAGGCACGTGGCACGGAGCAGGACAAAATGGCCCACCGGCCAGACAAGATGGCGGGTCACCCAGTGCCTCATCCATTCGGAGACCAGGCACGGGAGCACACATCCAGATGGGATTGGGCAGCTCCTGTTAGCTGGTCCATGTCGTATCCTTCCTCTTCACAGGGGAGGTACACATCCCCCAGTTTTGCGCGGCAGGGACAGACAAGGACATCACAGCCACAAGGCCAAGCCCCTAGACCCGCAGGCACACCTACACCCTCAGGTGCCCCACCTGCTTCCGAGGATAGGTCCTTCGAGAAGTTTCTCACCCTCATGAGATCGCCGCAGTTGGGCACCGTCCTCAGGGGGTCATCAAGGACATGCTCACTCCGGTACTGCCCCAAGCACCAACTGTGGTCCAGGCCCTGGTTGCAGCTCAGCCCCTGGCTCCCGCGCCTGCTCCAATCACGGTGGCTCAGCCCCCTCAGCAGCCCCGGCACTGCCAGTCGGCACACCACAGCTGCCCGCACCCAGAACTCCTCCTGCAGCTCCAGAACTGCAGGACCCAGTGAGGGACACGGACGAGGAGGAAGATCTGGATACTCCGTCAGCTAAAGCATTCCATGAGAGGCTTGCGGGTCTGGCTGAGTACCTAGGGATCCCTCAGCCGCAAGTGGAGCAACTGGGAGCGGCGGTCCTAGCCAAGGTGCTTACACTTCATCCATCCACGAGAACTGGCGTCCTTCTCAGAAGGGCGTGGAATCCTTAGCCAAGAAGGGCTCAGTCAAGCCGCACACCACCCAACCTACCATCAAGTGCCTGGAGGCCAAATACAGGCAGGTGGGGGGGGGATTCCCTCTTATTGTCGGTGCACCCCTAGCCACATTCCTTTGTTAAAGCAGCAGAGTCACTATATTCCAAACCGCAGCTACATTTCTCAGCTTCTTGGAATCAGGAGAAGAGCTCTCAGGCGGAGCAAGTCAACATACTACAGTATCTACAGCAGGACCTGGTCTGGTGGGGTACAGAAAACAATTTGTTGGCAGGTAGGCCATTCCGACAGCCATTGCTACAGATCACCATTACTACAGACTCATCCCTAGAGGGATGGGGGGGGCCTACCCTGGACAACCACAGTGTCCATGGAGTGTGGTGTCATCAGGAGCAGCTGGAACACATCGACTGGCTAGAGATGATGGCCATCTGGCTTGCTCTCCCCACGATCAGCAGCAAGTCAGCCTGCATCCAAACAGACAGGTCCACTTGAATGTATTACATCAACAAGCAGGGCGGTACCAGGTCTCTGCCTCTCTGCAGGCCTTCCATTGACATCTGGGAGTCTGCTCTGTCGAACAACATTGATAAGTCAGCAGTCCACCTTCCGGGGGAATCCAACCTGGAGGCAGACAGGCTCAGAAGGCTGGGGATAGACAACTACGAGTGGGAGTTGAACGAAGAAGTCCTCGAGGGGATCTTCAGCAGGTGGGGCCACCCGCAGGTGGACCTCTTCGCAACCAGGGCCAACAGGAGATGCCCTCAGTTCACTTCTGGGCTGGGGTAGGGCAGGGGCTCTCTGGCCGAAGCATTGCAGATCCTGTGGACAACATAAATGCGTACACCTCCCCTCACCTCCTCCCCTTGTTTACAGGGTCATCTGCAGGGTCAGGGAGTCGCAGATTTCGACTCATCGTGATAGTGCCATGGTGGCTGGCAAGGCCGTGGTTCTCCAAGCTTCTCTGTCTGTTGGATCAGCCCCCAGTACATCTCCCGGTGCGCCCAGCCAACGTACTCTCCCAGCAAGGGGGCGCAGTGATTCACTCTGCTCTGCAGATGGTAGCCCTCGCAGCTTGGTTCCTGAGAAGGTTACCCTGAAGTATCTACACCTGTCACGGGACAACCTGGCTGTCATACAAGGGGCTAGAAGCAACACCACCCGGAGTCAGTACAAGAGCAAGTGGACCATGTTCTGTCATTGGGCCGAAATAAAGAATATTGATCCGCTGAATGCTCGCTGGATGATGTTCTGCATTTTTGCATCTGGCTCACTCAGGTGTGCAGGTAGGCACCTGCCATACGTATCTGGCGGCCATAGGGGCCTACAAGAACTCCGCTGACATGTTTTCATGGTTAAGAGAAGAGACACCTGCTGGCCTAACCGGATTATATCTGTCGGTAAAACATCTGGTCTGAGACCTTAATGTGGTACTGGGCGCCCTGGCGCACAAACCCTTCAAGCTCATGGCGTCAGCAGACTACAGGCTGGTTACCATTAAGACGGCCCTACTGGTTGGCCTTACATCGGCACGCCGGACCAGCGAACTTCAGGCCCTGTTGGCTTCTGACCCTATACAACATTTCACCAGGACAAGGTGGTGCTTAGAACGCACCCTGCCTTTCATCCTAAGGTCGTTTCCTCCTTTCACCATAACGAGGAGCAAGTACTCCCAACATTCTTTGTAGATCCAAAGGATGAGGCGCAGAAGGTATTGCACTGTCTAGATGTCAGGCGTGCTCTAAGATTTTATCTGGACAGGACAAAGAGCTTCTGTAAATCGAATGTCTTGTTCATCGCTTTTGGTGGGTTAAAACCAGGCTATCAAGCCTCCAAGGCTTCCATAGCAAGGTTGATAGTGATGGCCATCAAGGAGGGATATGAGGGACAGCACAGACCTTTGCCAGCAAACATGCATGCCCACGCCATAAGAGCCAAAGCCACGGCTGTGGCTTTCCAAATACACGTCCCATGGCAGATGATCAGCAAAGCGGCTACTTGGGCTACTCCTTTGGCTTTTGCAAGCACTACTGCTTGGATGTCAGTGCCAGGTCGGATGCAGCATTCAGCTAGGCAGTTCTGAAGAACTTGTTTTCTTAGAGGGGCAACTCTCCTCCCCATGGCTGCATTCATTTGTAATCGCCCATAATTATTAGTTACTCACCATAGTGACCAACATACTCCTAGTTCAAAGTCCCCTTTCCTCCATAGTTCCCACCATCCGCCCGCGTAATAAACCTTTCTCATTAGCCAATTATAATATTGTTGCTGCGTCAAAGGGGGCTGAGGAGTGGCGTCGGTGGGTGGAGTCAGTGGAGCGCATGGTCCCAGGGCCGTGCCCCTGCGTGAATCTAAATTTAAAGGGCATGACAATTTTTCTGGGGAAAAGGGTTCTGCTTCCCGTCCCTAGTGAGGGACACCCATACAGTGTGGAGGAAAGGGTACTATGGACTAGGGGTATGTTAGTCACTACAGTGAATAATTTATAATTGTGAATACATTCTTTCCACTTCATCCAAGTTTTGTGCTGTGACCTTTCTTTTGATTTATCGTCCCCCTGGTCGACTTTCTACTTTCTGCGATCCTGCATTGCTCCAATTCTTTCTTGCTATTGGGCGGCGTTAATTTACATCTCTCTTCTATTCATGCCTCCTCTCCATTTCTTGCTATTATTGGCTCTTATCTCTCTCCCCTTCCTACTCCCCCCTTCTCACATCTCTGGATCCTCTTTGGATCTTATGTTTACTTCTTCTATGTCTATCTCGGGTGTTCCGATTTATCCTGTTTATTCCTCTGATCATCATTTGTTCTTTTTCTCTATTTACCCTCCTGTTCTTGACACTTCATTAACCCCTTCTGCTCCCACCTCTTCTTTTTTCTTTTCTGATCTTTGCACTTTGGAAACCTCACTCTTTGTATCTTTCTGTATTGCCACTCTCCCATCCCATTCTATTTTTTCACTCTTTCAATGGATGATGCTGCATCAGCTTTCTCCACTTCCCGTTTCTACCTTTCTGGTTACTCTATATCATCTCTCTAAATGTCTTCCTTCTCGTAAACCTTCCAAGCCTTGGCTTACCCCTTATATTCGCTCTATGCGAAGGACTCTACGTCGCTTGAAGCGTCACTGACATAGATCTCGATCGATGTCTGATGGCGAGTCCTTCTCTTCTTATACTTTATAAGACCTCGGCATGGTTGTACCAACATCTTCTGGGCCTACTAGCGGCGGTTCTGTTAGCCATTCCGCACACAAGACTAAGGATGAGAAGGATTCAGCTGCACTTCGCGGCCTCATGGAATCAGGAGCCAGGCTCGCAATTCGAGGCGATCAACGTTCCTCCATATCTCCATCCGGACCTAACTTGGTGGTCCATGGACTTGAACCTACAGACGGGCAAGCACTTTCGGCAGCCCTCTCCGCAGGCCATCATCACCACAGACGACACGCTCGAGGGCTGGGGAGCCACCCTGGACGATCTCTCGGTCCACAGCACCTGGACTTGACAGGAGCAGGAATACCTCATCAATTGGTTGGAGCTGAACGCTATATGGCTAGCGCACAGAGCATTCCTACCACTTCTCAAAGGCAAGGTTGTCCTCATCCAGACGGACAACTCGACCTGCATGTATTTCGTCAACAAGCAGGGAGGCACCAGATCCCCTCCTCTGTGCAGACTGGCGATCAGCATGTGGGAATGGGCCTTGAAAAACGAAATGTTCCTCTCGGCTGTCCACCTCCCGGGGGAATCCAACCTGGAGGCGGACAGGCTCAGCAGGCTGGGAGCGGACAATTACGAGTGGCAGCTAAACAACCTCGTTATTCAGGAGATCTTCAACAGGTGGCGTCACCCCCAAGTGGATCTCTTTGCCACCTGGCACAACAAGAAGTGTCCCCAGTTCGCATCCTGGCAGGGTCAGGCCACCGGCTCTCTGAGCAACGCATTTCACCTCCAGTGGACCGGCATGAAGGCCTACACCTTTACGCCCACTCCCTTGATCCACAAGGTAATTTGCAAGATCAAGGAGTCGCAACGACTCCTCATTCTGATTGCTCCATGGTGGCGGACCAGACCATAGTTTTCGGAGCTCCTCAGCCTCTCAGAGGTGCGCCCTACTCACCTCCCGACGGGCCCAACACATCTTCTGGCACAGCAGGGGGCAGAATCATCTACCCTGCGCCAGGGAAAATAGCCCTCACAGCGTGGTACCTGAACAGGTAACGCTTCGGCACCATAGACTCTCACAGGCCATTCTGGAGATCATACAGGGCGCCAGGTACAAAGCCACCAGGGCCCAGTACAAAAGCAAATAGACCAGGTTCTGCCACTGGGCAGACTCCAAGGGAATTGACCCTTTGGCCTGCAATTTGGACGACGTGCTCTCATTTTCGACACACCGCGCTCATTCGGGCGTACAGGTGGACACCTGCCTTACATACCTTGCTGCCATTGGGGCTTACAGGAACTCGAAGGAAGGCATTTTCTCCTCCTCCAACCCTATCACCAAGTAACATCTGACTGGTCTTGTTAGGCTCTACCCGCCCTTCACCCTGTGTGGGACCATAACATAGTCTTGGTTGCCCTGGAGCACAAACCATTCGAGCCAATGGCGTCCGTGGACATTAGACTGGTCACCATCAAGACGGCCTTACTAGTCAGTCTTACCTCGGCTCGCAGTCAGCGAGATTCAAGCGCTGGTCGCCTCTGAACCATATACCACCTTTCACAAGGATAAGGTAGTCATGTGGACGCACCTGGCATTTCACTTGAACAAGGAAATAGTCCTTCCTACATTCTTTCCCGATCCCAAGGACGAAGCACAGAGAGTGCTGCACTGCCTGGACGTTAGGCGTGACCTAGAATTCTACTTGGAAAGGACCAAGGGCTTCCGCAAGTCAGATGCTCTGTTTGTCACTTTCGGCGGCTGGAGGCAGGCTATCAGGCCTCTAAGGCTTCCATATCCTGTTGGATGTTCTCTGCCATCAAGGATGCGTATGAGGGCCAGCACAAGCCACTCCCGGCCAACATGCATGCCCACGTAGTCAGGGCTAAGGCAACGGTCATCGCATTCGAGCGCCATGTCCCTTAGCAAGTCATATGCAGGTCGGCCACTTGGGCCTCTCCCTCGCCTTTCTGCAAGCATTACTGTTTGGATGCTGGCTCTAGATCTGATGCGGCTTTCGGACAGGCGGTTCTCAGGAACCTATTTGCTCGAGAAGGATCTTCTCTCCACCATGGGGCTACAATCGGTTGTAATCGCCCATACAGTATGGAGGAAAGGGGACGGGACGTAAGAGTAATTATAAATTACTCGCCGTAGTGACTAACATACTCTTAGTCCATAGTCCCCTTTCCTCCATACATCCGACCAGCCTCCCCCCTAATAATACTGGTGCCATTAGGCAATGTTAATTCTATTGTCGACGCATCAATGGGGACTAAGTTGTGGCGCTGGAGGGCGCCTCTAAATTTAAAGGGGAAGAAGGTTTTTTCTGGTGAAAAAGGTTCCGTCTCTTATCCCTTGGAAAGGACGCCCATACAGTATGGAGGAAAGGGGACTATGGACTTAGAGTATGTTAGTCACTATGGTGAGTAACTTATAATTTTCCTGCAAATACTATTCCTCTGCCTGTTTCTCCTCCCTTTGTCTTATTTTCCCCTTGTCATCTGCCCTTTTCCATTACTGACCGCAATCTTGGCCTCCAGCTTGACACTAATCTCTCTTTCGCTTATCACATCTCGATTACATCCCGTTCCTGTCGTTCTTATCTTTTCAATATTTGGAAAGTTATACCTTTTCTAACTTTCAGTGCCCCTAAGTTTCTAATCTCTTCTTTAATCTTCTCTCGACAATTATGTTGCTTTGTACTCCTCCTTGGTCTCCCTATCTCTAGTCTACTTCCTCTTAAGTCCGTTTTGAATTCCTCTATTAGTCTTCTGTATTCGTTATCTATTTGTGACTCCATCTCTGCCTCTTTGGCCTCTCTTCGATGGCTACCGTTCCATGCTCAACTTTAATTCAACTTTCTCTGTATAGTGTTCAAATTCCTCTATGGACTTGCTCCCATTTATCTCGCCTCACTTGTTTCCTTTTCTGTTCCTTCTCGTACTCTTCGCTCTCAAACCCACTTTCGTTTAACTGTGCCTCGCTCTCATTTGCTTCTTCTCACTTCCGTTCTTTTTCTTTGCTGGCTCCTCTCTACTGGAATACTCTAGCTCTCTCTCTGTGGTATATTCGCTCCTATCCTACCTTCCTTCGAAAACTGTCTTACTTCAATCTTAACTGTATTTTAGTCTCATTGTAAATTATATTTTTTATTGCGTTATCCTTTTCATTGTAATTGTACTGTAAATTGGTTTTGTGAAGTGCCTTCCACACGTTGATCTTGGGATGGCAGTCGATTCCATCTTTATAGGCATGCAGGCTAAGATCAAAAATACATATGCCATATAGCCTTGACAGAAGAACTAGTGATACCTAAATGCGGCTAACCATAACAATAGAGGTCAAAGAGTAGCGGGGAGAAATCTGTTCTGAGGAGGCCACATTGCTGGCTCACCAGTATTGCTTAAATTTTTCCTAATTCTAATTCAGTACCATACATCGTTTGCAGAGCTCAAAACCTTAATTCAGTCATTAAAGCTGTTGTCAATAAGGGCATGCCTTATCTTAGGTACACTCACATTCTTCTTGCAGAAAGGCTACAAAAAAGCTGCCCAATCAGCCATGCATTCACCTTTGAAACACTCTTGAGAGAAACATTTTTTTGTTTGACATTTCTGAAGTGCTCTTTTCACTAGAGATTGAATTAACCTAGTGTGATGAAATCACATTCTCTGATGACCCTCTTCTGTGAACATGCGGGGTACTGATGGACCGGGGATGCACACAAGCTCTTTGGGAACCTATCAGAATTTGATACACAGTGGGATTTGTCAGATCCCCTCCACATTTCCCAAGTATTGTGTGCACTAGAGACAGAAGTGGATTCTTTCCAGTCTTCTGTCTATTTGAGGAGGAGTATTACTTCAAGGCACCCCTCTGTGAGATTATCAGGATATTCTCATTCAGGCAGCAGGAATCCTGTCAGGTTGCACAAAATCCTTGTCCCCACAACCCCAGTATCCAGCAGGGGACAACTTCATGGCTCTAAACCGAACCACTGACCCTGCATCCCAGAGGCCAAATGTGAGGTACCCCAAACTGAAGACAGAGGAAGGAATGCACACCTAACCCTTCTCTCACACAAGTGGTACCTCCCCCAAATAGTCATAATGGCACAGTGGAAGATTTGAACCTCCCCATTTAGCAGCACAGACAAAGCACTTATAGGGCTCAAATCCACACTGGAAACACAAGCTCGAAATTCATTAGGAAAAGGAAGAAAGCCGGGCCCAATATTTGAAATATTTTAGTTTATTTATATACAGGGAGAAACAATGCATTTTTTAATCACAAAAGAACATACAGTAGATGAGAAAATGTATTTGATGGGAAGCAGTGAACCTCTTACAATGGGGTGGGTTTGAGTGACATTCTGACCAGTGTGACGAGTCAGAGGGTCTTGTCCCTGTTATCCCCAGAAGAAACTCCAACCCTGTGCCCAAACCAAGGATTCTTTCCAGTTGCCTCAACAACCCTTAAATATAATTCAGAGATACCATTTGGTTTCATGTATTTCTGTAACTTAAATCCAATTACCAGTATTGTGAAGAAGCCACATATAGATGGAAAGGATCAGAGGGACCAACGCAACACACTAGTCCCTTTTTTGTGCCTAACCATAATACTCACAGAGAGGTGTTTGTGTTGGAGTAGCAGTAAGAGAGAGCAGAGTTGTGGTCGTGGAAATATTCATTGTAATAGCAGCGGCAGAGGGAGAAACGGTGAAACCGAAAGCAAGAGAAGTGAAGAGTGCTTGTTCGGCATCTCGCTACCAAGAAGTAGCTGTGGGAACAATTGTAAACAAGCCGCTGAGTTTAAGAGCAGACGATCCTCTCTGCGTCTGGTGGAGAGCAGGTACTTACACGTTGGTGGCATCCCTGGACAATGTGAACAGCCCAGCAGAGATAGAGGAGTTCAGCCCTTAAGCGCGGTGAGCGTGCATTGCCTGACTGAGGCGGGCTCACAAAAAGTAAGATGGGTCATGCACCTGGAAGCGCAAGGCATTGCCCAGCAAAGTACACCTCAACGTGTAAGGCAACAAGAAACGGGAGGGAGAAGCTGAGAATAGGAAGCTTCATTGGTTGGTGTCAGCAGCGGCAAGTAGGGGAAAATCAGCAGAATCCCCTGCAGCGAATGTTATGTCAGACGGGCGATAGGCGAACAGGGCTGCAGCACTGAAAATGATGGTACAATGTGGGGAGGAAGAAGGGAGTTCTAGTTTAAAGATAAGAACCTTTGTTAAAAGACCTCTTCCCCAGAATGTGACTTAGGCATATTTTTGTGTAATGCCTAGTACTTATCTATAAACAACACCCGTACCAAAACTAGTACGTGGACAGAAGAGTGAACTAACCCTTTTGAAAAATAAAAACACACATTATCTGCATACAAAATCGGTGCCTATAAAGAGAGGAAGACGACAATTCTTCCTTGTGCCAACAATTGTGAGGAAATAAAATTGAGACTATTCAGCAGACAAGCAAAATAAGTCTGCCCCAAACAAGGGAACACTATTTGAACAAATACGTACATAAACAGGGGATGTGGATTGTCGCCCTGCCACTGTAAGGTCCACATTTGCTTTTCATGGAAGCAAATAATCTCCCCAAATCGTGAGTTAACCAACCTCTTACTGGTAACTGTGTGTAACTCTTTTTTTGGGACTACGACCCGTTGCTGGACTGTCAAAATTACTCTTGGTACAACCAAGTTGAGAAGGGTTGCAGGAAAGCAGCCAAGTACATTTTTATTTTTCCTGTGGGATTTTGGAGCTTTTACAATATTGAGGGTCAGAGTAGGCATTTTTGGACACAGGACAGTGGAAAATTATTATCATTTGACATCCCGTCAGACTGTAACTTTAGTTGGTTTTGGTGAGGCAGGGAAAACCCCCTCATTGGGTAAGGGACAGTGAGGCATTTTTATTTAAATAAAATCATGTTGCAAAACTATTTTACCTGTGTCAGTGTCTCCTTACTCTGACCCCTCACACCAGGATGTGGGGGGGGAGCAAATTAAACAATCACTGGGGGCAAGACATGAGTGTACTTACTTAGATTAAGGACAATCAACATTACACATCTTGAAGTGCAGGTAGGCGGTACAGCCAGCTGTTAGGGATGTGACCATGATGGATGAAGTGCTAGAGTGGAGGCAGAGAAGGTGGGGGACAGAGCTAAGTTTGAGGCGAGGGAAAAATGTTAGCTGGAAGGCAGATGTAGCTTAAGAGGGTAATTCGAGGTGAGGAGGTAGGTTTTTAGTTTGAATTTGATCAAATCATTGCGGACTGTTTCACGGATGTCCGGGGGAAGAGAATTCCATGCAAGTGGAGCAAGAAGAGAAAAAGAGCAGAATTGAGGGCAAGCCCAGTGAGGTCAAGGTGCCAGAATGGTGGTCGAGGAGGCAGAGCAGAGATTACAAGAAGGCTTGTAGAGTTGGATAGAGGAGGATAGATATGGTGGTGCCTTACTGTGGATAGATTTATGAACCATGAGAAGACATTTTAATCTGGCCCTGTTTAGTATCATCAGCCATCCATTCTGGTAACAGTACGAGGAAGTAGGTGTGAAGTGAGCGAGCTCAGTCTTGGTAGCAAACTTAATGATCTTGTAGACAACATAGTTGGCGAAACCAAAGAGGATGCTGGCACAGTAGTGCAGTTTAGAGAAAACCAGAATGGTTAAGAGATACTTGGCGGTGTTGAAAGAAAGGAGGTGCCTGATTTTCCTCATATTTAGGTGGATGAGGTGAGCCGCTGTTGCCGTTCTGGAGATGAAAGTAGAGAAGGTGTGAGAAGGGCCATATATGACGCAGCGGTTTGTAGCTGAATAAGAGTGGGGGCGAGTGTCTGGTGGGAACTCAATGGGCAGGGGAAGAGAGAGTGTGTTTGGCAGGGAAGATTACCTCTCTTTTGGTAGAGTTTAACATCGGAGAGTGCAAAGCCATCCAATATTTAATGGCAGAGAGACAGTTGGAAATCTTGAGAGCCATCAGAGAATAGAGGGAAAGTAAGCAAAGTCGAAGGACAGGTTGAAGAGCTCAGTGAGGTGAGAGGCCACTTAAGAGGCAGTGGAGTCTTGACAAGCCGAGGCTCTGATGGGGCACACGCGGGGTTATCCGTCATCGGTAGAGATAAAACTACTTCAGTATTAGTGTGACTAAAGTGGGAAGTAGAGGCAGAGGATGATGGTAGAGTAGGCTGGTGTACAATGTTTTGGGGGGAGTATGAGGAAGGTCAGGCGAGAGTCTCTCATTTTCGAAATGTTTGCAGCAAAGTATTCAGCTAGGTCATTAGCTGCAAGAGTGGAGTTAATGGTCATAGGCTTAGGAGGAGTGAGTAGCGAGTTTAGGATGCCCTGTAGCCAGTGAGGATGGTAGGCGTGAGAGTCAATGAGGATCAGGTAGAATTCAGTTTTTTGCTCTATCAAGAGAGGACTTCACAGTGATAGTTACAGGTCATGCAAGTGGGTATGCCCCTATTTGTGCAGCAGGCAACGCATGTTGGTACAGAGACAGCGTATGAATGAGGTGACTTGTGGATGAGGATGCTGAGACATGACTGTGAAAGTTAGCAGTGGGAAGTGATAGGAGAGTGAGACATATAGTAGGGATTGAAAGCTGGGGAAGAGGCATCAGGTCTGAAGGAGGAGATTGAGAACTGTAGGTCCAGGAGAAAGTGATGAATGGCATAAGGTTTACATTTCCTTTTCATAATAGCTGAGGCAAGGTTGGAGGGTGGAAAGGAGATGGTGGTGGAAACAATGGAGTGATCAGATGGGGATGGTGTGGCTGAAGAAGTGGCAGATGAAGATGAATATGAGCTCCAAATAGTTAGCCCCATTGTCGTTGGGTAGGTTGTAGATAGAGTGGTCACTAAGAAAAGACTGGAGTTCAGATTTCTGAGAAGTGTTTGGTGAGGGAAGTTTAAAGTCACCTGAGAGAATGAGGTGATATCTAGTGGAAAGAGAAAGAAGGAGTTGCCCAGGTTCCTCAAAGAATGGTCTGGTGGAACCAGGAGTGTGATAGATGGAGGTTATGTGAACCGATTGCAGAGGACCAATGGTAAAGATGGTGAATTCAAAAGATGTACGAGAGGACGTTGCAGTGGGGATTTGTGAGGTGTTGAGGTGGAAAGAGAGTAGGTGTCCGATGCCTCCACCTCTGCCAGTCAAATAAGAAGAATGAATGAATGGTAGTTTGGTGTTGTGTAGGGACGCCAGAGTGGCAGTGTCCAGTGGAAAAATCCAGGTTTTAGTGTTAGCAAGGAGGTCTAGCCTAGGAGAGGTAGCGTGAAATTAGTTAGTGATAAAAGAAGTTTTGTTGCCTACAGACTGAGCATTCCAGAGTGCAATGTTTCAGTTGATGCCGTAAGGAACAGTAGAGAAGTTGAGTCTCAGAGGAATAGCGGCGAGGTAGATCAGCGTTAGGAGAGGAATGGTTTATTCGTCTGCTTTGTTAGTTGGAAATAGAAGGTTCAAGAGCGTTGAATAGTGGGAATTTCAAGATGTCAGTTTTATGATGGGGATAGAAAAGGAGAATGTTGTAGCGTGATTGGAGAGGGGAGCAGGAGGAGCAGCAAGAATGAATAGGTGAGTGCTGCAGAATGGCGAGACAGCACAGTAGTTAGCAAGCTAGGGGTACTCACAGGTGCAGCAGGGAGGAAGGCAAAGGCTCATAGGCGCAGAGTCAAAAAGGCTGGTCTTCACCCTTCACTGTTCCACTCTAACTGGGACGCCTGGGCTGAGTGCCCCTAGGAAGTTTAGAAATGATGGCACATGATCTCTTGTCACTTGATCACCTAGTCCATCAGAGGTTGGTCTCCGATTCTGTCCCTGGTGTACCTGGGAAAAGACGGTTATTCCCGATTGGTGTTCCCAGAAGAGTCTCTTGTGGCCTTCAGCTGGATATTGGCCCGCCTTAAATTGGCCGCAGGGAGTGATATCACCAATCCTAGCTGACCGCAGGAAGTGATGTCACTGATCCAAGATGGCCCCAGGGAGTTATGTCACCAATAGAAGATGGCCACAGGGATCTATGTCATCAATCGAAGATGGCCACAGGAAGTGCTGTTGCAGACAGAAAGTGAAGCCACAAACCAGAAGTTATGACACACGCTCTTTCGTCACCTGATTGCCTAGTCTATCAATGGTTGATCTCTGATTTTGTCCCTGGTGTGGCTGGGATGAGGGAATTTATTTCTGATTGATGTTCCCAGAGGAGTCTCTTTTGACCTTCAGCTGCATATTGGGCTGACTCAAGATGGCTGTAGGCTTGAACCCCTTTATCTGCAAATAAGTCAAACCAGGTATATAGAGGAAACCGCTATATTTAAGGCGGGCCAATATCCAACTGCTCAGCAAATGCATACCAAGAGCAAACGGCATGATTTGAAAATGACCACCAACCCATTTAAAGTGCTCCCCACTACTTTTCCAAAGCCACACTTCCAATCCGATCACTCCAAGGAACAATCTGACCATCCCAGTTAATCAGGGAGTAGACACCTGGCCCAGGCAGAAAAAAGAGGCCCTGTTTCCTCTATCTGGTTGGAAATAAGCAGGAATGTATGTGTGAGGTAGAGAGCTGTGATAGCAGAACCAGTTGGAAGACTAGAAGAGATCAGCACACTTAGGATACAGAGCACAGTAATCCTTATATGTTGACACAGGCTCTCTACCCACCCATTGCAGAGTAAGCAAATTGACAGGGAGACAGACTGAGTAAGAGTTCCAGACTCTGGAAAAGAGAGAAACATGAAAGGCTATTTCAAGACTGCATCTTAGACACTGAGAGACCAGTACTAAAGGGAAAACATGCCAAAAGCCTATGAGGACTGTTTCCTAGATTCTGTCAGGAGCCAGAGACCAAGACTGAGAGGCTAGAGCCTGTTCAAGGCTAACCATGTTGGCCCAGCAGAGGGACCTCCGGAATTTGGGTGAGAATAACACTGCCTGATGACTACTGTAAGCGATTTAGAATGGATATTTGCTGGCACGAGAATGTCATGGTAATACCCTTAAGCAAAGGGGGCAAATATTTGCTGGCAGGTATATCAAGAAGCTTTGTGGGCGTTGTGGGACTGTGAAGTTAGAAGCAAGCTGTGCAATGTAACTCTGGGACTGTTTGTTTTGAGCAAAGAAGCGAAGGAGTGCTATATCACAGAGACTGAGCATTAAACCAGGGACTACGGTATGCAACTGGAGAACAGGGAAGCATAGGTGAGAAGCTCTGAACTTCAGTTTTCTCCAAATAGCACCCTTGAACTCTATTCTTCTTGAGTTGTAGGTGGAACCCTAGACCCAAAATGTAGTCTCCCAATACATCCTTTTATGTTTCAACCTCAAGGAGTTGAGTTATATTTCTGTCTTGTGTGTTCTGTTTGTCCTTGGTTACACAAGTGTGTCACAGTGCCAGGTTTTCTTGAATTTTGATTCAGCATGTCTGATTTCAAATTTACAAATATCTGAAACCTGCTTAATTATGATTTAATCACTCCAAACATCTCTGGGTAGCTTCTACTTACTTGTAGCATGCCATAAAAGCCAGGCCAGAAGGATCCGGGGAGGGCTTTTAAAGAAATATAACAATTTAGGTAATAAAAAATTGTTTTCTGAGGTAAATATTGGATTTGAATTGCCCAAAACAATTGTTACAACCTCTGATTGGTTTGACTTGTTCTACTTTGGCGCCTGAAAAGACTTCTGAAATACAACTCTTCATTGATCAAATGTGTATATCGCCTCAGACACCTGTCTAAATAAACTTGTTGCATACAAAGCTGTTCTCACCAACAATTCAATCCCTTATCCCTTATCCCAATGCACAATGATAGGAATCTTTAGGAATTCTTCCCTTCCTTGTCGATTCCCTTAATAGTACTTCTTCCCCCATAGGCCTAGTCTCCTAAAAAATCTGTTCTCATCTGCAATTCTATATTTTTCTTAATTCTTATGTTGGTTCAGGAATTGTTCCCTACCTTCTCAAATCCCTTAATTGGTTTATTTTAAACTGTTTATTGGATTTTAGAAAATGGTATGTGAAGTCCCTACACCTCAAGCAAGGACTATCACAGTATTTTGAATTTGGTAATAACCATACAAATATTTATTAAGGAATAAAAGCGCTAAATAAGAAAAGTACATTTCAAAATAATACGTATATCCCTCGAGTGTCGACAACACTCTAGTCTTGTAAAGTAGTTTAAACCTGGCTAAACAGTAGGATTAACTAGTATGTGTAAGTGATATGGATACAAAGGTGGGAGGTTTAAAAAATTTAAGATACCACTCGGTCATAAACGCACTCCACCTCATCCATCTAGCCATCTCCATTCTCAGCAGAGAAGCCTGCTGAGACATTTCTCTTAAGATGCCTTCAATAGAAATATTTTTTACCCCTTTCCCGAAATGAGCATTTCACATTTTCCTACCATGAGGGCATTCACAATTCATTATTTATGAAACTTGCATCGCACATATTGGTCCGCAAAGCCATTTAGAATATGTAAATGGTTGTGGGATGGTTTCAGGGGCCATTGACTAGTTGAATCCTCTCAAAGATTTCTGACGATAAAGATGACATAGCATGGCACTCTTTGAGCACCCTGAACATAGTCATCAGAGGACTGAGCACTTTCAACAAAGTAAGTTATCTTTCATTCCCAATTGGTATGTCTCACTAGTTGTCCAATACATTCTTTTCATTTCTTTCCGGTAACACAAAGAATAAGTACCCGCTTAGATCGATCCTACTACAACTGAATAGGAGGAGGAGCCAGCCACAGAGATTTCACACTCTTATATTGTATTGTGTCAACATTGAGCCTATAAATCTGCAAGGCCCTTTTTGGAGTCTTTGAATCAGTGATGATGTTCTAAAGGCCCAACATTCAGTCTCCACCAGTGAAACTGGATCCACGTTGAGCTGTACCACTGAACTTGGCAGAAGAGAGTAGCTCCAAATTTCTGATTTGGCTAGAGTATTGACAGACACTGTTTTTTGTTATTTTTAGTAATTTCAAATGTGCCAACTCATAGGTTTACGCCACAAGTGCCAGTGAAATGGGTTACTATTTAGCGTAATTTATGAGCTCTGCCAGATGTTTGTTACTCCATGTTGAAAAACATATATATATATATGAATTATTTTTGCAATATTTCTAACCGCTATTTTGATTGCCCCGATTGTGTCCATTAACACATTTCTAGAGGTCACATTTTTGGGACCCCTCATTGCAACTGAAGGGATTCCATACATTAGGGAGCATTGCACTTTAACCCATTTCAGAGTTTGTGGGTCCAGCAGACATTGCCAAAAGTTACTCTGATGTTGGAAAACTACCTTGTGGTATGTTTTCTTGCCTAGATCATGAGACCCATCATGTTTCATCAGGACCTTAAACCTCCTAAATGAAATATTCATTTTCTGCTTTAGTATGCAGAGAAGACATTGTGAGTTGTTTTATTGGCCAGGTAGAGGTAAATTGATTAAAATATATAGGAATTTGGATAGGATGGTTGTATTAATACAACTAATCTTTGCTCAAAAACAAAATGCAATTAGTACCACCTCTGAAATGTCAGTTTTAGCAGTGACTTCAGACCAGCCAAATTTCAAGAGACAAGACTTACAGATTTGCCCCCAAACATTTGCCCAAGTAAATGTGTTTATCGCCTTTAAAAGTCTACTTATTATCACACTTGGGTTTAATGCTGTATCCTGGAAAACTGGTAATGCCTTCTATTATGGAGCTGTAATGGAACTCTAAGTTCAGTACAATATCAACAGCAAATAACATGACTCTGTAGTTGATTTCAAAACTTTGAACCTCTAGTTAGCTGAGCTTTGAAACATTGCAAGGAATTAAACTGAAATATCCAAGTGTTCAATGAAAACTTACTAACCTGTTTGGACACATTATATGGCTTCTAAACAAAGTTGCAGCTATCGCCTGCGGTACTATGCATGAATCACTTGAGATGATTGGCTTTTTTTTTAAACTCTATTTATTGAATTTACAACAAGAAACTCCCCCCCCCCCCCCCCGACCACCCCCGTGAGGCATAACTGCTCAGCTTCCGGCCCGTTACTTCCATGTACAAGTCACCAAAGTTCCTTGCAGATCCAACAGTTTTAAACATTGCGGGCACCAGATTACCCGAAAGTCATCCTCAAGAAAAGCCAGAATTTCTCCCCAGTCATTTGCAAAGTTGTCAATATTGTTGTTCATGGCGTATGCCGCCCATTCGAGTGCGATGATCTCCCATATCTTACGCAGCCAATCCTGCATCCTAGGTTTCTCTGCACTTTTCCATCTGTGCGTAATCAACAACATAGCTGCCAGTGTTAGGAACACCCTCGCTTTCTCTCGAGCTCTAGGTTCTCCCCCTACGGCGCCTTCCCTCATCCCCAACAGAATTTGCTCTGGCGATTGAGCTTCCCCAGAGCCGAAGGCCTGCTCTTGTGCCCTCTGAATTTCTTGCCAGAAAGGCCCAATTTTTCGGGCACCCCCACCATATGTGTTCTGCCGTGGCTATCATCCCACAGCCCCTCCAATAGTCCCCCGAGGATCCCGGGTATACCCTGTGCAGTCGGGCTGGTGTGTAATGCCAGCCTAATAGGATCTTATACCATGCTTCTTGCAGCTGGGATGCTCTAGCTAATTTGGGAATCTTTCTCCACAGCCTATCCCACTTCTCCCTAGCTATCTCTCTCCCCAGTATCTCCTCACATCTCCTCATATAGGGCCACTGCTGCCTGTCTGTTGTGTTGTCCAATATCTTGTATAGGTTTGAGATTAAGCCCTTGGACCCATCGTTTGATAGGAGGAATTTTATGAATCGCGCTGTATCCCTATTTGCCGCTCACCTGTTCCCAGGGTTCAGTACCCAATGTGTCTTATTTGCACATACCAGAGTCTTTCCCCCTCCTTCTCCCCGAATTCCCTTTTACAGTCCACAAAGGATAATATTTCCCCCCCTCTAAACGTGTCTCCCAGCATCCTACATGCCCCATTCTGCCACTGTGTAAATGCCCCCTTCTCTATCCCTGGTGTGAAATCCCCATTATTGGAGATGGGCATGAAAGGGGACGGGAACGTCGTAATCCTCTTGGTTCTCACTAGCTTGTCCTAGTTGTCCACTACTAGTTTGGTTACAGAGCTCTTATATAGATGCGTTGGCCTGCTATGTTCCTGTAACCATAGGTCTTCCGCCAGGTTCTGATGCGTGACTGCCCTGTCCATTTTAACCCACTGCTTATTTTGTCCTATTTCCCCCTCCTGGAGTCCTCCTCTGATCACTCTCAATTGCGTGGCTTCATAGTATTGTTGGAAGTTCGGTACCGCCGGTCCCCCCTGCCGTTTGGGTGCCACTAGTAGGTGCCTACTAACACTCGCTCTTTTCCCTTCCCATATGAATTCATTAGTCAGGGTTTTTAACTCCCTGAATAGGCTTGCTGGCACCTCTTGGGGTATTGCCTGTAATAGGTGCAACAACCATGGGAGAGTGACCATTTTCCCTATGGCTAGGTGACCCAGCCACGAGACCCTGAGGTCCTCCACCTGTGGAAATCCCGCTTAATGTCCTTTAACAATGGAGGATACTTGGCCCCATACCAACCCGCGAGTTTCGCCGTAATCTTCACCCCCAGAAATCCGATTTCCCCCTGGGCTCCACACAAAGGGGGTGCTTGCCCTCAGAGCATCCCGTTCCTCTGCTTTCAAAGTTAAGCTTAATATTTCCGATTTATTGATATTCACCCTCAGGCCAGATACATCCCCAAAATCTTCCAATAGGGTTCTACTCGCCCAGATGGATTCAATGGGTGTCGTCAAGGTGAGTAGCATGTCGTCTGCAAACACTGCGACTTTTTGCTGTCCCCCCCCCAAAAGGGATGCCCCGTATTCCTTCCGTTACCCTTATCGCCTGTAGGAGGGGCTCTAAATACAGTGCGTACAACATCGGGGAGAGGGGGCATCCCTGTTTTGGCCTTGATAGTGTGCCATTCACCGCCACTCTCGCCGATGGTGTCTGATAGTTTGCCCGCACCATTGTCAGGAATTCTTCTTCCATACCCATCTGCTGCATCACCCGAAATAGGAAGGACCACTCCACATGGTCAAATGCCTTTTCTGCGTCCAACGGCAATAGGACCGCGGGAGTGTCTGTTTTATGGACCTTTTCCACCAAGAGTACCACTCGCTGGATATTATCCACTGTCTGCCTACCCCGAATAAAACCTGTCTGATCTGAATGGACCAATTCTGGGAGATATGCTTCCAGCCTGTTTGCTAGGATCTTTGTGTATATCTTGGCGTCGACATTTATCAACGCTATGGGTCGATAAGATGTCCTCAACTCTAGGTCCCTATTGGGCTTGAGAATAAGGGTTAGCTTGGCCTCCTCCATGGATGGAGCTATCCTGCCTGTTGACCTGAAAGTGTTGAAGAGGGACGTCATGTGTGGGATAAGGGTGCTAGCGAATGTTTTGTAAAAGGCGGCAGTGTAGCTGCCTGGGCCCGGAGCCTTGTTTGGTGGCAGGTTCCCTATTACTCTTCTTACTTCATCCTCTGAGATTTCACGATTAAGAGCCGCTTGCGCCTCCCTCCCAATCCTATGGAGCTTCACCCCTTCCAGGAACTCTGCCTGCGTGTCGGGCTGGGGATTTTGTGATGCGTAAAAGGATTCATAGAATTCTGCTAGGGTTTCCTGGATGTCCCCGGACCGCATGACCCGCTCCCCTGTTGTCCTTTTTTAAAGCCGTGATTGCATTCTTCGATGTCACACCCCACACTAGACGTGCCTGAAGCCCGTCTGCCTTGTTTGCTTTGGTGTAATATTTTTAGCGATCGGAGAGTAGTGCTCCCTCTGCCTTCTTAGTTCGAAGGACTGCCAATTGTCCTATCGCCCTCCTGTATTCCCTCATATCGTTTCTAGACGGGGTGGACCCTGCCTTTTGTCTAGCCGCCTCTACCTCTTCCTCAAGTTGTTCCTCCAACGCCCTCATTTGTTTCAGCCTCTCTGCTGACGCTGCTATTAACTCCCCCCGGAGCGTGGCTTTAAAGGTGTCCCACCTTGTGTCCTCCCCCGTATCCCCTTTCTCATTATCTATGAAGATGAAGAAGTTTAGTATTTTCCCTTTCATTTCCTCTCTAATTACTGGGTCTCTAAGTAGGGATTTCGGGTATTTCCAACCCCACACACCTCTGTCCTTGCGCCCCAGCTCCATGTGGATGGCCACCGTTTTGTGGTCTGTTATCCCTATAGGGCCCGTTTGTACATCCCGAATTCGGCCCACCAGGGCCGCTGATACCCAAATGTAATCAATCCTCGACTGGGACCCATGCACTCCCAATAGGAAAGAAAAGCCTTCCTCCTCCTCCCTTCAGCTCCCGCCAGGCATCTCTTAGGCCCGCCCTCCCAATTCTGTCTCTTAAATCCGCAGACAACACTGCTCCCCCATCTCTACCAGAACCCCCAGACCTGTCCCCCCCCCTGTCCAAGGTTATATTGAGGTCCCCCATCAAGACGTTATGGCCCCATGTTTTCTCTTCCAGTACCGTCAGGATTCATCTTAGAAACTGCTGCTGCCCAGTATTTGGAGCATACACCACTGCTATAGTGTAGGGAGTGTCCAGGTATGTTGTTTTAGTTATTAGATATATACCCTATATCTACCGGCGCGCATCCGGAAGTGCATGGGAAGTGCTAAGGCTGTTTGGCTGGGACCGCTGCTCAAGGATTGTTTTTCCTCGCTTTTGTTCCTCGTTTCATGCCGCGAGTGAAGCCGTCGGCAAGAGGAAGCGCGAGCCCCGCCTTCCGACCCGCCCACTTGCAGATCGCGTCTTCCCTACATCATCTCCGGTGCCCGCGCATCTCGCGCGCGCATCCGGAAGTGCATGGGAAGTGCTAAGGCTGTTTGGCTGGGACCGCTGCTCAAGGATTGTTTTTCCTCGCTTTTGTTCCTCGTTTCATGCCGCGAGTGAAGCCGTCGGCAAGAGGAAGCGCGAGGTGTGTGGAAACACCTTAACCAATATTGTGTAGATCTTTAGTAAGATCTGCTGGACTTGTGCTGGACTTGTGTGCAACTTTTGCATTTTCTTTCTTTGAAGATACGTGCCAATTTTTTTTTCTTTTCTCTCTCCCCCTAGCCCCGCCTTCCGACCCGCCCACTTGCAGATCGTGTCTTCCCTACATCATCTCCGGTGCCCGCGCATCTCGCGCGCGCATCCGGAAGTGCATGGGAAGTGCTAAGGCTGTTTGGCTGTTCGGGTGAGCGGGAGGGCGTTCGTGGTTTATTCTTGGATTAAATATAGGTTCTTCCTTTTATATTAGTACACTTGTAGAGTCCTCTATTGTATTCTAGGTAGGATCCTGCTATTTAAAATCCATAGCTATTCTGTGATCACTATAAAAATAATAAAAAAAGTGTGAGTTATTCTATCGGGCACTTATTTTGTCATCATATATGATGGCCTGTGGTCTGAGGAGCAGAAAATGCTCAGAAATGGCGATCCCCTCTAATCTTATTGACCAAACTAATAATGGGGCATCTTCCATGAGTACTGCCGATATGGATATTACAAGACATCCGGTTGATCTGAATATAGTATCAAAAAAGCCTGATGACTTGTCTCCAGGCACTCCTAATGAATTACAGCCTTGTAATAGTAATCTAGATCTAGAAACTCTGGCTGATTTGGACTCCCGTATTAGGCTATCTATCGGTTTATTGACTCCACTAATAACAAAAAATCGTGATTCACATATGAATGCAGATAATTCTGATGTATATTTACCATCAAACTTACTTCTGCCACTGTCACCTGCAAATGATATAGCTTTAGATAATGCCTCTCACTCGGAACTTCCTATAAGCCCTGATCTCCATGTTCCATACTCACAAAATATTGGGAGTGAACTTAATTCATCCCCTATTTCCAAAGACCAAGAACCATTCACTTTCCCAGTGATAATTCGGATATTGGATCTGTTAGACAAAGGATATGATGTCACTCACCTAGAATTAAGGGATATAAAATATTCTATGAATGAGATTATGTCCAAAGTGACAAGGATGGAAGGATTTATTCTTGCTTTGGAAGGGCTTAATGTAGGGGTAAAAAATCCCAATGAGGCTAAAGTTATCATTAGTCATGAACAAAGCACACAAACTGAAATCAATGACTCTTCTCTTCAAGGATTTGCTAATCAACCCCTTAAAGGACTCGACTTGCTCCTAGGAGAACTAGGATCTATCAGCTCTACAATAGCTGAACTTAAAAATAAAATTGAACCTCCAACCCCTAATTTATTACCAGAGATAAGTGGGAATACTGCGGATAGCCCCTCAGTCCTAGTTAAACTTATAGAAGAACGAAAACACAATGAAGGTATTGTCGATAGTGACATTGACTATATAGGCTACTCTTCTAGAAGATTTCGCAAAAATCAAAAACGGTGTGTTAAACGTGCTGAAAAAAAAGGAGATCCGCCAATGAAAAAATGAAAAAATCAAAAAAAAAAATCTCTGCGATATCAGAAAGTGGGGGAGAAGATGTGATTGATGTGGAACAGCTTTCTGTAGAATGCCAATCACACCTTGGGGCAAGGAATTTGGAGGCGATAAAGACAATAGATACAATACAGCCTTCTACTTCAAACAGTCATGTTAAAATGGTTAATGTTGATGTACATTCAACTTGTGTAAACTCATTAACTATACCTGATATTCCAACTGATCCCGTTAAAACAACTGTAGATGAAATAGAAGTACAAACAACTCAAAAAATTCTGCTGACCTACTTTAAAAGTGTATGCAGAAAACAGACATCAAAGAGAAATGGACAATCTCATAATTCTCCTATTGTATTGAACAAAGGTATTAAATCTTCTTCTGTTGTATTGCCTAAAATGGCCCCGTCTCTGTACTCAGAAATCTTAAAAAAACCTGTCTTTGATACAATAACGACAATGGGTAATGCAACAGTTATCCAAAATGGTGGAGGAAAGCGTACCACTATTCACAAACAGTTGCATATTGAGAGTTTACCCCATCAGGATTTGGGTGAAGGTAATAGTGATATTTATGATGCGCATGAAAAAAATACTCAACTAATACCATGCATAAATAACGATGTAGTCAATGTTTATGAGTCTACGATGAATATACAAAAAAGTGGAACCCCATCATGTGAGATGACTGGTGATATTAACGTAAAAACTAAGCAAACTTTGCCTGGTATAAATAAGGATGTAAAGAATGTGCATGATTTTATGCTTAATGCCGTAAAAGCTAGTATCCCACCACTTGAAATAACTAACCAGTTTTTGAAGTACCAAGATTGCGATGATGAAAATATTGCACAGCCCAATTCGTATTGTCAATCATTTGTAAGTATTCCTTTATGCAGAGAACTTAATTCATCTGAACTTGCAGATAGGCATCATAATGAAACCCACATCAATTTGAAAAGTGTGTTGAATCTAGACGATCATATGGTAAAGTTAAATGGTTCAGAAAATGCTAATGAGGGTAAGATTACTGGACATTTACCCTGCCACACTACGGTAAATAGTAAGAAATGCATTAATATGTTGGGCCTGGAAGGCAAGCAAGAAATTCTAGGCGATGCACGTATTAATAGAAGATATTTTTTGGATCTTCTATATACAATTCCATCATTGAGGATAATTGCGTCTAGTGATATTGATTGTATTTCATTGGCTCCAACTAATAATTACCGTATGACATGTCATTTATTTTCTGAACATGTGCTGAAACTTATCTGGTCTTTTAGAAGGGAACTACAGGAAATGGGTTTCTTGCTATTCACATTTAATGATGAAAAATTGGCAGGAGAATTCTTGTTTGATAATCAAAAATCCGTACTTTCTGAGCAAAATTCAAATGGAGAATTGTCATCTAGCACAGGACATCAAAAAATGTGTATTTCGCAGTTATTAACGACTGCTCGAACAAATAGAGAAATGGCGTGGATTGAACCACTATTGAAAACGATATTTGAGGCAAGTCCTAACTTATTTACCCCATAAGTAAAGGATAAGACAGTACTTACAGTATTGTCATGGAACTCATGTGGATTTAAAAACATTGAGACTTGGCTGCCCACTCTTGTTAAATTGCCATCAATTTTTATGTTTCAAGAAACAATGAAAATTGAACCACTTGCTATCCCTGATTATTGTTCTTATTGTTCTCCAGCTAGTAAAGGGGTTGAAGGAAGACCTTTTGGTGGGTTAACAATTGCTGTCAGTAATTCCATCGCCGGCACTATAACTCTGGTATACTCATCCATACATGTTATAGCGGTCTTTTTGAATCCAAACAAACATGACAAAAGGATTATTTTAGTTATGAATGTATATTGTAATCATTTGAAGTATAAATTGTTGGAGATACTCGATGTTATAGATTGTTGTTTTGAACAAGCGTCAACACTTTACCCCGAATACGACATTATTATGGGTGGTGATTTTAATTCAAATTGTATTGGAACACCAGTGTATTATAAAGACCTCAAACAGGCAAATTCAAATAGCTTTAAGAGAGGAACTACATTTCGGAATTATTTTGATGACTGGGGTATGTCGTTTGTGAAGTTCGCTATGGATTCTAACAATTATACTTGGAAAAGGGGTGATACTACATCAATGATTGATTTTTTCTGTGTCTCTGATTTGTTGTTACCATGCATTGAATCTGTTATAATTGGGGACATTATTTATAGTGATCACGCCCCCATTACTCTTAACACTTCCATGGTCACGAATCAATGGCATGCTAATCAGTGCTTGCAAGCCTTAGAGACGAAAAGAGAAAATATATCACTTAGATGGAATCCTACCTTATGTAAGAGATTAGTGGAGAATGTTTCAAACCATCTAAAACATGAGGTCAATCCTTTAATGCCGGAATTATACTCTATAGAATGTTTAAATCAGATGATAAATGAGTGTATCAGAGAAACTCTTATAAAACTTGGAATAAAACAAGCTTCTATTGTGACAAATCACAAATATAGGTTTAATTATAAGATTAAAATTCTGAAAAGAAATAAAAATCGTGATATACGAAAGCTAGAATTAGCGAAACTACCTCTTAAACTTTACTTATTAAAAAAGAAGAATATAATTCAAGAATACAAATTTAATATAAAGGGAGTACATATAGAGCAATATAACAAAGAAAATTGCGAGATGATCAAAGCTATTTGCAGTAGAAATTCCCGAGATATCTGGGCTGCCCTAAAAAAAGGGGATACGGCGGATTTATGTAATGAATCTTTAATCAACGCTGAAACTTGGATAGCTTATGTTAAACAAAAATATGAATTACCAGAACGCTTTGCAACAAACCAAGATGAAGTAGAGTTATCATTTACTGATACACAATTTGTATGGACTACTTTTGATATTATGTGGGCCATTAATAAACTATCTAATTCTCGTGCCCCTGGCCCCGATGGAATTCCATCTTGCGTATATAGGTCCGATCCAAATTTTTGGAGTATGATCCTAAAAATCAAGTTTGATAGTATCTTAATGAGTGGCACTATCCCGTCTTCATGGGTTACTTCCATTCTTATTCCATTGTATAAAAAGGGTGACCCTCGAATGCCTGAGAATTATAGACCAATATCGCTAACAGATGCGGCGGCAAAAGTGTTCGCTATACTAGTTATCAATGAGCTTGACAAACATCTAGCAACTTATAAGATATATTCGAAATGCCAAGTGGGATTTAGACGTCAAATGGGAACAACACTAAATGCAACTATAATGAAACATCTGATTGCCGGAGTGAATAATAATGAACTGAGCACAATTTATATTGCATCCATTGATATGTCTTCTGCGTTCGACACTGTTGTGCGCAATGTTTTATGGACCAAAATGCGTAAGTTTGGAATTCCGGAATATTTGATCTATTGGATCAAGAAATTCCATACCAATACATCTTGTAGAATTCGTCTAACTCAGGGCGGTTCTTTAACTGAACCAGTGCAACTTCATCTTGGTTTAAAACAGGGCTGCAATTTTGCAGCCCTGCTGTTCAATCTTTATCTCTCTGACATAGATAAACTATGGGAATCCACACTCACGATACCAGCAAGGCTTTGCTCCCTAAGAATACACTGGTTAGCCTTTGCAGATGATCTCATCTTTTTCGATTGAACTCCTGCTGGTCTTCAGGCTAAGTTAAATATCTTCACAGATTTTGCGTATGAACATAATATTCGACCTAACCCATCCAAGACATGTATAATGATTTTTAAATCAAATAAAAAACTCAAAAAGTTCTACTGGAATATCGGGGGGACTCAACTGTGGGAACTACAAGAATCGACTTATTTAGGATATCGCCTGAGTAGTGCGAATAGCATAAACTTATGGGTGGAATATATAAAGATGAAAGCCAGACCACTATTAAGCCAGATGAAATTTATCTTTCATAAGCTGTGTAAGTTTTCAATGACTCCGCTATTAGAGTTTCTTAAATTGAAGGTTGAGCCTATTATTCTATATGCCATGGATATTTGTGTCAGTAATTTGCATGGGCAACTTGATTCCATACAGGGTACTTTAGTGAAGAGAGCTTTATGTTTATCTATATCAATCCCGAACTGTGTCATTAGCCATGAGTTGGGACTGATTTCCTTGTCCACTAGGTTTACCTGGCGGGCTCTCTCAAACTATTCCAAAATTCTTAACTATCCTGATAATTCTTTATACCAGGATCTTTTTGAATTTACAAAGGGTTGCTCATCCAGCTCATTCACCAGCTACCTTGAAACCATGGCTAAAAATTTAATTAAATTGGGCACCGATAATGATGATTTGCTTATACGTCCTAACTATGTTAAACATAAATTGTTTGCGTACGACTGGTGTAAAACTCTAGATGAAATATCAACTTTGAGTACCTATAAGGAATATGCAAAATTCCTTCACAAAAGAGATGATTGTTGTGATTATATAGCGTTGTTCCCGTGTTATAAAATCAGAATGTACTACATGAGATTTAGATTAAATCAATTTCATACCCTTGAACGAACAAAATTCTGGCGAACTCTAGGAACTAATCTAGGCGTCACTAAATGTCGCTTTTCGAGGTGTACTGAACAGAAGGAAACTCTTAAACATTTAATTTTAGAATGTCCACATTTTAGAGATATACGTACAAAGCATTTTCTACGTTTCATAAATATAAATTACGAAGATTGTATGATATCTCTTTGGACTCGATTGATGCAAGGAAATGAGAGCTTTAATCTTTGCCTTGGTTGAGTTTTTGAAAGTAATTGAGAAAGAGATTTCGTTATTTCAGTGTTAAAATCTTGTTTTTATTGGGCTGTTCTCATATAGAAATTGTGTTAATGCTTTGTGCTATTTTTATAATTTTAATGAGATGTTCTGTATTCTATTTGGTCTTCCAAATTTTTTTTTTGTATTAATGTGCTATTTTGTAAAGGTTCTTTGAACTATAAACAAATAATAAATAAAAAATATCTACCCTTCTTATCCCTTAATGTCTCTGTGACCCTGTAGTCAAACGTGTTTTTAATGGCCAGGGCTGCCCCTTCAGTTTTGCTCTGCCCTGAGGCATGTAGAATTAGATCGAATCCCCTCAGTCACAGCCACCCTTGGTCTTTGTGCAATAGGTGCGTTTCCTGCAACCCCAGAACATCCGGCCCTTCCTTGTGAACGGTTCCAATTTCTTCCTTTTAAGAGGGGAGTTAAGCCCCCTAACATTGTGTGTTAGCCACTTGAATGACAGAAACTCCAATCCTGTTCCTCACCTTTTGTTGACCCCCCTCCTTCTGAGCTTCCTGATGTGCCCCCTATCCTCATCCCCCCAGCTCCCACCCCTAAGTCTCTCTCTTCCCCCCCCTCCATCCTCCAAGAGGCTTCCCGCCCCTCCTCTACTAATATCTCAGGCATCCTCGCCCTTCCTGATCCCAGATGGTTTCTCCCCCCTCCATCCCTCCCTGTTCCAATGTTTCCTTTAGAGGCTCACAACCCCTGTCTCACCCGTAGCTTTAGGACTCTACCTGTGCCCCGTCTCCTTTCCCCCATTCTTCTTTTTGGGTTTGGTCTACCCCCCTTCTGGCCCCTCCCTCTTTTCTCCCCCACCGTTGACCACTCTCACAGTCTCAATCTGGGTCTGTAATCGCTTGTTTGGGAACTGCTCGTGCTGGATTTCCCTCAAGATCAATTTTCAGCATATCAGCTCCTTCCTGTGCCGTTGTGATGGGTTTTTGAATTCCTTCCCATTCCAACACTAGGCCAAATGGGGATGTCCAGTTATATCTAATGCCTTTTTCGTTAAGAACCTTCAGGATGGTGCCTATCTGTTTCCTCTTTACTAATGTGCTGCTTGCCAAGTCCTGATAGAGAGCTTCCTTCTGACAGAGACGTCTTTATGGGAGGGCAAAAGGGGCACTTGCCCAGGGCCCCCACCTTGGAGGGGGTCCACAAAAAGGCTGCCTGATCTGAAGAAGTAAGATTACATTGTTAACCGGTCTTAAATAGCACACATCAGGATATTTTATGGGGTGCTGCTGAGTCCTTAAACCCATTGACATTCTGTTTTGACAAGTACATTCTGCCTTGATCAATTCATCATGTATTGCTTTCTGTGTTCACTGTGGTATACATAGTTTGTGTGTTCCTTACGGCACAACTCTGTAGCATTCTTTCCTTCCTGTGGGAATTATGTTGATCATGTGCAACAGGCAACAGTGAAATGCATATTGATAAATTGAGTGCGACAATGGTTCAGAAGTTAGCTCAGTGTGTGAAGCACCCATTGCAGAGATATGTGTTCATATGCAAAATTAGAATATCATATTCCAGCAAGGCTGGCTGAGCCTTTCCTGTGTCTGAAGTTTATAAAACTGCCTGCATATGTACTTGGTTTTGCAGAACAACATCTACTGGTATCGGCAATGTACCTGTACCAGATAGGGAATGCTATAAAAAACTAACATGTCGTCCGTATGGTGAAGGTCTAGAAATTGGTTTGTTCAGATGAGGTGTTGTAAAACCTAGGCTATCGCCTCCAACGATGGCATAAACTGTTAGTCCAAGAGGTGAATAAGTATCCAAATTCAAGACTTTGGAACAAAAGCGTTCACGCTTGTATCCTGGCTTTGCCAGCAGACAATACAGTGATCCTGGTCAAATCATCTAATATATCTTACATTACTTTGCTGTCTTCTGTGAGGGTTGCCTTCTTGCATGCTTCTGGCATCATTTAGCCCATTACTTGATATTTCTTCTTATGTAGACCATTTCAGTGGAAGGGGTGGTAGACAGAAGAGAGCGGACCAGATGTTGCAGGCCTTAGGCAAGCATATTTCAAGGTCTGCTTGTTTGACACAAAACACGGTTAGCTTTTTGCTAAAAGTCAAAGGTTTTCATGCACGTTTATAAAGGAAAATGTCACAAGCCATTGTTTTGGAAGTATTTAAAGATTTAAAATACAAAAGACAAACCCGGATTACATTTGTTAAATCACATCGATTGGTATGATGGTACTTATATACTTCCCTTGATGATGGAGAGAATGAAGCTAGAACCATTCCCGTTTTGCATAGAACCCTTCTTTAATATTTTGTTAAAATTGGTCATGTTTGGTAATGTGATTTGTGTACATTCAAAGTCCATTTTTATAAAATGAGATTGTTTTAGTTAATGGTAAGAACTGGAAAAGAAAGTGTTGAAATGCAGAAAATGTAGTGTTTGCACAAATCCCAGCTTCACCCCTTCAGCCCTTAACCAGTGTGTGATCCTGGGCATCTCATTTAATCTTATATTTCCAGTCCCTAAACCCTTCAAAATTGTCAGCCTTTCAGAGTGATTTCTTTTCAGAGTGATTTCAGTATGATCTTGATAAAATACTTATTCATGGTTTTACTGGCTATATGGTTGCTTCCACTTTAATAGTGAGTATATTCACATTGCACACCACAGGCATTTGTTCCTTTGATATCTAATGGCAACACTATTTGAAAACCATATCCCACTTCTAATCTCAATCTGTCTGGATAAAGACACCTTTCTGGTAGCTTCTAATCTGCATCCACTATCCATGCTACGGTATGTGTAGCGTTCTCCTTCCTTCCAATTGGTCTCCTCTGTCCATGCTTGAGCACTTTTGCATTCTGTGAGGCAGCTAATGTGAGTTCTGTCTATTATGGGTGACATGTACCTTTTACATATGGTCCTGCATTAATACTACAGGCTGCTTACCTTCCTGGTTGTTATTGATGGCAATTATCCTGTATGCACTAGAGCAGTAACCTATTCGTAGACTGCTAATGTTGGTCTTCAAATGCTACTTGTTGATCATTCTGATTAGAGCAAGAATGAAGAAGGTAAGGGGACTTAAAGGGAGTAAGCGTGCTTATTATGCTGCGAGACAGCATATCAACCTATAGGTTGTGAGTGCAACCGGTGGGGATGGGGGTGCAACCATTATTCTTGATCCCTTATTTCGTTTAGTTTGGTGGAGGGGGGCCCCAAAGATGTCCGTGCTCAGGGCCCCAAAAGTGCTTAAGATGGCCCTGCCTTCTGAGCGTATCTAGTGAAGGCAGCCAACACATCTCTTGGTATTGCTGCTGCGCCTTTAGGTAATCTTCCTACCCTGTGTACATGGTCCAGTTCAATCTTATCTGGGAGCTCTTCTCCCAGGATCTTCACAAAGATGACCTGTATCTCCTCTTTCAGTTCCTTGTCTTTTACAGTTTCCGGCAACAATTTCACCCTGATGTTGATCCTGCGGGATCTGTTTTCCAAATCTTCCATTTGGGTTTCCAGGTTCCGGGTGGCCACATCTAATCTCTCAATGGCCTCACTGTTAGTAGTTTTTTCCTTGTCCACATCTTGAAGGCCCTTCTCTAGGAGGTCGGTTCTTTCCCCCAGTTGTCGCATATCCTGCCTAATCTCCCCCAGGACCTCGTTCAAGTCTGTCCGCATGAGTTGAAATTGGTCCTGAAATGTTTTGGCCAGATTGACCTGAAAGTTGTACACCTCTCCCAAGAAATCCTGTTCCGACATCAAGGCTGCCCCCTCTGTACTTTCCGTAGTAGTGCGATCCGTTGTCGCTTCTTGGCCAATCTTCGCCCCTTCCCTAGTGTCCTGTGTGGACCACAGGCAGTGGAGGGTGCCTGGCATGTCACTCGGGTTTCGGGGTGCCCTTCCTCCTTTAGCCTTTGTTTTCGTGGTCATGACTCTCTCCCGTCCTCAATGGGCCCTCACCCAGGCCCCAAAAAGCCCACATGCCAATTGCTCTGCTCTTTTCCGTTTGGGTCACAAGGCCTTCTTACTCTCCTCCTGCTTCCCGGGGGGCTGTCCCCCGGGATCCACGTCCGTCCATCTCCCTCTGCCTTGAGCTCCTCTCACCGACTCACAACTTGTTCTGGCGGGTCCCCCTGGCCAACCCTCCGAGCCCCCACGGATGCCTGGACCAGTCTGGCATCCGCTCCTTGCTCCCGCCCAATGGCGGCTATCAGCCCAGTTAATGTCTTGTGCAGGGGAGTCCCTCAGGGGCCAGGCTCCAGTTGTTTCTTCCTCTGTTGCGCTCCTCAGGGGGGGGGATCCCCTCCTCCTCCCTGTTGACCCCGAGGCCTTCTTGCTTAATATACTTGCAGGGGGGGCCGGTCCAGACCCCTTAGAGTCCTTCACCTCCCAAACGTGTCTCTATGTGCAGGAGACCTCCTGCCCCCCGGTGAAGCTCCAGGACCCTTGCACTCACCGTCTTCTCCTGCTGCCTTCTGCTAGGCTCCGGCTGGGTTACAGTGGGGTCCCGATCTCCCTTGAAGTCCTTGGCCTTCCTTCTGGGCCTGGGTGTCCGGTAACCCCCGACGGGCGGCAGCCCCCTGGACAATCCGCCTCGCTGCGCTGGCTGCCCAGCTGTTCCCACCGATACTCACCTGCCGCCCGCCTGGTTTCCTCCGCTCATTTCCTACCACTGGCTTCCCAGACCTTTCTCCTCCTGCTGCGTGATATGCGGCAGCTGGGCCTCCTGTCACCACCTCAGGAGTCGGCCGGTCTGCGGACCACTCCTGGGCAGATGGGCGCCTCGTGGTGCGCAGTTGGCATCTCCTCTCCTCTCTCACCTGGGTAGAGCCCAAGTTTGCAGCCTGGGTTCCACCGGCGCTCTCACTGTCAACTCTGGGGCGCAGCCACGGCAGGAGGTCCCAGCTCTGGCCCGGGTCTGTCAAAGTTTCCACGCTAGCCCGGGCCTCGCCACTGAGTGTCCCCCCACCCCTGCACTCCCGGCAGGGGTCCTCAGGTGAAGGGGTGCTTGCCTCCTCCTCCTCACCTCCGGCGAGGCCCGGTTGGCCGGATCCCATCCCCTTCAGCTTATGTCATCGGTCTGCTTACACAGAGCCTGGTGCCACCCGGGGTCCTCCCCCTCTGCTTCACGCTGTGCCGCCGCAATCCGTTGGTGTGCCTTACGGCTCTCTCTGCCCACGGTCTCTCACGGAGCTCTTTGGATCTTCCACTCTGCAAGTCCCCACATCATGGGATCTGTTTTATGGGTTTTACTAGCCCGTTGGTGGGGTGGTGGTCACCTCTTTGCCTTCAGGGTCTGAGGAGCTCCGTCGGTACGTCTACACTGTACCGGCGGCCATCTTGGACGAGATGTTTGGCTTTTAAAAGTGGTTGAGAAACATTTGATCATGATGAAGGAAAAATGTGCTGTGACAGGGCCCGAGATCTGTCACTGTTAGGTGGGCAGAGGGACCCCTTTAATGGGGTGGGAGGCCTACCAGGGTTTATGCCAGAGCCAGTCCTATTCCAGAGATGGGGTGTGGGAGTTGGGAGGGCCCCAGTCTCTGTCCCTTCTCCTTCTCCCTGTGCATGTATGCTTGAAAAAAGTGGCATGATCAATGACTCCATGCCTTTACAGGCTAGTGTTTTTTCTCTTATAGGATCCCCAATAGTAGCATCCTTAATCACAGGACAGCCATCGAAGTGTGAAAGAGATACATGGCAGACTGGGCAGCAGCCTGAATGAAACAAGCCACCACATGACCTACATAAGCATAACATCAGAGCAAGTCAGAGTGCTCCAGCTAAACCCACATGATATGAAATGGCATTTATAAAGCGCCTATACACAGGTGTGTCAAGGTGCGACGAGGCAAGGGAGGGAAAACAGAGGGAAGACGGAGACAACGATCCTCCTAGGCCAGGTGACATCAAGATTGCGCAAGTGCAGGGGACGGTGGGAAGGGGAGAGGTGCAGGGGGAAAGTAAAGGGTAGGGGGCAGTGCATTACATAGGATAACTAAAATAAATAAGACAATAAATAAAAGTGCGGCTAGCTGGTGGCAATTGCAAGGGTAGGTGCAGACATCGGGTGTCAAGTGCTAGTAGGGGCTGTAGGGATACAGGAACAGTCGGAGTGCAAAGGTTGCCAGGGGGGCAGTGCAGGTGTGCAACTGGCAGGGAGGGGACCTGGGCCCGAGATCATAAGGTAGCCAGGTAACCAGTACTAGATTCAGCCAGGAGATCAGCAGGGGAGAGGAGAGAAAGCAGAAGCAAAGAGGAAGGTCTTCAGGTGCTTCCGGAACTGGAGATGGTTCTCCTCATGTTTCAGAGATGCAGGGAGGCTGTTCCGGAGAGAGGCCCCAGCAGAAGAAAGAGATCTACCACCAACTCGCTGCTTGGAGAAGCGACTAACCCTGAGGGAGTTGGAGGCAGATAAGCAAAGAGCTCGAGAAGGAAGATATTTAGGAAGAGAGGGTGGGAAGGAATTGAGGTCCCAGGCCCCAGAAGTCCTTGTGGACAATCCAGAGGGTTTCGAACTTCATCCTCGCAGTCACTGGGAGCCAGTGCAGAGATTTCAATCCTGGAGAGATACGATCCCTGGGCTTGAGGCCAAGGACAAGTCTTGCAGTCCTGTTTTGGATGAGTTGCAGAGGCCGGAGAGTAGAGGCAGGCAGATTTAGAAAGAGGCTTTTGCAATAGTCCAGCCTGCAGTGAACCAGAGCCCCGGAGACAGTGAGCTTCTGGGGGAAGGAGAGGAAAGGAAGAATACCTCTGAGGAGGTGCAGCTGGTTGTGTTACTTCTTAGAGACATCAGAGATGTGAGGAGAGAAGGAAAGGGTGGAGTCGAAGATGACCCTGAGGTTTTTAGTCTCACAGGTGGGAGCAGGAAGAGGGCCAAGAGAGGCCGGCCAGAGAGTGACAGGAAAGGAAGTAGCAGGTGTGCCAATGAGGAGAATCTCGGTTTTACTGGCATTAAGGCAGAGATCATTGGTGGCACACCACTCCTGGATGGCGGACAAACAGAGATGAGAGAAGGAGCAGAGGTGGCTGAAGGAGCCTAAAAATGAGCTGAGTGTAATCCTCATAGCACTGAAAGTTGGGGCAGAGAGCGGCAATGCAGTGGGAAAGAAGTGCCAGGTATTGGTTGAACAGCCAAGGGGAGAGGTTAGACCCCTGGTGAACACCACAGGTAGATGTAGAGGTAGAGATAGAGGAGAGGAAGGACCCAAGTTTGACCTGGGAGGGTTGATCGGAGAGGAAGGAGGTCAGCCAAGACAGGGCCTGATCAGTGATACCCAGGTTATCACGGAGACGGTTGAGCAGGATGTCATGATTGACCGTGTCAAAGGCAGAAGAGAGATGAGGACACGGGGTGTTGGAATCGAGGTTGGTAAGCAGGTCTTCACGGAAGCTCAGGAGAGCAGTTTCCGTGCTTCTGGCAGCTCTGAAGCCAGATTGATGGTCATGGAGACTACCAACAGATTCAGAGTGAAGATAAAGCCGGGAGTTTGCCCAGGAAAGGAGTGATGGCGATTGGGTGATAGCCGGGCAGGAAGGATCAGCAGAGACATACTATCTTGTGGCAACTGTGGAGCAGCATCTTCTCCAAATCGGTACCTTGAACAGGCCGGAAAGCCCTCAAATGAAATAGAAAATTGAACGCTGCAGGCTGTGATTGCTTGTGACCGGTGGACCGATGAATGAAAAAGGGGGTTGGGTGTAAGACCCCTTTTGTATGTTTCGGTACTTGTAATGCCTCCTCGAGGAAAAGGACAGTCAGCGGTTGGGCAGGGGAACCAGCAGAGGGAGAGAGCCAATGGAGAGGATAAAAGAAGGAACAGGAAGTAGGAATGTGTGGGTTGTTTGTGTTCGGTGAAGGAAGGAGGAGAAAGAGGACCAAGAGACCAGGTGGAGGAAGGACAGAGCAGAGGAGTGTAGAGGATAATTGCTGGAGATGTGGCATTGGTTGGTGGGAGAGAGTGATACTTGGGAATGTGTAGGATTAATAGTGAGTAAGGAGTGAATGGAAAGATGTTAGGAGAAGTTGAAGGAGGCTGACTATGGGAGAAGGTGTGGGAGGAGTGAGAGTAGTGTGGAGAAGGGGAGAAGTGGAAGGGAGGGAGAAGGAGCGTAACAGGCTCAAGGACCAGAGGGTGGAGGGAGATAACAGTGAGAAACATGGAAGGTACAGAGGAGGAATTGTGAGGGAGAGCGAGGCGAGATAGTTGGTGGAGCAGGAGGGAGGAGAGTTGGTGGAAGTAAGGGTGATGCATAGGAAGATGAGCATTAGAGTGTGGAAGGATAATTCCAAGTAGGATCTAAGCATCTGGAAGGCGCAAACCCCTTACATTGAATCACATTGGGGAACTTGGAGCAGAGACCATCTAGATAGTTTCCAGAGGGAGACTTGGTTTAAAGGCAAATGACTTCTCTGTTTATAACCCTTAGTTAGGCAGGTTTTTAGATAGTAGGGGTTAACAATCGCTAGTGACCATCCGGAGTTTGGGGGGGAATGCCCTTCACTAGAGTAGATGGAGAGGGGCGGCCCTTAGTCAACCCCTTTCTAAACTACAAATAAAAAACCTTTAACTGTCTTCCGGAGTTGGTGTATTCTTGACGCCATCTATGCATTGCGATCTATTTGGAGGAAACCGATACGGATTGTTGCGGTTGGTTTCACAATACCCCTGCGACATCTGCCGAAATCTCAACACTTTTTCCTCTTAAGGTGAGTGAAGAGTTGACCGACCCCAGGCGAAACTGAAGCATACCATTGTATTTAGGCGGTGTCCCATTCAATGATTTCTTTTAGCTTCGAGAAAACAATATCATATCCACGATTTCTGATGGTGTTTCCGGTTTTGCTTCAGTAGGGTCACCTTAGCTTTTCAACATTAACATTGATTAAAAACCGAAAAAAGGGATGTTTGCTCGGGTTGAACAAAAAACTAAGAGTAGCTCTTTTCAATATGGAGCCCTACACGCAGCATGTGTGCTCCACAAAACATGCACACGTGTTCATTTAAAAGAAAATATAATGTGACAGTACATTTTTAATTCGCTATGTATTTTTCTAGGCAAGAATAATGTGCGTGCGAGTTCTATACTTGTATGTAGGAGTGCACGCAGGCATTCTGCTATATGATAATGAGCCCTCGAGTGTGCCGCGAGATTAAATCGTTCGTTTGTAGAGCATCTTGTAGGCAACACAGTCATAAGTGCATTTGGATACCAAATGTCATTGTTGGTGCTTTCAGTTTGTGTGTACTGACCCGTCAGAGTGCACAGTTCAAAAGGTTCAAGTTACTGCTGCCTGTGCTTGAATGGATGGAACGTCGTGCCGGATCTGAAAGGGGATTCTCATGGATGCTAATAAAGTCCTAACATAGAGAACTGGTTTGCTGGGTTTTGTACTGGTTTTGGCCCCCCATTGTGTGTTCGGGTGTGGGTGGCCATGAAATGATCTAGGAAACGTGCTACCCCAAGTATATAGCATGTCTCTGGTTACTTCTATTTTAGAGCTCCTTTTTGCGTTAAACCTTAAGACGGTCCTTCACTCGATCGAAAAGGACTAGATCATTTAAATGATGTGTGTTTCAGCCTTCTTACAGCGTTAATGGCTAAGAACCATAACAGCGCGCCATGCTCACAGCACAATTGACTGACAATAGTGAGCCATAGTATGAAACATGCAGATTAATAACAAACCACTCCCAACAGGACATAACAAACCACTCCCAACAGGACACTTTTGGCAACCTTAATACATTTCGCATACATGTTAATCCATTGCAGATTTCAGTTTAAAAACGAAGGAATTAAAGCATGGACAAGTGGAATCTGGGCTCTGCATATGATTTTGAAGACCCTATTTTTTCAAGTTGGGAGTAAAATGATTATTATTTCGGGGGTAAAAAGATAATCTCAACTGCCAATGGGACTATCTTTTTTTAGCACATAAAATATATGTTTTAGAGTTAAAATATATTTTTGTAATCAAATCAGTAGTTTTAAAATCTTTTTGCACCTGCTACTACAAGTGGTAATAACATTAGGACTCCTTCCTGTGGCACTATTCTGCTACCACTAAGTCGGGCATATTGGTGGCGCTCTCTGGGTGGATTCAGGGCGCAGGCGTCTTTTATGTGTCAGCGGGTGTTTTCTATTTTCTTTGGTTTGTACTTACCTAATTTTGGGAGCAAAAGTACAAAGTTTATCGGTGGGACTGTTTCTAACCGGTATGAACCCTGTATTTTTCCATTTCATCATTGCATACAAATCTATAAAAAGAAGGCACTCTTATAAAATACTAATTAGATTTATGTAATAAATGGAACAATGCAGTGAACATCCGTTGGAATGTTTGAATCTCACTTTAGAAACCAAATGCCCTTAAAAGAAATGTACACTATCGACAGTTGATCCATTGATCAGAATATTGCATCGAAGTGTATTTTTATAGCCAGTTCTTCAAATTTGTTCCAACACCTTTTTAAAATTTGTTGACATACCTGTGTCTCGTTTGTTTTGTCTACTGTGCTCAACTAACATGCTTTTTACCACATCTTAATTACCTTGGGATTTGTATAAATCCACACTTTAGCAATTCTTGAAGCATTTTTTCTTTTGGGTAATTGCATTCCAAATTATTGACTTGAACATTTTACAGAGCACTTATTGGATAAGTAAAAGCCATGAAAAGGTGTATGATGATGTCAAACGTGTTGGCAGAAGACAAATCGATTGTGAAAATGCAATTAAGACATTTCGAAACCACCTAATGTTAGTTTATTTCACACCAGCACGGGAACTCCCATATTGTTACAAATGTACCTGCCCAAACTACATAATCAGGCAGAGGGATGGCGCCAGTTCAATTCAGTAGCCTAGCGGCTGGTTTATATAATGTCTATGAAAAAAGTAGGACAATAGCACATCGTAATCAACACTGCGTGTTGGCCAGCACCAACCACTGCACACCATCATGGAGTATGTCATGTTAAGTGCACACCTCAACATAACCTTCAGTGAATAAAGGACTTAATGTGTGTTATGCAAGCTCATAGGTGAGATCATCATAATTCAGCGATTCTGGGTAATGGAAAACATATTTTTAACTTACTGGACTTGCTGTCATCTTTGTCCTTGCGTTGCATACATATTATTGTGCTGGTTTTCGCATTTGCTTTCAGAACATATTTCGTTCACTATTGTATTTTATGTGTTGCTCCAGTTAAAGGCAATATGCTGCTTTTTTGTTAAAGAAATAATACTGGTATATGTTAGAACTGAATTGTTAATTCAAGTTTGTTTTGTGGTGTCTTTGCAGCACACGTTCATCAAGAATGCAAAACCAGTATCAATTCTGAGAGATTTAATCACTGAAGCCATGGAGATCAAGGCAAAAAGGCACGAAGAGCAACAAAGAGAATTGGAAGAGGAAGACGAAAATTCGGTAATGGGAAATGGTTCATTTCATATGCACAAGGCTGTTATTCAATTGTGTTTGCTGCTCCCCAGTAAACAATGTTCTTGTTGGTGTTCTTGAACCAGTACATATCTTCAGTGGATTGTTGCATGCACACTTGGAGGTTGCAAGTCAGAGAAAACCTGAAACGAAATTCTGTAGTTTTAAGTTAACATTGACAGTGCGTACAGAGAGTACTAGGTTATTATGGACCAGTACTGCTCCTTTTTAATAAAATGCGCTGCTGCGCTCCTGAACCTGAGGCGGGAAAACATGTTTTTCTTCAAAAGAAATTACAAAGCACTTTTGAGATTTTTCTTAAAAATCATGAAGAATTAATTTGTTCGTAAACTCCAAAGCAAATATAATCAAATTATTCTTGCTCAGATAATTGGATATTGATTAAATCCTCATTCCTGTTTATTCCATATATATCGATAATTGGGGATATGCCTATTCAGCACGTTATGAATTGCCCGGCACCGGTTCACTGCAGCCCTGTCCTTTTGGTTGTGAATGGCCAACTGCTCATATGCATATAACCTGCTTTTCCATCAGTCTCCAACCTTGGCCTTTACTCCTCTGCCGGTTCTTTCTTCTATCTTCTTTCTTGTCCTTCTATCCATGCCCGCCTTCATTCCGGTTCAATGGACAGCACACCCTTCTCACTAAGACTCTCAATGGTGTCATATCTCGCCTACTCTGGCTCCTAGTTTCTCAATAACTCTCCTTCGCCTATCTCCATTGGCCTTCTCAATGCCCACTCAGTCTGTAACAAATCTCACATCATTCTCAACTTCCTTCTTCGTCGTACCCTCTATTTTCTCTGTCTGACCGAAACCTGGTCTCCGCTACCAATACAGTTACTCCAGCATCACTTGCAAGTACTGCTTCTTGCCTCTTTCACTTGCCTCAACAATCTGGTAGAGGGTGTTGCTCCGGCCTACTGTTTCGCTCTTTCTACATTTCTCTTCCTCCTCTTCTAGCCCTTCCACAATGTACATCTTTTGAGTTGCATTTCATCGAATTCTCTGCACTACATCATATCTCTGTTCTTATTGTATAGCACCCACTTGGTGCTCTTTCTTCCTTCTGTACTGATCTTGATGAACTTCTCCTCTCCCTCTTGATTCTGACTTTAACCTCCATCTCTCGACCATACATGCATCTTCTCCCTTTTCTCTCGATACTGAATTCTTTTGCCCTCTCTCAGTACTCTACAGCCCCTTCACATATATCTAGTTGCCCTGTTGATCTCATATTTTCTACTACTTCTCCCAACTTTTCCTATCTCTTGTAATTCCTTCTCTGAGCACTCTTTCAAATGTTTCCCATTCTCCATCCATTTCCTCTCCAAATATTTTCCTTCATCGAAATCTTAGAACCTATAATTCTGCTGCTTTTCTTCCTGCCCTCGCCTGCTGCCTTTACCTCTTTGCTGACTCAGCTCTTTCTTCTCTCAATGCCTCTCCAACTATTGACGCACTGCACCCTGCTTGTCCTTTTTGCCCATCCTGCAAACCTCCCCACCCCTGGCTGACTCCTGATCTTCTTTCTCTATGCACTACACTTCGTCGGCTGGAATGCAAGTGGAAAATCACCACTTTCCTTCTGACCTAACCACACTTTCCATCCAGTCATCCTACGATTCTGCTCTGTTTGATACCAAACACTGTTTGTCTCTCCTTACCCTTGTTGGCTTTTTCAATTACTTAATCGTATACTTTCCTCTTCTTCACCTGAGCCCTCTGTTTCTTTGTCTCTCACTCCTACTGACCTGGCTAACTATTTAACTTCTAAAGTGGCACAACTACGATCCTTTCTTCCACCCCTCCAGCAACCTACTGCTGTTAAGTCTTCCTTCTGTTTCCTCTTACTTCTCCTCATTCACCCCTCTCTGATACTGTGTCTTTTCTTGCCAGAACACATCCTGCTACTTTCCCTCTAGACCATATTCCTTCCCCCTCATAAGTAAGAACTTTCCTCTTCTACTTCCTTATCTGGTATCTCTTACCAAATTCTCTCTATCCTCTGCAACTTTCCCAGTGGGCTTTAAAACCACTGTTATCCTCCTTCTCCTAAAAGAGCCTTCCTTAAACACTTCCTTACCCTCAAGTGATCGTCCCATCTCTCTTCTTCCCTTTCTCTCTAAAATTCTAGAATGGGTAATTTATTTTCAAATGTCTTCTTATCTTGATCTTCACTCTATCCTTCCACTAATGAAATTTTGCTTTTCACCCATTTCTTACACGGAAACTGCACTTCTATCTGTTTGCAACTCTATTCTGTCTGCACGGCACTCTAAGCTCTCCTCTATTCTAATTGACCTCTCTGCCATGTGCTCCCTGGGTTTGTGGGTACTAGTCTTTCCTGGTTTAAATCATATCTGGCTGTCTGTTCCTTTTATGTTTCTTGGGGTGGTTTAAAGTTTTCTGCTTTTTCTACTCACTCATGGTGTTCACCAGGGCTCTATCCTGGGTCCTCCTCTCTTCTCCTTATATACCTCCTGTGATGAATCGGACACTGTCATCATTTCTTTCCCAGAGGTAGCATCTTCTCATGTGGCCAGGGGATGGCAGCCACTACCTGACCCTGACCGGGAGAAGGAGCCCAAGGGAAAGTGCTGGCAAAGGATGCTGGTAGGGGTGTGGTCTGGTCCCTGTACAACTCAGAAAGGGACCAGGCCCCAGTTGCAGCAACAGGTGGAGTGCTTAACAAGGGAGGATAGGATGGAAGGCAGAGGAGAAAAGGAAGGTCTTGAGAAGTTTCTGGAACTTAAGAGGATCCAGCTCAAGTCTGATGAGGAGAGGGAGGATGTTCCAGAGGGAAGCACCAGCTGAGGAGAGGTGTCTACCACCCACTCTCTGCTTGGAGAAACGTGTCACCTGCAGAGAGTTGGAGCCAGAGGAGTGAAGGGTTCTGGCTGGGTGCTATTTAAGGATGAAAAGCTGGATATAGATAGATCCGAGGTCCCAGGCCCCAGACAGCCTTGTGGATGATGCAGAGGAGGTTTTTTTTAATTTGATCCTTGCAGTCACTGGAAGCCAGTGGAGAGACTTTAGGGCTGGAGAGATATGATCCCTGGGTTTGAAGCCAAGGATAAGTCTCATCTCAGGGTTCTTTGCCTCACAAGTGGGTGATGGGAGGGGACCCAAGGAGTCTGGCCAGAGAGTGAGGGGGAAGCTGGGAGCAGGCATCCCAATGAGAAGCATTGTAGTCTTGCTGGCATTGTGGCAGCGATCTTTGGCAGAGCACCATGCCTGAATAGCAGCCAGGCAGTCGGGCATAAGGCAGGAAGAGGAGGAGGCGGCGGTGGCGGCGGAGGGGGAAGGAACCGGAAGGAGAGTTGTGTGTCGTCTGCATAACACTTGAATTGAGGAGAGTAGGTGGAGATCTGGTGAGCCAAAGGGGCCAGGTAGATGTTGAAGAACCATGGCGATAGGATAGAGCATTGAGGGAAGCCTTAAGTAGAGAGTGCGGTGGAGGATAGAAACAGACCTATTTGAACTTGGGGGGAGTTGTTAGAGAGGAAAGAGGTGAGCCACGACAAAGCCTTGTCCGTGAAGCCTAGTCTATCAAAGAGACGGTTTATGAGGATGGGAATAGGATTTCAGAAACAGGACATATTTTATTTTGGACATCTTGACAAAGGACAGCTACCTCCTTGATTAGGGTTGTGAGGCCTTTTCCAACCCCTTTTTGATTTAAATAAGTCTACGACCACAAACATAAGCCATCTGTTTCAGTGCCTCATTCCAGGCCCTTCACACTTATTTTATCTATTTATTTATTTATTGGGTATTTATAACGCGCCTATACAGCATATGGTGTTTCAAGGTGCAACAAGACAAAGCGGCGGGGGGGAACAGGGATGAAGAAAACAGAAACGGTCCTACTAGACCTTTCGTCATTCGGATCGTGCAAGTGCAGTAACAAGAAGTGCAGGGGAGAGAGTGGGTTGGGGGGGGCTGCCGATCAGAGCAGAATGCTCTAATGCTAAGGGGAAAGGAAGTGCAGGTCGGGGTGGTGAGCGCGCAATAGCGGGGTTGGGGGGAGAACAGAGGGGAAGGACCCATGGGTTAGGCGAGTGCTGAGGGGAGGTCAGGTGGACAAGTGCAAGGGGACTACAGAGAGTGCATGGAAAGAAGCTCCACAAGCTAAGTGTGAGGACCGGTGCTAGATGGGCTCAAAGGGTGCAGGCCCAGCCAGGCTAGTGGAGGGGAAGGGAGCCTGGGACGGCAAGTGCAAGTAAGAGGGGTGGTCAGGGGAGACTAAGTGCAGGGGTAGACTGGTCGTGGTGCCCTGTAAGAACCTGAAGGAACCAGGCAGGCAGTCAAAATGAGGCAGTGGGGGAGAGGGAACGAGGAACAGAAAAGCAGTGTTTTGAGACGCTTCTGGAACTTAGATCCAGCTCATGCCTGAGAGGGGCAGAGAGGCCATTCCAGAGGGAGAGAGAGAACGATCTACCCCCCCCCCCACTCTCTGCTTGATAAAACATCTGATCTGCAGAGAGTTGGAGCTTTAGGGCTCTAGCGGGGAGGTATTTTTGGAGAGAGAGTTGGATGTAGGAGGGTCTCAGGCCACAGAAAGCCTTGTTAATGATGCAGATGGTCTTGAACTTGATCCTTGCAGCAACCAGGAGCCAGTGGAGAGATTTTAGGGCCGTAGAGATGAGTTTCCTGGGCTTGAGTCCAAGAATAACTCTTGTAGTCCTATTCTGGATTACTTGATCCTTGGGGCGAAGGGAGGATTTAGGCAAATTGAGTCAGAGTCTGCCTAGAGAGGACCAGAGCTCTGTAGACATTGAGTTTCTGGGGCAAGGTGAGGAAAGAGAGAATGCCTCTGAGGCATTGCAGCTGGAAGTGGCAAGGTCAGTGATGTTTGGAGAGAAGGAGTGAGAGGAATGTCGGAGGGGAACAAATTGCCCAGTTGATGGCCCGTCGGAGAAGGTCGTCCAGTCCACTGCCAGGTATGTGATGCCAAGGGTATCACAGAGCCGATTTATAAGGGTGGCATGATTGACCATATCAAAGGCAGAGGAAATGTCAAGAATGAGAGAACAGAGTTTGAGTTGGAATCAAGATTATCTTCTATTATTTCATCCTTTGGCCTCTCTGTACATTTTAATGCTGATGACTCTACGCTCTTTGTCTATTTTTCTCTTTTTCTGGCACCCTTCACTCCACTATCTCGAATTGCCTCCTGGCCATCCAATCTTGGATGAACTCCCCTTACTTATATATAAATGCGTCTAAGACTGAAATTCTTTTCATTCCTGCCTCTTTCATCTCCCTACCCTCTCACCACCTTCTATTCTTTTTCCTCCTTCCTCTCTCGTCTTTTCCTAATCTGTCCAGAACTTGGGTGTTACCTTCGACTCTCGTTTACATGTCATATTTCTAACATTGCTTCTCTGCTAGCGGGTGGCTGGGTATTCCTGACAGGTTTTATGGTTTCAGGTGTGTAATTATATCACAACAACATTGTCCCTTCCGAGAGCAGGAGTGCTAGAGAGACGATTGGCTTTAGGCCGTAGGTCATATTCTCAGGAGATGAGAGCAAGTCCAACAAAGCATAGTTGTTACAGCACCTTGGTTGAGGGGGTTAATGGCATTATTCCTGGGTAGTCTGACTTGATAATATATCGCCTTGTGTACCCGATAGTTGACATAATTTGGCCCAATTGTAATGTGTGAAAGTAAGTGCTTTGAGACTCTGCGGTTGTGACTCTGCGTGTGGATTCCCAGATGGGTAAAGCTTGACACAGGGTTGGAAAGAGCAGGACCAGTAGTATTCAACTGACATGGGAGCCTGAGAAAGTGGCTCTGCATGTTAATTCCCAGGCGGGCAAACTTTGAGCCAGATTGACAAGAACAGGCCCAATTGTATTAGACTGTCAGAGGATTTATTACACTCTGGGGTTGTAGTTATGCGTAGACATTTGCATATAGGTTTGTATGACAGCGATTGGAATCTCCTGGAGTGATAGCGCCGTACTTGCTTAGGGGAAGAAATGATTAAGCTCAGTTATGATGGGCTCTAGTTTGAAGAAATGGTATGTGTTTCCAGTTTGCTACATACAGACCTACATCTCCTGGTTTTAGAGCGAGGTGTATGTCTGGTCGGGTGGCAGTGACTGTGCCTAGTCTACGATTTATAGAGATGCCAAGTCTCAGGTTTGGAGTCATGGGCATTTGAGATTCGAGTGCTGGGGCTATTGGGGGTATTGGGGGTAAGAGGGGCTGGCCAGCTTGTTGGCACAAGGAGGAATCGTTTACCCTTTGTAGCTGAGCCAGCACCCACCTAGCCCAGAGCCTATTGATCTCTTGAGCCGGCTTCCGTGCCTCTACTGTTCCTACTTTTCCTTGATGATGGCATGCTAGTAGGCTCCTGTTACCCGACTGTTCCCGACTGTTCTGTATTTTCGTGACAACGCCGTTCTAGCCAAGTTCTGCCCATTGATGGACGGCTTAACGGTCCTGGGTGGTCCCTTACATGGTTTAGGAAAAGAGACAGGTTTTCAGTGCTTTATGGAAGGCCATGTTTTCTTGTTTGTGTCGCATGTGGGGAGGCAGTGAGTTCCACAGTGTTGGCGCCAGGGCTGAGTAGGCTGACCCTCCAAACCTGGCTGAATTGGAGGCTGCAATCACTAGCAGGAGTGCCGTGTTTGCCAGGCCGGCCTTGTACACTGCTCGGTGGGTGATGCATAGGATTTTGAAAGGGCCCTTCGACCAATAGGGAGTCAGCGAAGGGTGCGGAGAGCAGGTTAGATGGGATCCCTTCGTCCCAGTGCAAGATGGAGTCTGGCAGCAGTGTTTTGGACTCTTTGGCGTTTAAGTTGGTAGGCCGGTGCACCCAAGTAGATGGAGTTCACATAGTCCAGTCTGGACATGACAATGGGCATCATTTCAGCCGTCTGTTGGGGTAGGTGAAGATGCTTGGATACATTATTGATCTTGTGCGACTGTGGTGGAGGTGGGTGGGGGAGTGCCGAGGGAGGGGTGGCCATGCAAGTGGTTGCAGGAGCAGAGCTGTGTTGCTGCACACCATGATCTCAGTTACTCTCCCCACATAGGGCCTCATTACGAGTTTGGAGGTAGCCATGGTGCTATTGGCACCATGGCTGCCTCCAAACTGGGCTCCATTACCGGTTTCCTACAATGGGGTCTAACGGGGTCATTCCTACATAGGAGGACCCGGTAAGTCCTCTTGCAGGAACCATTCCCCATTCCCATTTGAGCCCCCATAAGGCTCAATGGGAATGGGGAGGGAGGTAACAACGGGCACATTACAAGTGTCCCGTTGTTACCTCCCTCTTCCCCTCGCGGGACCTGGAAAAGATGTCTGGTTTTACTTTATTAAATACAAATGGATGTACTTGACCTTTTACTGAATCAATCATCAGTAGCATTAAAGGACAATCTCTTGCATATCTCAGATAATACCATAATGTGTACAATGACTACTTTGCCGAAGAGCAGTTGAACAAGTTACTTTCTTACCTGGTAACGTTCTTTCGATGGGATGGTCCGATATGATTCCATATCTATGACAGGTAATGTCCACAGCTGTGCTGCTTGGGAAAATCTTCGGCGTCTGTGCCCTGTGTCGATTCACCGTCCCCGAGGACCTCCTCCGACAGCCGACGTCACCCGATGTGATAAGTAGGACGCACAACGCCCATAGCCTCAGTTGTAGTTTTTTCCCCCAGAACGTGTGCCACCAGTTTTCTGCCATTCAGACACACAAGGTCTTGCGGAACGCAAGCTGCAATCGCAAAAGAAATTCTGCAGCAGGGAAGGTAGGGAGGGAGCAATATGGAATACGTCGTCGGACCATCCCATCGAAAGAACGTTACCAGGTAAGAAAGTAACTTGTTCTTCGAGGGGATTGGGTCCTCCGACGTATTCCATATCTATGACAAACTCCCAAAGCAGTACCAAGCAAGGAGGTGGGAAAAGAATTTAGAACACAAATTTAGCATGCCCAATCAAATTGCGGAATAAAGGACTGCCTTGCCAAAGGCCAGATCCTGCCCTCGGATGGAATCGAGGGAGTAGTGCCGTACAAAAGTATTTACTGAAGCCGAGGTGGCTGAATCAAGAATGTGACGAATAGGAACACCCCTCTGCAGGGCAGTAGACGCAGCCACTCACCTGGTAGAATGGGCCCGCAAGCCAGCCGGAGGGTCCTTACCCGCCAAGCGGTAACACTCGCTAAAATAATCCGAGACAAAGTCTGTTTCTTCACAGCTTGCCCCAAACGCTTTCCAGCGTAACCAATAAAAAGTTGATCTCCACTCTGACCCGGGATATGCGCGAAATATAAAAGCTCAATGCTCTCCTAGGATCAAGCCTATGGAGCCTCTCCTCTTCCTTACCAGGATGTGGAGGAGGATAGAACGCCGGAAGAACAACCTTCTGGCTCAAATGAAATTCCGAAACCACCTTCGGAAGAAAAGAAGGACGAACTCTAAGGACAACCCTGTCCTTATGAAACACAGTGAAGGGTGGCTTAACTGAAAGTGCCTGTAACTCACTCACTCTGCGAGCGGAAGTAACCGCAACCAAAAACACAGTTTTCAGAGTTAACAGTCTCAAAGGGCAAGAATGTAAAGGCTCAAACGGAGCACCCATAAGAAACTTAAGAACAAGGTTCAAATCCCAACCAGGCACCAGAAAAGGTGACGGAGGGAACACATTAGTGAGCCCTTTCAAAAACGGAGAAATTAAAGGAATCTTAAAATCGGAACATTCTTCAGATGAGCGCTTAAACATGGACAGCGCCGCCAGGTAACCTTTAATGGTCCCCACTTGTAAGCCCCTGTGGGCCAAGGAAAGCAAAAAAGACAGAACCATGGGAATGTCAAATTCAAAAGGATCCACATTCTTAACTCTGCACCAGTCGCAGAACTTTCTCCAACGGCAACGGTACAGAGACTTTGTTGCCGGCCACCTTGCCGAGAGCAACACCTCCATCATGTCTTCAGGGAGGTCCCAATCCTTATACCTCAACCTTTCAGAAGCCAAGCGTGAAGGTTGAGGGATCTGACCTCTGGATGGCGAACCTGACCCCCCTCCCGTGAGAGCAGATCATCTCAGTAGGGAAGATGACGTGGAGGGCAGATGGACAAGTCAAGAAGGTCCGGGTACCACGTCCTCCGGGCCCACGCTGGAGCAATGAGGATCATCCGGGAACCGAACCTCCATAACCTCTGCAGTACTTGCAGGATGACGGGGACTGGAGGAAACGCGTACAGCAGTGGGAATGACCACTCCACCACAAACGCTTCTCATAAGGCTCCTTTTGGAGGAAATTCCCGTGAGCAGAACCTTTCGTACTTCCGGTTGACACTGGAGGCGAAGAGATCTACTTGAGGGGTCCCCCAAAGGGTGAAGATCTCCAGTAGAATCTCCTGAGCCAGCTCCCACTCGTGAGAGATCGTGCTCTGCCTGCTCAGAGTGTCCGCCGTCTCGTTGTCCTCTCCGGCCAGATGAACAGCTGAGAGCGAAACTTCCTGCTGGATGGCCCAGAACTCGAGCTGCATCGCCTCCCTGCACAGAGGATGTGACCCTGCCCCCCCTTTTTGTTGAGGTAGTGCATGGCCACTGTGTTGTCCGTTAGAATCAGGACACTCTTTCCTCGCACAGTCGGCAGAAAAGCCTTCAGGGCAAGCCTGACGGCCATCAGCTCCAACAGATTGATATGGAGTCTGGACTCTGACGGAGACCAACGACCGCTGGCTGTCAACTCGTTGGCATGAGCTCCCCATCTCGTGAGGGATGCGTCCGTCACGATCGTCACCTCCAGCCAGGGCAGCCAAAATGGGACCCCCTTCATCAGATTGCCTTCGACGGCCCACCACAGAAGGTCCTGGGCGACCGAGGGCGGCACCTGAACAGGGTCCGACAGCCTGCCGGAGGACTGAGACCACTGGAGCTTGAGTGCCCACTGCAAAGATCTCATCCGCAGACGAGCCTCTGGCACCAGACGAATGCAGGATGCCATGAGGCTGAGCAGTCTCAAGAACTCGGACACTGGGAGATTCTGAGCAAGTTGAAACTTGTGCACCATCTGCTGAATGTGAAGAGCCCTCACCTGGGGAGGAAAACACTGCCCCAGGGATGTGTCAAGCACTGCTCCGATGTACTGGAGCCGCTGCGTTGGTGTCAAATGGGACTTCTTTAAATTGAGGGAGAAGTGAAGGGAGTGGCAGGTGACTGACAGATGATCCAGGACATGCTCGGGAGAGCGCGCCCTGATCAACCAATCGTCCAGTAGGGGTAGACGTGAATCCCCCCTTTCCTGAGATGCGCTGCCACCACCACCATGAGCTTGGTGAAAACGCTCGGGGCGGAAGTCAATCCGAACAGCAGGACCCGAAACTGAAAGTGCGAGTCGCCAACCGCGAACCTCCGGTACTTCTTGTGCTTGGGATGGATCGGCACATGGAAGTAAGTGTCCTGGGGGTCGAGAGACACCAACCAGTCCTGAAGTTGAAGGGCCTAGAGGACTTGAGAGAGAGTAACCATCTTGAACTTGTCCTTCCTGAGGAGTTTGTTCAAACTGTGCAAGTCCATGATGGGTCTCAATCCCCCGTCTCTTGGAAATCAAAAAATAATACCATCCCTTGTTCCTCTCCGCTACAGGCACCAGTTCTATGGCGCCTTTCTCCAGCAGGGCTTGAATTTCCTGCACAAGGAGCGGATCCGGACTCTTCAAAGAGAGGTTCCTAGGTGGATTTTCGTGAGGCCTCTGCCGAAAGGGAAGACAGTAGCCGTGGGTTATGATCTCCAGAACCCACACATCTGAAGTAATGGCTCGCCACTCTACAAGATGCTGCGCCAGCCTTCCCCCCAACCGACGAACCATGGGACCTGGCCTCATGACTGAGTGGTAGCGGCTGCGGCGTTGCCTGAGGGCAAAGAGGCAACTGCCCGAGCTGCCTTGGCACCTCGAGTACCTCTGGCACTCTTACGGTGGCCTCTTTGACTGCTAGCTCCTCCCGCTTTACTGAAGGACGAGTAATAGCGAAAGGAACCTCCCCTCCATTGCTCTCCCCTAGGACGAAAAGGCGGAGGTTGTCGAACTGCAGCGCCCAACGACTTCGCTGCAGCTTTAGAGGTCTGCAACCTCTCAAGGCTCTCTTCAGCCTTGCTGCCAAAAAGATGTTCACCATCAAAGGGCATGTTGAGGAGTCGTGACTGCACATCAGGAGCGAACCCAGACTTCCGCAACCACGCAAACCTGCGTATTACGGTGCTCGCCGCCATGGACCGGCTGACGCAATCTGCCATGTCCAAACCCGACTGAACGGCTTCACACATGGCATCCTTGCCATCCTGAACCATAGCAAGGAAACCATCCCGTTCGTCCCCTTCGGGAATATGTTCAGCCGCTAATGCAACACAGTTCCACAGAGTGTGTGTGAAACGAGACAAGGCACATATGGAGTTGGCTGCCTGAAGTGCCATACCCCCTGAAGAAAACACTTTCTTCGCCCAGCCGTCAAAACGTTTGTCGTCCCTATCCAGAGGGATGGTAGGATACGACGCCTGCTTTGCCGGGGCCGTAGCCGCCTGCACCACCAAACGCTCCGGAGTGCAGTGCCTGGACAATTAGCAGGGGTTGCTACTGGCTGGACGGTATTTTCGCGACATAGACTTGCCCACTGGCAGGAGACTCTCTGGAGCAGTCCAAGCCGCCGCCACCTTTCTCTTCAGAGCCATATGAAACGGCAATGCTGGGTCAGTGGGGGGACCAAGATCAAGGATGTCCGTGAGATCATACTGAACAAACTCCCCTGGGGGAGCCGACTAACCCAAGTACTCGGTGACCCGAGACATAAGGCGCCAATATGAAGAATCGGCATGAGTGCCAGGCTCCGGCCTACAAAGCTCCACCTCCGGAGAGGTGTCCAGTCCACTGGCATCATGCAGTGACTGCCTCAGGTCATCAAACTGGCTATGGCCCGAGATAAGCTCATCTGGTACCGTAACCGGAACCATGCCGTCATCAGAGCCTTCATCACCCTCTGAAATGTACTCCAGCCAGTGAGAGGAAGACATGTGGGGCCAAAGCAGTGCCTGACCTTAGCCAGAGGCTTTCTAGGGGCTACCCCGTGCCACAGGGCCCCTCCGACACCACCACCTCGAAAGACGTTGAGAGCGCCGAACGAGTCGGCGCCGGCGTCGACAAACTGCATCAACGTCGAGCGAATCAGCGTCGACGTCGGCTGCACCGCCGCCAGCATCGACGGCGTCGACACAGGCCTCGAAGCCGGAGCTCTGAGCGTGTCTCTCGACGACCTAGGCGCTGACAGCGTCGACGACCCCCTTGGAGGCAGAGCCTCGAGAGAAATCGTCGACGACCTCGGCGCCACAGGTGTCGACGTCTTCTTCGAAGACAGCACAGGATCACGCGGTCTCGAGCGCGTCGAGGACCGGGACCTGGAACGGGCATGGCGAGAACGGCTACCCTTGTCCGAGCGGGACCTCTCCAGGGAGCCGCGCCGACCACCCGAGCCCGAAGGCGTACAAGCGGTGTCTCTCTACCGGTGCCGACCGACCCCACTCGGAGGCGCGGACGGACCGGTGCCCTGCGATTCAAGAATCGCTAGCATCTGCTTCCCGAAGGAAGCCCATTCCTGCGGTGTCGCTTGCATGGAGGGATAAGCGACCCGCCGACGGGCGGAGTCCTCGGAAGAGGACGGGGAAGGCGACCGATGCCGGCGCTTCTGGGAATGCCTCGAAGAGGCGGAGGAGTGTCGAGACCGACTCCTGGAAGGAGACCCACTGGACTTTCGACGATGATGCGGAGAGTCGCCTCTCGAGTCATCCGTCGAAAGCCCCACAGACCTCGACTTCCGGGGCTTAGACACCCCACCTACCGACAGCTTCTTCTTGCGTTCCCGCAAGGCCTTTGCTGTGAGCGACTGGCAGTCGACACAGTCGTCTGTATCGTGGGCCTCCCCGAGGCACCAGAGGCAAGCGTCGTGCGAGTCTGTGACCGACATCTTGGACCCACAGTCCCCGCATTTTTTGAAGCCCGGACACGGGGTTGAAGACGAAGTAGACATCGGCACGAACCGGTCTTCACACAAAAAAAAAAACAAAACAGGTTCAACGAACCGAGAAGAAAACAGCAAACTCCAAAGAGTCGAGGCGTACCGAGATTCACGTTTGCGGAAAAAACAGAACTGAGGCTATGGGCGTCGTGCGTCCTACTTATCACATCGGGTGACTTCGGCCATCGGAAGCGGTCCTCGGGGACGGCGCATCAACGTCATTGACGCAGGACGCAGACGATTTTCCGAAGCAGCACAGCTGTGGACATTACCCGTCATAGATATGGAATACGTCGGAAGACCCAATCCCCATGAATATAATTTACATAAAAAACATTGTTAATCTTGATGGACTGAGGTTAAGCATTGGTTGCCTCTCCTTAAGATAGGAGAGCTATGTTCTGATGATTTCCATCATACCTACACACCAGAGCCTATCCTCTACTGCAATAGTGGTCTTAATGCCCACTTGGGGCCGCTGCATGTTATGTGGCAGATAGTACTGATGTTCCTGATGCAGAGCTCTAAGGTAGGGTACTGCAACCTTTGGCTCTCCAGATGTTTTGGACTGCAACTCCCATCAGCTATAGCCAATGCAGTCAATGATGAGGGATCATGGAGTCCATAAACCTATCTGGAGAGTGCAGGTTGCAGATCTCTGCTCTAGAGAGGGTTGGATCTCTGCTCTTGGTGCAAAAGAAAGTACTACACCTGAGCACTTGAGAGGCTTACTGTTGGACAGCAATATTGACATGGTTCCATCACTGTAGGATCTGGGAACCAAACCTTAATACCCTTGTGAACATGATGAACATTAGATGTCAGCATCTTCCGTAAATAGTTTTATCACTAAACTAACAAATATTTTCACACACAAGTGTCTTTTGTGCTTCTAAACAGAAATACATAATTGTGTCTCTTGTTTAGCATTTGTATATATTTATTCTCGTGTACAGATAATATAAGAGCATTAAGAATAGTCTAGTCAAACAATATACAGTTCCTTATATAAGCAATAAAGTAGTTAGATTCCCAGCATACTACTCTTCTATTGATTTCTGAAATGTTAAAACTACCTGCAACCAACCAACACTTTGTGTGTAGCCATTGTGACATGATAAAACGCAGTCATTGTCACAATCGTGTTACTGTGTGAAGTGGCAAGACAGGTGAGGCTGTACAGACTAACCTCTGAATAACCCATTTGGTGGAAAGGGTGAAAACAAAGTCTGTCAAAAGTCCATGGATTCAATGGGCAGTTAACTAAAAACAACATACAAGCGCCATGGATAAAACATTACAGGTAATGCAATTTAAATCCCCCTGCAAGGATGCCTCTCGCCCTTCCTCTTTGCTTTGATCGATCCAGTTATCCTGAAAAATAAGTGGCAACTATCTTAAGGCACTGTGCCGAAACTCAGTACCTCTCGTAGCGTCAGTGTGTCAACAGCATAGAGATGGTTGAAAGACTTCCTTTGTTTTAATGATGTAGATATGGAAAAGAAAATATGTTGCAAGATTGGATAGAAATTACTTATTTCAGCCCCAGAGCACTGAAACAACCAAATAATTAGAATGTGAAAGAATTGGCTACGTTTTAGCCGCATGAGTAGTTTACTGTCTCAGGGTAAAATCATCGGAAAGGTCTTTGCGTATGGTTGTCAAATCTGTTCAGCTCTGTAATTTTAGTTGTGCCTTCAAAATATTGAAGCAAGCATTACAAATCAGAATTTTGAAAAATTGGCTATGTGACAGTTTTTATGTCCAAAGACTAGAACTACAGTCATGGCTTTTCTGTTTGGTTACCTGTTTGCTACCTGGCCCAAGCAGTCAATTAGTGTGGGATCAGCTGGTCTTCCAAGCTCTGCCCCCATCTTAATATGGAGTGGTCTGGCCTTCGGCTGCTTCTGAGAAGTAGGATCATTACTGTCATGTACAGTTGGTTTATAAAGTTTTAAGACCTCCCCGTAGCTCATGTGGCCCACCCCTTTTTGCCCGTAAGCCAATTTTCTCTTTGCATGATGTCACATTTCAATATTGTGTATTTCTCAGCCTTTGTGTAACATGGATTTTGTTGAAGTAAGATTCATTTAAACAGAACATTTTACAATTTTCAAAGCCGTGATGTGAAAATGTAAACATGTTTCTATAACAGTGTGCAATAAAGACTTTCAAAATACACTTTTTGTAAAACTGGATATTTTGCCATGCTTTTAAACTGTAATGGTATTTGTATTTTCATAATAAAGTGAGAGAATATGGCGGATAAGTTGCTATGCATACTCATTTTGGCAATACACATCAATTCTGTGTCAAAATGATTTGTATTGAAATTCAAGACAGAAATTAACACTTTTCATAGTTTCTCTTATGCTTTCTGCATAGAATAAAATGGTGTTTTTACACACAAAGCTTTTCTAGCTCTGTCAACATCCTTTCATGTCACTTGCAGTGAACACTTTTTAACCGTATTGTACAATCTCATAGTATTGAATATTGGTCGATGTATTTTCACATGTGCTTAAAACAGAAGACTGTCAAAGACAATAGGACATTTCCAGGCATCTCCGGTGTACTTTGGATTGTGAGCTGTTAAAATCAAAGTATATGTATGCAGTTATGACAATAGAGCTATTTTGTTTTGAGTATATTATAAAGAAAGCGAAGAAAGAGACAAAACAAAATATGTCCATGTCTCCTTATAAAATCATGCTGATCATACAATGGATATTAAACAGAATCACAAACTACAAAAAACTTTCCAAGAGCATCAGGACTAGATTTTGCACATAAAGAAAGATTACAAATTCACATATATCAACACAGCAAGACATATTATCACGTCATCTTTAAAACCAAGAAAAAAGTTCATAAAAAATACACATTAGATGAACTCCACAAATTTCTGCTCTTATATGATTAGCTTTCTGTTTTTAGTTGAAGAGATTTTAAAAAGCTGCTACCGCTTTTGTGTCTGAGGTGTTTCCCCCTTCTACGCCAGATGTCTTCTTCGGAGCACCACTGATTATTAGGGAGCAATTTATGTAGATATTGCATCCTTTTTTCATTTAGCGCTGTACAATAGGATAGTAGATGTTGAGCAGATTCAACAATATCTTTGTGGTTACAGAATCTACACGCAGAATCTTCTGGTGCAATAATGCCTCGACGTAAGACAATTTAGTTAGTAGGCAATATGTTGCATTGAAATTTAAGGAATATTGTTCTATATAGTCTGTTTGGGAATCAAATAAAGTATGAGGGTATATTACCCCTTTATGTTCGTGTGCGATGTAAGGCACAGATACATAACTATGTCATTTTTCTAAATTCTCAATCCAATCATAATCGTATAGTTGATTTTTGAAAATCTTTGTTCGGAATGTTGATCAAAATATCAGTATTAAAAACAAAATTTGTAAGATCTTCTCACTCCTACTTCGAATCATACTAATATCAATTATACATTTCCCTTTAGGTATCATATACATACTCCTTCAAATTCTCATACAGAGATTTACTAACTGGAAGAATTTCTTGAACAATGACAGTAACTTCGATTCAACTCGGATGTGGATAGAAATAAGACCAAGTTTGAATCTTCTAGCAGGTAGAGGGATATTGTTTGGTACCCCCAAGATTCTCCTCCAAATTTTGGCTTCCAACAGATTTAACCATTTCGGGGCCACATCATAAAATTATTCTTGTCCATAGATGAGCTTTGGGATAACTTTTCCCACATAGAATTTTAGAGCTGGAATAATAGAGAAGGAACCGAATTTACGATTTATTATCAAAACTTCGGAGAGTAGCATAGATGCCTTTTGGTTAAGCAGCCAGAATACATCCCTGTTGCAGGCCAGACAGGGTTGGGATACAACCTGACATAGCCCCCTCTTTACTCAACCTCACCTGGATGGATGAATTTTCATGATATCCTATGAGGAGTTCCAATAAGCCATTTGGAATACCCCAACTTTTCAACTTTCTCCATAGTCTTGCGCAATCAACGCGGTCAAAGTAGATGCTATATATATATGATGCAACACTTTCAAGTAGAATAATAGGACGTCTGCCCAGTTATTTGGATTTTTTTTTTTTTTAGAATATCATTCGTAAGCCAATTGGGCCCAGCAGCTCAAGATGGTTTTCTTCGGATTATTAGATCATGCACCAACTTGACGTCTATCTTAATATAGAATTCTTGTCTCATCTCGTTGTTCTATCCATCAGCAAGAGTTAAGGATTTTGCCTTCCCAAAGTTGTAAAGATTTGAGAAAAACCTGACCCAGGTTGGCACATCTGCTGGGTTTAGCTGGGCAGTACATGCTAGCAAATCTTGACCATTTATTAAGGAAAAGAACATACCGACATCTTTTTTGGAAAGTGCTATTAGAATAAATTGGGCTGCAAGTGCGCTATACAAATGCAAATAAATAACATAAATTCAGAGTCCTGCTGTACTAAAGCTGCACACCGATGTTTACAGTAATTGTTATACCGTTGTTTTACAACTTTGCATTTGTTAAGCTTGTCATCCTAGGAAACAGTTTGACTCTTTATTGATCTCAGCGCTGATCTCGTATCAGCTTTTTTATAGGCCAACTGGTTGTCATAAATATGCAGATGTTTCCTGTGTACGGGATGCCACACAAGGTTAGAGTTATATGTTGTACCTCAATTGCACACTCAAAATGGTCTACATTAAAAAATTGAATTTTCCATCCCAGTGTTGTGTAGGACATCAGTTGCCTGAAATCATCAATAAACCTGTCAGTACAGACCTACAAATAGCATTAAAGCGTGGGGTTACTTTTAAATCTGTTGGGCTGGTTATTTGCTTATCTATGATTTTAAGGGTATGTTAAAAATAGCCCTCAAGAGACAATGATCACTCCATGCAGTTTGTTCAATAGAAAAATTTGAATACATTTCAAACATATGCAAATTTGCAAAAATATAATCAATCGTTGATTTACTATTACCACGAAACCAAGTGTGTGTGTGTTACCATCTAGCTTCCAATTTTGACCTTTAAGTAAATGTAAATTCAAAGCAGCCATCGCGCTACTCCATTGCCGACCCACTCTACATATTAGATCAGAAGGGGGGTTGTCAATGTTGTTCATAGATAGATCTTCAACCATCATTGCTACACATTTAGCATTCAAATCACCAGCTAACAGGATGTATCGTGGGCCGGTTCTGGTTTTTCTCACAGGCTAGATCAATAATTGTCTATAGTAACCCATCCAGCTCTCCCACCCCTTTGTTCCAATGTATGTCAATCAACAGAACATGGTATTTATTGGAAAGCACTGACATCTCAACAGCTAAGATCCCATACGGGGGATTCACAATCTGGTGGCTATCCACCAATAAATCTGATTGTAGTGCTGTGACTAGGCCACCATAGGGCCTATCCGCTACACTTGATTGTGTAGCTTGTGAGAAGACATTGTACCCATCTAAAGAGGGGATGGATGTGAACCAGGTTTCCTGAATCATTATACATTTTCTTAGAGCTTCAATAGCTGCCTTGTTGGTGTGTAAGTGAGCGTGTCCTCTAGAATTCTATGAGAGTAATTTTAATTTCCCAACAGCAAGACTATTAGTTATAGGTTCATCTTCATCGTCTCGACCAGGAGCTAGAAGGGCCAGGCCCCTTCAGTCTCTGCGGTCTATCTTTGTGGAATCCTGCATACAACTTTTCTCCATTCCTCCTCTTTATATAATTGCATTTAGAATAATCTTTTGGCTTTGGGGAGTATGCACCATGGGATTCTTTCTTCCTTCCATCTAACAAGTGAAAAGCCAATATTGTTCCGAGTCAATCTTTCGGATGGAATCAAATCCATCACCAGTTTGGAGCAGAGATAAAGTTGAGCTTGCGACATGTTGTTCTTATCAGGAAACTCTACCATTTCAGTGTCTGCTGAGGAGATTGCTGATAGTCTCTGAATCTCCGCTAAAACTAGCAGACTACTAGTGTGATTTAGGTATATAGGCAAATTGCTCGAAATCAATAGAACATTGGCCCTCATTAGGACCCAGGCGTTAAGGGGTTTACGGCGCCGTAAACGGCGCCGACCCTTAACGCCTGATTCCAAGGTCCCTTTGCGGGATGGTGATGGCTTTTTGCAGGCGTTAAAACCCATGCCGCAAAGGGACCTTGGTGCTAATTACACCACCGTAATTTACGGTGGCGTAATTAGCGCCTTTCCCCACTCCCATTATGCCCTATGGGGCAAAAATGGGAATGGGGAAGGGTAAAATGGGAAACAGGGATTTACCGCCCCACTCACCTTGGAATGGGGCGGTAAATCCGCCATCCACCATGGTGTAAACGTAATTTACACCATGGTGGTAAGGGTATGACCCAGGCGGTAACTTACCGCCTGGGTCGTATTGAGGGCCATTGTCTTCATATGAAAACATATTTCCACTTTTGTGCACTCTAGACACGTTTTATTTTAGGTTGAGTTGGAAAATTAGAGTTCGAGTGCTCCAAGACAGAATTACGTGGTTGATTTATTATATTTTCGGAAGTGAATTCCCCCCCCCCCAACCCCTGAGTTACATTATTTGTGGGCTTTGAATTGCACGTGACACCCTTGCAAGTGTGACAATTAGTTATGTTATCTAAGGGGGTTCTAGAAGACTGTATAGAGTTCACTGGACCCAAACTAACTTCTGAATGCGGTTCACTTGGAGTATATAGCCTATCGAGTAGGCCACCTAGATTTGTATTATGTCTTTGTTCAGTGTAATTCTGATCTAAACTTGAAGGAGTTATACTAGGGTGTATAGGGTTAGATATACCAGAACAGACGTCAGAATGGCCTTCACTCTGGATATATAGCTGATCAAACAAGCAACCCAAATTCCTATTATTAGTCTGTTCAGTGGAAACATGATCTGATTGTTTATTGTTGAGGATATGAGCCATGTTCATTGCACCACTCTTTTGCCTGGCATCACATCTGCAATAACACGAGACCACATCCACTGCCTGCGATATTGGGTTTAAAGATGTCAATGCGGGTGATTTGGCCAGGCACACCGAGGGTGGAACTTGAGACTTACAGGTTTTCAGTTGCTTAGAATACTAAAAAGATACTGTTTTGCATTCTAATGTATGGGCTGTTTGTATTCCTGCATCTACGTTTAGCACTTTCACTATGTTGGTATCTACATAGGCAGGTGCCCTAGCAATAACTGAACGGCCATGGCAGACATTGGTAGATATAGAACCACTCGGAATAGAGAGTGATGGCCCACAAATTGTAGCTGCAGCGTTTAGCCCAGATTGCTCAGCCAGCCTAATCTGGGTCAGCTGAACCTTTGGGCTGGCAGACTAAATATCAGAACCACTCTCTTCCGGTACAGGGCTCAGTAAGGATTCTGCACATTTGGCCGACTTCTTAGACCTTTTCATGGAATCAATTATTGAAAGATTGCACAACCATTTTAATGAAGTGTTATGCCTTTTTATTAATCTTTGGTTCTTTGTTTTTATTTTTACTCGATTGCTAGTAAGATCAATAACTCCTGTTTGTTGAGTGTGGATTAACGCTGTTGTTTTCTGTGAGGGTTTGCTGCCTATATCTATACCATAACACATCTCGATCACCTTAGAAGGAAACTTGGGTGTAAGTGTGGAGTTAGAGGCAGGTTTTCTTTCAATTACAGATTATCCTATCACAATAGTATCAACAGCTGTGGGTATGTCTATTACCACTATTTTCACCAAGAATGGGTACCATACCATGAGATGCTAGGTGGCCCACATATGCTTCCAAATCTTCAACCTTTGTGTTAATCGATGACAAGATTATTGTATGCACCTTCACCTCATCCCAAATGTTGTCATATAACTTTACAAAAGAACTTAAAACCATGTTTAAGGCTGAGAGGCTGAGCGATGACAGACTAATAAAGGCATCAGTCTCCCTAAGGGTTTGTTGAATCACTCCTTTACTTGGTTGTGCAGACTAATCAGGTGATGAAATAGATTCTTCTCATTGCTTTTCTTGTGCTATGAAGTCTGTCGGCTCAGGGGAGCCGACGCGAGAGGCATCACAAGTTTGTTGGGTGACGCTGTCTAGTGTTTCACAGGCTTTTGTGTGTACTATTGAATCTGCATATTCAATTATGCTTAGATCATTTAATATGTTCATTTGAAGTATGATCTATTGTTGCAATTTTCCTAACTGGCAGAATAGATTTAATCTCAGTACTCATGCCAGATAATTTAGGGAAATAGTCCATTATGCATTGGCCTGCTATAGGAGACCTCAGTGGAGGGGCAACAGCCTTCGCCTCAATATTGTTTTTTGGGGCTCGCTTGCCACAACCCTTCTGCTGGGGCTTCTCTAGGTGTTTAATTCAAATAAGAACAAGGTTTTGGGACAGCTAGATTGAGTTTAAAGTGCAGCAACAATGTCAGCCTCGTTGCAGCATTGACTGGATCCATCTGGTACGATTTGCTTGTCATCAGAGCACAGGGACGTCATTTCACCAAAATGCCAGGGGTAGCGGAAGTGACATCACACGACCCTTGACCCCCCGATGACATCAAAGGAAGTGATGTCATTTGACCCCCACCCCGAAGTGATATCGCGGGAAGTGATGGAACACAACCTTTCACCTGTTAACAAAACATGAAGTGGCATCACATAGCATTGTACTCTACGAAACATATGGTTACGATATCACTATAATGTGATGTACATTTCATACAAGAATGGATCACCATATGTAACGTTAAGATCAGTGTGTATAGGCCCTGTTAGGCAGAAACCTGTGCAGTTCCCTTAGGGACCACTGCAAAAGATTTAAGACTACAGGTGTTGGCAGTAAACCCACTTGGTAGCAGTCTGTACCACCCAGATTTACCTGGTAGCTGTGGCTGAGCAGTCAGACTTCCCTCAAGAAGAGTTAGGCAGTATGCAAAGTATACACAATAGGCACTCAGATACAATAATACAAGCAAACACTGACCAGAGCTTTGGTATCAAAGTATATAATTATTTATTTTGAAACACTCCAGCACTCTTATTGTAAAATATTCTAAAACACAGTTACTATTGTAATATATACACCCCTTTTTCCTTATCAGATTAGTCACAGTAAACGCCACTTATTTTCATACAGAGGTGAGCGCTTAACTAGATTGCACTCCAATAAGTTTGTGAGAAAGGGAGGGAAAAAGACAGAATATGGAAAGGTACACCACTCTAAGATTCAGGAACACTGTTAGCAAGGCAGAAGAGCAAAAGTCACTGGTGAGCCAAAGTCCAAAGGCTGGGCCCACTCTTAGAGAGAGCAGAGCACAAATGCGCCCAAGATCACACAGTTACACTATGCTTAGAAAGTCTTGCAGAGGGTTCAAAAAGGGTTTAGAGAGGCTTTAAGAAAGTTTAGCCAGGGTGTCCCAGGCTAACCCAGGTTCGAAAGCCGGGGGCTAAATCTACCCCGTACAGTCGGTAGCAAGGGAAGCCAGGCGGGACACGGTACCTTAAGTGGGAAGGATCCTCCAGCGGTGGCAGTTGTTCCTGGTAGTGGGTGCAAGTTGCGTCGTCGTCCAGGGGAAGAGAAGATCTCGACTTGGAGGAAAGATGAAGGTCGTTGCACTACCAGGGAAGAAACCAGCCGCAGAGTCTTCCGGTTAAAGGTGGTACCTTTGTTTCGCGGTCGTGGTAAAACGTGGTATCCCGGTTGCCGGGGTGCTTGGCACGGGCAAGGCGGCCACGAGGTACGTCGGGAAAGCGAAAAGACAGTGAAACTGGTTATCCCCACCAGTCAAAGGAAGAAGACTCTCCGGCGGGAGATCTCCTCTGTCGTTGGGAAAAGTGGTGAGGCAGTCCAGCAGGACTCCACCGGTGGTGGTGTCGGGGCAGGTCGGCTCAGCTTCTCCCTCGTCGGATTCTTAGGTTCTGTGGCGACTTCTGAAGTTCCAGTCCCCAAAGCCCTGCTTTTACGCAGCAAACCCCCATTCACTCAGCCTAGCTGTCACTCAAACATGCTAAGTGGTGAGCCGGCCGGCTCACCACTTGGGCCAATCAGGATGGAGTGCGACTTGAGTTGCCTAGGCAACTCAGTCCAGGGTGCCTAAATTCCCCACCATCCCTCCAAAGTACCCAAGACAGAGTGGCACCAATTTGGAGGGCTTCTGTGGAGAAGCCCGCCAAAAAAGTGGAACAAAGGGCTCGACTTGGGTTGGAGTCACAGAAGGGAACACAAACGCCATTTTAGAACCGAGTTTTGGCAAAAAAATACCACCCGGAAAATTAATAATAAATAAACAAACCGGCGGTATGTTCGAGGCTATCGTAATTAAATAAATAAAGATAGTAGCCTCGAAGAATGGGAAAATCCCATAGAGAAATATTTGCGGTTGAATATAAAAAGTAGTATCCACTGCCACCAGCCAAAACTCAATCAGGGGGGACGGAGACGTGCCCCCTCGACTAACAGACCCCGGTGCAATCGAATTGCCCCAGCCAGTACGTCCACAATATGATGGTTTGTACTGGTTCTGTCCAGAATTCAAGACTAGTAAAGTCAATGGTGACTTTACATGCCCTGGGAGACAGTAGTCAGTCCCAGGGTATGGAGTCTATACTGGGGGGTCACTATGACACCCCTGTGTTACTGCACTGAGGGTGCTGTGTAACATACATCACAAAAACACATGAAGCCCTATGGAGTAAAAGACCCCATAGCCCATTAAACACATCTAGAGTCAAAGGAACACACTCAAATCATGTCCAAGAGTGAGGGTAAAAAGAGTCTCACTCTTGGCAGGAGAAAAAAATAAACCCCAAAAATCCAGCAAAGCTGCTTGGGGACTCACTAGGTTAGGAAATTCAGCCTAAACAGAGAATTCTCCCTAACAGGGAGTCCCAAGGCTTCAATAAGCATTGGTTGTAATGCACTGTTAGTGTCTGCATGTATTGTTCTCCTTAGAAGTTCCATACTTTTTTTGTTTTAAATAGAGGAATAGGTGAATCTGCATAAATAATTATGTTTAAACTTATTGGTATTTCAATTGATCTGTTTGAGTTCCTTGCCCCGCAATATTACCCACCCAATTCTAGATTTGTGCTGTGATGTCTGGTCTCATTCAAGTACACTGATACAAGTATTGCTTAGGTGTTTCCTACTTTCTTGATTATTTTTTGCCATTTTCTTAATCACCATGGTTCCCCTCTTAGCAGGTTTGAGGGTTAGTGACTCCTCTCCAGATAAGTCATAATTTATTCTCATTGCATTCATCATATTCTTTTCCTGTTGAAATTAAATTGCATTAACTTTCACTGTTTGATGGGACTATTCAATAGTAGGGCACTCTAATAAAGGTTGGCAAGTACTCTTTGATCTAAAATCTATATCTTCAGATTTCCATCCCTCGTCGATACTATTGGTTTACAAGATTCACCTGATATTAAAAGCAATTGAATTGTTTTGTTTGGCATTGTTAGCACATTTCCAAATGTTCTGGTTTCAAAATGTGTTATCCCCCTTCTTAAAAAATGTATCACTATGGTTATTTTGTTCTGCATGCAAATTATGACCCTCTGTGGAGCTTCTCTCTATTCTGAAAACCAGTTAATTATGTAATAAAAAAAACTGTTCTTATAGTTGGAATCCAACATCAAATGCTAAATAAGGACAATTGTTTACTATTACCATTTTAACTCATGTGGTCTTTTTGCCTCCCTAAAAAAGGGTCCACTCCTGAAAAATATTCCACTCGCCGTTTGTTCAGTGGTATGCTCTGTGAGATCCAAGAACGGTAGAAGCTCTAGGACTCTGAGATCCCCCCCTTTGAGATATATGATGGGTTTCAGAGTCGGGTCTCAACATACCTGAAGAGGTACTGCTTGCTGCCTTGCAGCTGTATCAATCCTTCTATTACAATCATCCATACATGTGTGCATCTCATCATTTCTATATTCCAGTCTATCCCTCCTGTATTCTGACTCGAGCTCCATCACAATATTTCTTCACAACAACAAATTGGGTCAACAAGCCAAAGTTGACACACTCCTTTCGGTTACTTCAAATATACAAATAATTAGATGGCAAAGTCTCCAGAATATAGGAGATTGTATGGATGATGTCTACAGAATTAGAGAATATTGCATGACAAATTCCCATTATCATCCACATTCCGCAAATTAACCTTTTGAGTGCCCCTTCGATGAACATACCATCCCAGATAAAGTGGTCTAAATAAATACATACCCTATTATGTGGGGTGCTTTGAGCCCTGCAGGCACTCCGCACCCCTCCATCCTGCTGAGCAAAAGATTTTGTTTTTATAGTTGTGCTCTCTGCACTATGGCGGTGCAAGCACTCTGCCCATAAGTCACCTTTCACAATCTGACCTAGACATCAGAGCCACAATGCAGGAAATTGAGCAATTTGTTGCGTATTTGAAAGTTTCTTGGAAGGAATAATGTGCACCACTTATTGGGGCAGAAGTATACAGCACCGTTTAAGACAGATAGTAAAACCTGCAAGACCGTACAAAACATGAACACATCACGCTGTGTTGCATCAAATGTGCAATTAGCCACATGTAATTTTACAATCAGACTTACTAAAAGTTATCCAAATCAGGCTGTCCCACTGGAAATCCCCAAATACCTAGTTCTTCTTCCTGCTTAAACACTCTGTCGATGACATTTTCAAAATCTGCACTGTATAGTAGGTTTCATGACTGGAAACACATGTTGCTTACAGGCTCTTGATGACAAAGATTATACTGATGTCCTTCTTTAAATGATGTATAAAATGCACACGGATAAAAATACACCACAGTGTCCAAACCATCTTTGCTCAATTAAATAGTCAAAGTATGTTTTTGTTGGCAAATGGGGAGTCAAAACAAGCTTATGAGAATGAACTGGTTTCTTTCTCTTTATATATCAATCAACAGTTGAGGACCCAATCAGCAATTGATGACCATATGTGATCCGCAATCAGCATATTGTTTTCTGCTGCTTGATTCACTAGTGAGAAGTAAAAAAAATAAGTTGCCTTTTTAGAAGCGGACTTGGCTGTACTGATGCCAAGCATTCTGCACCCTCTTGAGAACAACAGTAATTATATTTTGGAAGTACAATAAAATAGCATGACACCCCACTGACATGGGATCAGGCCAGATGGTGGTGTGTGTGCTTTGAGCCCATCCATTGCTCTTGATTAGCTTACTGAACTAAAGCTATTGTCCCTGTAGACTGTCATGGTTTCTTTTTGGTGCCTACTTACGGTTGTTTGCCTCTAATTAATGCCTGTGGAGAACTAACCAAATGCAAGAAGATATTGGCCTTGCTGTAGAAATGTACTGCTATTATGACCTTCAAGATCAGAAGCATACAAAGCTGGGTGTTAAACAGTGGAAGAAGAGACAGACATTTTCATTTTATTAAAAAATGAATAATGTGTTCCTTAAACACAGGGCTGGATTAGTGGGTTGGTAGTTTGGAGTGAGGGCGATTAGGCAGATGGGGTAGGAACCAGTAACTTGAGGGTCTCACAAACCAGAGGCAAGGGAGTATGCTAATTGTATGCCGCAGATGGATTTAGTTTTGTGGCTGTTCAGACTTGCTTTATGACACGAAAGAAAATAATGAAGACCTACAGGATATCAATCAATGCTGTTTAAATATAATACTTGGCAGTGGCTCAGAGTAACGCACATGAATAGTAGCACAATACAGGGCTGTTTTAATATCATTATGGATTCAATAGTGTCAATGGATCAGCCTTATCAGAGACTGTGTACTATCCGTAGCTCATTATAATCAGTGGGGTCAGCATTATAATTGGTTATGTGGGAGTCAGATTTAATATTGATTGGTATTGTCAATATCACAGTATTATCATTGGCTCGTTGTCAATTGATTTTAGTACAGTAAGTGATTTAGCACCATCAGTACAAGGCATCATTGGCTTAATATTGTCAGTGGCCCTATATAATCAATGACTCAGTATTATTAATGGTCTTGTCAGACATTGACTATTTTCGTGGGCATCGGCTAAACAACAGCCACGTTGTCCTCTTTTTTAAGGGGCTCTGTGGATGAGGACTATAATATCCGAAACAGAGGGGTTATTCCACAAGACCAGCTATCTTTCCTCACACCCTTCGGTGTTAAATATCCACCCGACCTAGATTTACAAAAATGTCATATTTGATTTAGACAAAGGTACTTAAACTTAAAAATTATACATATTTTAATCTTTACATATACAATTTTTTGCACATACAAAAACACACAAAAACATAAATCTAAATCAGTCTTGTTGAACAAAACACATTACTGCCTCAATATAATCAGAATCTACAGATAGGGGTGAGGTTAGTAATACAAAAGTGAGATGGTGTAATTCTCTCAATTGCTTTGGAAATGAGTATGTTTCAATATCACTTGTTTCAAAAGCCATTGAAACATACTTGTTTCAAAAGCCATTGAGAGAATTATACCATCTCACTTTTGTATTACTAACCTGACATTTTTGTAAATCTATGTCAGGTGGATATTTAACACTAAAGGGTGTGAGGAAAGGTAGCTCGTTTTGTGGAATACCCCCTCTTTTTCTGCTATTATCGTGGGTTCCAGCACCATTAAGGGCCCAATATTATAACTGGCTCTACATTATCGATGACCCAGTGTCATCAAAGGCACAGCTTCTTTATTAGCTCATCGACCCAGGGCGTCTCTGTCCAGAAAGGCCACTATTACACATACAAAGGCGCTGCCAGCCAGCACAACTAGAGAGCATTCTGAATGCCCAGGTTTCGTACAGCATTACCTGAATGAACTAGAAGCCCCATTATTCCCAGGATTTCAGAATTTCTGGCACAGGCCTGAACACTGCAGTAAACATTGATATCATTACCAGCCGTGCAAATGTAATTGTATCGGTATTTAACACACATTTTTCTTTGAGGAAGATAAGTGTATTCCAGGCAACGGTAATAATAATTCTTTGATGTATCCTCATTAATTGGTAGTGCTGCAGCCAGATGCCAGAATAGTTTATCCTCCCTATGCTGGATTACTGGAGGTGCACTCTACTTGGTTGAATATATTGTAATGTACTTTAATCTTTCAAACAAGGAAACAACTGTGTGTATGTATCTTTATATATAAAGCTGAATGTTTGTATGTGTTTGTCCGGCTATACAAATCCACACCGTTGAACCCACCGCTACCAAATTTTTCCTGGATTCCTCATTTGCCTGAGGCAAGATTGTAGTTTGTTTGGATGCAATGACACCCTCATTTACTGATGCTCGACCCCAATTAACTACAGTAGGTTCTAGAAGGATGCAAAATTCGAAAAAGTGTCTGAAGCAAAATGTTTGATGTGTTGGTTATTCCTTTGAAATTCATTACTACTGTATACAGTTCGAAAGTGTTTATTAAAGCATTTTTAAAGGGAATTTAAACTCCAGATATGGGAAATGGCATGGTTACAGTTTACTTAAGTTCATTCATGAGAAGAGAGCACAATCAATCAATCTTTTTTTTGACATTTTCTCAAATGTGCTGAAGCCATTAAGTGACTGAAACATGCGGCACAAAAAACGAACATCAGTTGGAAAAACTCCATCTGATGCAAAGTGAAAATCAATATCAAGAGCTTCTGAAACATAACACCAAACAGCAGCGCTTAATGGCTTCAGCACATTTGAGAAAATGTCAAAAAAAAGATTGATTGATTGTGCTCTCTTCTCATGAATGAACTTAAGTAAACTGTAACCATGCCATTTCCCAAATCTGATATATTTCTGAGGCTTGTTGAATCTGCTTAGATCACATGCTGTGCATAGGCCGACATCTAGTGGAAGCTGCAGAGTATTACAGTTTGTTTTTTGAAACTCGGAAATGGGCGTCAAGAAAGGGCATGCCAGTAATACTATCCCTAGTGTGACGTCCACTGTACCCATGATCCCTCACGCATCTAGGACCCTCAGATTGTTTTTATCCGCCATACTGGTCGGAAGCATTCCGCGGAGTTCCCTGTCCTTAGCCATAATTTTGCTAAAATATTGTTATATTTCCCCATTTCTCCACCCCAACGTCGAGTCACCGAACATCCACACTCGACACCGGCACGGAGAAAGAATCGACCGTCGACAGCAGCACCCTGGGGCTAACTGCAGAGCGTGTAGTAGGTTCAAATCGAAGACGCTCAAGGACCGTTCGATCAAGCGTTGGGCCCACCACGCCAGGCATCAAGAGGCCATGGCAGCAGAGGGCGCCTTCAGCAATGGCAGCGACGCCGTGCTTTCGGACGGCGAGGGCAATGTGGCGTCAAGTGACAGCCAAGCACAAGTCCCCGACCTCGGAAGGTCGTCCGGCAGGGCGGCTATGGGGAAGACCCCCAGCGACAAAAGCGCTACCCACAGCACTTCCACAAAACACATGATGTCCAACCGAGACTCGATGCGCATGCCGAGTACTCGGAAAGAGGCACATACAGAACGCTCCAATTCGGTGTCCTCTAGGCGTTCTCGATCTAGATCGCCATATGACTCCAGCCAACCATCCACTGTTGCCAGAAGTGCCTCGCTCCCCAAGGTAACGGAGGTTCGATCGTCAGAAGACGAAACCGACCTCTATCTCCAGTCTGCACTCCAGGAGTCGGCGTCAACAGGCCGCGCAACGGCTGCTCCCGAGCCCCAACCTCCACTATACAGAGATAGGGAAACTACCCCCTAACCTCGGCGCCAGGCGTCGAAAGTCTCCAGGGGGGCGAAAACACTGGGTAAACATTATTCCACACACGGGGAAGGTGAAAAACAACAGAGGAAGCAGTCTCAGCCTACTTCCACACCTCAAAAACTTTCTACCCCGCTTAAACAGATGCACAAGTCTCGGTCTTCTGTTATCCCAAAGACCCCGGTTCAAACCAGTAGGTCTAGTCCAGATAAGACAGGGAAAGGCCTTCAAGAGAGAATCATTCCCAGTTCAAGAGAGTGGTCTACTGATGACATAGACATAGACAGTCATGTCAAGGATGTAATCATTGGCAGATTTCTATGCCAAAAACCCTGAACACTTTCTCTCTTTTACCCCTGACGGGTAAACTCCCTCAGGCTCTAAGGATCCTATACCCCCAAGTAAGAAGTCCCGGGTTGAAGCTCCTACTTCAGACCCCTTCAGTTACAGCCCTATTCTCAATATCAGGGAGATCCATCCCTTTATGAGGATCCAGATTCGGGCATGTTGGAAGAACAAACTGGGACAGGCTACTATGGGGATGACGAGGACCAAGAGGAGGAGGAGGACAACCCAGAAACCTACAGGCTAGATTCCCCGGTAGATAAAGAACCCCCGGCTACCGACTCCCCTGTTGATAACCAGCCTCTTTTGAATGAAGTGCTGTCCAGAGCGGCAGCACACTTCCACATTGACACCCAGGGTGCTCAGGAAGAGAGGGATTTTGCCGAGGAGTTAGTGGGAGAAAGGAGACCTGTTGCCCAGGCCATCCCTATCCTTAACTCTATACAAAGGAGGATAGACCCTTCACTTGTTAATCCCTATCTCACTAGGGCGGTAAACCCCAGAGTTGAGAAGCTTTTCAGGGCAGCCCAAACAGACCCACTGTACATAAGAGGGCATCTGAAACTGGACTCCCTGGTAGTTACTAACACCCGTAAGAGGGCGGGAACACCCTTGTCATCGTTGGAAGCTCCTCCCGACAAGGAGAGCAAGAAGATTTATGGCTTGGGCAGGAAAGTAGCCTCCACTTCCGCCTACCAGGCAAGGATTGCCAACTCCACCACCCTGCTGGCGAGCTACAACTGCCACCAGTGGGAAGAAGTCGCGGCACTCATAGATTCCGCCCCAGAACCCTTAAAAAGCCAATTGGCACGAGTTTCGGCGGAAGGAAGAGCTGTGTCCGGTTGCATATTAAAAGCAACCTTTGATGCTGCGGATAACACTGGCAGATTGATAGCAGAAGGTACTGTTATCAAAAGGCATGCTTGGTTGTGACAGTCTGGGTTCAAAGCCGAAACCCAGGCTTCATTAATAGACAAACCGGTGGAGCCGGATCTATTGTTTGGTAAAGCGGTCGAGGACGCGCTGAAAAATGCCAAGGACGAGTATGAGACACTCAAATCCCTAGGCCAACTAACCAATAAACCCTCTAACCAGAGAGGGAATGGCAATTTTCGTCGCCCACGCGGACAAAATTCCCAGAGAGGGTCTAACTATTCCCAGGGGCAGGGTACACAATGGAACAACAGCAGCCAGCAGTCTACCCAGGGTTATGGCAGTGGTAATAAGAGAGGGCGTGGTAAGGGTAGAGGCATCCCCAGTAGAGGCGGAGGCACGCCTCCACCAAAACAGTGACGTTCCGTTCAGGGTCCCTTCTCACACATCCCCAGTAGCGGGACGCATTTCCAACTTCACCCAAGCTTGGGAAGGGATCACTTCAGACAGATGGGTGCTGTCCACCGTGTCCGCAGGATACTGCATAGAACTGTTAGAGCGTCCCCAAAACCACCCTCCACGACAAAGAATACATTCTTTGGACCACCAGAAGATCCTCCTCGAGGAGATCATGAATCTTCTAGCAAAGGACGCAATAGAACTCGTCCCGGGACACCAGGTAAACAAGGGTATTTATTCAACTTACTTCCTTGTACCAAAAAAAGATTTGACTATGCGCCTAGTATTTACGGGTTTACGTACTTACGGCCTGCAAACAAGTATGTCAAGCCCAAAAATTTTGCATGACTACTCTCCAGGAGGTAATCCCCCTCCTAAAAAAGGGGGATTACATGGTAACATTGGACATGAAAGGTGCCTATTTTCATATTTCCATGTTCCCAGCGCACAGAAAGTACTTGCGCTATAAGGTGGACAGTCGGCACTACCAGTTCAAGGTACTGCCCTTCGGGATAGCCTCAGCTACAAGGGTATTCACCAAGGTACTGGCGGTGGCGGCAGCACACCTACACAGGGAGGCAATCCCGGTGTACCCTTACCTGGACGAATGGTTCATCACGGGGGAGACCCCAGTAATTTGCAGAACAAACATTCAAAGGACGATCGACCTCCTCTTCGAATTAGGCTTCTCAATAAACGAGAAGAAGTCAAGTCTGGTGCCAAGCACCTCCAAACAGTTCCTAGGAGCTATTCTAGACACGCAAGAGCGGTTGACCTTTCCATCTGAGGAAAGAATTCGGAATATACTGCTGCAAAATCCGCAATATCAGCCGGTCGCCAGATGACGGTACGCAAAGCAATGCGTTTGCTAGGCATGATGGCGTCATGTATTTACCTAGTCCCCCACGCGCGCCTGTGCATGCGTCCCATGCAGGAATGGTTGGCGAAACAGTGGTCTCAGGCAAGTGGTCAGTGGGACGATCTAGTGGTCGTTTCGCCAACACTGGTACAAAGCCTTCACTGGTGGACAAGAGAAAATCTGTCCAAGGGGAAACCCTTTTATGATCCCGAGATACATGCGGTAGTCACTACCGATGCATGCCTGACAGGGTGGGGAGCTCACCTCCTCCACCACACAGCTCAGGGTCTCTGGTGTCACTCAGTAGCCAAGAATCACATCAAACTGCTAGAGTTTCTGGCAGTATTCAGAGCGCTTCAAGCGTTCGAGCCCTACCTGCTGAATCTGTCAGTGCAGATCCGGACGGACAGCACTACAGCCATGTTTTATATAAAAAAGCAGGGAGGGACTCGTTCGCCAAATCTGTCCAAGCTTGCCCAGAAAATTTGGATATGGGCACTCAGACGGAAGATCTTCCTGTCATCTCAACATGTTCCAGGGGATCTCAATTCTCTGGCAGACGCTTTGAGCAGAGATCCCCTCCCAGAGGAACACAAATGGTGTCTACACAGAGAAATCGTAGAAGATATTTTCTCTCAGTAGGGTTTCCCCTCTATAGACCTATTCGCCGCAAGCGAAAACAGACAGTGCGCAGGATTTGCATTCAGGTTCCCCCAGCCAAACTCCCAGGGGAACGCCCTGTGGATGAACTGGTCAGGGATGTTTGCGAATGCTTTTCCACCAACACCTCATCAGGAAGGTGGTCAACAAGATGAACAGAGAGTCAATGATGCTCGTCCTAGTTGCTCCCATGTGGGCGAGACAACCGTGGTTTCCACACCTACGCAGACTAGCGGTGTGCGAACCCATCAGACTCCCGGGCTGGTACAACCTACTGTCTCAGCACCAAGGTCAGACAGTGCATCGTCAATCGAACTCAATGAACCTAGCAGCATGGCTCCTGAGGTCATAGAGGTCGGACATCTCAAATTATCTCAGAGGTGTATGGACATCCTAAAGGAATCTAGGAAGCCAAACACGAGGCACTGCTACTTTTACAAATGGAAACGATTTGTGATCTGGTGCCAGAATAAGCAAGTCAACCCAGTTGATTGCACTCCTTCCACTATTGTCACATACATGCTCCACCTGCTGGATGCAGGACTGGTATTTAACTCACTGAAGGTACACCTGGCAGTGCTGTCAGCATACACCACATCCCATAACAAGGTGTCGTGGTGGAAGATACCAGTGGTTAAAGCTTTCATGGGAGGAGTAAAGAGACTTGACCCTCCTATTTCTAACCCACCACCAGGATGGGACCTTAACGTGGTGCTATCTACACTCATGGGCCCCCCTTTCGAACCCATGCACAAAAGCAGTCTCAAACACCTGACTTATAAAATGGCCTTCTTAGTAGCAATAACATCTATAAGAAGGGTCAGTGAAATTCAGGCTCTGTCAGTGCAGGATCCATTCTTTACAGTTCATAAAGATAAACTGGTTTTACGTACACACCCTAGGTTCTCACTTGCGTTTATTTCTAAATTCCACGTGAACCAGTCCATCGAGCTTCCGGCTTTCTTCTGAGACGCACAAAGCCCGGCTGAGGTGAAACTACACACCCTAGATGTGTGTAGGGCGGTCCTCTACTATGTAAACAAGACCAGACCGCTAAGGAAAACAGATCAGCTGTTTGTCTCCGTAGCTACAGGCAGAGAGGGAGATTGCGTCTCTAAAGGGGCCATCTCTAAGTGGATTGTTAACTGTATCTAGCTGTGTTACTCTCTTTCTGAAAAAACTCTGCCTTTCACGCCAAGAGCCCACTCTACTAGAGGCATTGGGGCACCTCTGGCTTTCATTGCAAATGTACGCCTTGACACCATTTGCAAAGCAGCTACTTGGAGCTCTATTCACACTTTTACTCAGCACTACTGCATTGACACCCATTCCAAGGCAGATACTCAAGTGGGACAAGCGGTTTGAAGACATTTATTTGCTCATGACCTTTCTCACATCCCACCTCCTTCTTCTAACACTGCTCGCTAATCTATGCACAGCATTTGATCTAAGCAGATTGAACAAGCCTCAGAAGAGATACATTACTCACCGAAATCGTATTTATGATGCTTGTATCTGCTTAGATTCACATGCGACCCACCCTTCCTCCCCTCTGAGAGAAGGCGCATGGATGCTTGTAGTCTTATCTATCTTCTATCTGCTTGGATTATCTGTACTCGCGCTACTCCTCATGCTACCTCATGTCAGAAAAAATACAATCTGAGGGTCATAGACGCGTGAGGGACCATGGATACAGTGGACGTCACACTAGGGGTAGTATTACTGGCACGCCCTGTGTCGACGCCCATTTTCGAGTTTCGAAAAACAAACTGTAATACTCTGCAGCTTCCACTAGATGTCGGCCTATGCACAGCATGTGAATCTAAGCAGATACAAGCATCAGAAATACGATTACGGTGAGTAATATATATATACACACGGACACAGCGCGAATAGGTTTCCGTACATAGATACTGCTTTGAATTCAGGTAAGAGATCATCCCATCAAGGATGTCACAATGAGACAAGATAACACTCTTACAACCAAACACTAAGCAAATCACAAGGTGAAGGGACAGAAGTAACAGAATTAAGTAGAAACATATTTGTTATGTGACAATTTCAAGAACTTCTATTACATCCATTTTAAATAAAAGAAATCAGACGAACAAGACAATTTTCTGTTGTAGATGTACTTATGAAATGAAGAGCAAATCATTTCCACATCAATAAGGAAGCCAACACCAACGGTGGAGGTATTGAATTGAACAGATTGTTTACAACAATAGTGAGTTCATAAGAACGATTAAAATATGCTCTGATGAAACGCCTGTACACTTTTGTAGGTAGAAGGATGTTTCATAACCGCTAATAAAAAAGAAAAAGTATTAAAACTAAGGAAAAGTACTACTTGTTTGAAGTATTTATGTACATAACATCCTGTTCATGTATGTTTTTTTAACAGTTGCATCTAGCATTTGTCCATATTCATTGACATGAAAAATGATCATTAGCACTTGGATGCATCTTTAGTGGGACACATGCAGAGTGTGCTTCCTGCAAAGTTACATGTTTACCTTCAAGGAAAATTAGGTACAGTTTGCTTAAAAACATATAGGACACACATGTAGCTCGGTATCTGCAAATTAACAAAGGCTTTTTTTTCACCTTGTCAGACAGGCATGGTATCAAGAGACACATGAATCAGTTTGAAAACCTTTATTCTCAATGGTCAGGATGGTTATGGCCTATCTTGCCCCAACTCTAAGATGGGAATGTTCCCTAACAAAGAGAACACAAAGGGAAGTCTAAGTCTGTCAGTCCAGAACGAGCATTTCATTTTCTCAATGTAACAAGGGATCAGCACGCCTTCCGGCTCCCTTCTTTAGACTTCTCTTCTTTGCTGGAAACCAGGGATTTTAGCCACGCTTCTCCCGGAGGCTTCCTCACACAGACCCTCTGCATCCCTGTTTCTTCCAGCTGGTCCTGGGCAGCCATGACTCCTCTGTTCTCCTCCCAACTTGCTCTGCTTTTCCTGGAAAAACTGGCTTGGGACTGAGAAGGGATCCCCTGCTGGACTCCGCCACACAGCCTCCCTTTTGCTCTCTGCACTGCTGAATGCCCCACCTTTTATGCACCTGAGCCCTGTCCGGGGTTTCAGGTGTGAGTTCTTGGCCTCCCTTGCCTGATTCTCGTTAGGCAAATTGATAGGACATGCCTGACTCTTGAGTCCCCTTCTCTCCTGGTCAGTCCTGGAGTGATGTTCAATAGAGTGTTGGTGTTTATAAGGGTTAAGTGATTGACTCTTCCTGACGTCATTAAATGCACAGCCTAGTGGTGGAGTGTCGTAGACCTCTCCTTTCATCTTCCTCCTCACAGTACTTTTCCCATAGGTAATCTTTCTACCTCTCTGTTGCCTCTTCTTCGTCCCAGTACATGTTGGGAATGGGAGGGGGAACGGGATGAGATTGAAAATACCTTATAAAGGCTCAGGGAGAGTGTGATGATGTATAACTGGGAAAAGGGGATTACCGGGTCTCTGTACCAGTAGAGGTCACATGTCGAAAAATGAGGGATGATGTTTTACCGCAACCCAAAGAGGTTGTGGGAGGGGTACGGTTAGATTGGTTGTTAGTAGAACAAAGGGGATAACATATTTCACCCATGGATTCCCCACTCCTAATCCCCAAGGACCCTCCACCCAGGTAGTTCTCCCTCGCAGACTCCGCACCGGGGTCGGGATCTGGCAACTTTGGTTTTCCCTTAGTTACCTGAGTGGGTGTTTAAGGGGGCTAAATGTGAGAATGCCCTCAGACTTCTCACAACCTGTATTACAAAACAGCAGCATTCACAAGCATTTCATTTATTTATTTGGAAACATATATGGGGCACACACGAATAAAGGCTTCAATAGATCAAATAAACTGTCATTGTTTCCCCTTCAAAACACATGCACACTCTAGGAACACAAACACACATATTAACAGGACCTCAGATCTTGCACATAATTCACAAAGTTAAAATAAACTTCAGTTTCTGTGATTGTTGTCAACCTGAGCTGCATCACAGAAGCCATTTAAACGGCTTCAAAAAAGAAACCAACTTTTTTACGCTCTCCTTCCTGCTTCTCTTGACAGCCATTAGCTTACAATATTTGACTGACGGCTTGGGAGACAAGACACAAATACACGTTTCTACTTTTTCACTCAATTTTACAAATAAATACAAATAAGCAACAGATTAATTTCCATTGTATTTTTTTCTAAAAATCAATAAAAACAGGAAAAAAGGCAATTGTCATCTTTGCCTAAATGCAACAAAAACATGAAACTGTTTGTAGAATCCCCTGTTTTAGCCATATCTAAAATCTTCCCATCTGCATTGGGTGCCACTCAACCAACCATCTCCAAAGCATACAACAAACCAACCATAACATTTCATTAATATAGACTATTCATTCCTCAAATCGCAGCTCTGGCTAATAGTTGATATCTACAACTGCACATGCACATACTCGAGCACATTATTGTGGGATGTTCTGACCCACTGGCTCTGCCCTGCAACATCACTGTGTGTTGCTTTCATCAAAAACAGAAGGGCCGCCAAAAAGCACACTAAAAATCTCTGAGAAGTGCGCAGGAAAACCTGAAAAATAGGCCACCGATCCATTTTGCCTATGTCAGTGGTAAAACAGGAGACCACACTGCCAAAACATATCATTGGGCTGCCCACAGAGTCAAATAAAACTGCTTGAAAAGGCAGTGCTACATTCCAAGGAAAACCCAGAAGTGTTTTAAAATCTGTTTTTCCTTGGCTGTTGAAAGTGCAAAATCATGGCTCCCAAACAGCACAGAAGATCCAACATCCTTGTGGGGTGTTCATCACCTTATTTAAGCAATCCGCATAAGCACAATGTCAGGAGAAACACCTTTCATCATTAAAAAATCCACATTCAAAGGGTGCTTCCCTGGGAAAAATGTCAGATATGGGCGCAGTACCGCCGCCCGCCTGTATCCAAGCTGTCATTTGCCTATACTATCAGTTTAAACTGTGTCTTAAAATCAAATTTATACAAAAGAAGAGACTTGCCATCAATAGCAATATGGATTGCTACATTTCAATTTCTATGTTTTAAAAAGACTGGAATGAAGAGATGTGTGTGGATATTTGTAGAAAATGTAAATTGTATTTTAAAAAGCCCATTTTTAAACAGTGTTTTAAATTGAACTAATGTCAGCCACACTGGACTTCAAAGACATTCCACAGCTTCTCCCCAAACAAAGGAATCTTCCTCCTGCTGTCTGCTCAGGAACTGGCATTGAGTTGTTAATGGAGGTGGGAGGAGAATTTGGCCTGTTGCTCTGAGTGGAGACAACAGACTCCCTTGACTGAAAGGAACTGCAAATTCGGGCGTCAACAGAAACCAACTGCTAAGGAAGAGAGGCTCAGGTTGCTCTTGGCCCAGCCAAACCTTGGAGGCAGAGCTAGACTGATATGTGTATCTGAAACTTCAGGGAAATATGTTTTTGCATAGAAAACTGTGAACAATTTTGAAAAATCTGTATTTTATAGGTTGTTAATATGAAAATGTGGCTCAGAAATTGAAACTACTCTGAACCCAGTGCGATATTCAGAGACCGGACTACTAAAATGTTGATATTGTAGTAATTGTGATCATGCTAGGAATATGAACGTTTACAGGATTATGCCCAGATGTCATGCGCATGTATGTGGAAAAATGTGTACAGATCTGACACTGGGTAACCAACCAAAAGCGCGAAAAACTGTCAGTTTTGAACCGAAACTCTCGAGAAGATGGGACTCGGATGGATAAGTGCTTTATTAAATATGTGATGTCAATATGTATTATTAGCAAGTTGGTGATATTGTAAATATGCTTTATATGAAAAATAGATTTTCTGTGTAGGAACAAAGGGGAGGTTTTTCCCTCGATTGTAAATTGCAGCATCACTATGACAATAGGTTTCCTTCTCAAATCAGGAGAGGGGGGGAATACTCGGACCAATCGGATTCCTAGACGGTGGGCTTAGTATAATCAGCCTATCCACCCCTTTGGGAAATACATAAATAGGGACTGTTTTAGGACCTAGGACACACACACATTCACCCATCAACTGATTTACTGGTGAAGCGCTCTGCAGGAGAACCCAGATCCAAGACTCCAGAATTCTGAAAGCAGAAGGCCCAATTCCAAAGCTGAACCTTTCTCAGCTTGGCCTTTAAAATCTTGCAACCTGATTTTAAACCCCAGACTTCCAAGGGGCACATCAAAAAGAAAACAGCCTGACTGTGCTGTTTTCTGCTTCTTGCCAAGAACTCTTGCCAGAACCCAGAGATCCAAACCAGTAGAGCAGAGCTGAAACCAGATAGCTGTAAACTCCAGAACCAACCTGTCAGATCCTGTCCAGAGTGCCGTGCAGAGACCAGAGTGCCGTGCTGAGTGCAGATCCGGGTGCCTGAATCCTGTCTGGTGGGCTAGCCAAATTCCAGTCCAAACCCTTTGACCAGATCCTGACGGGCCTATTCCAAAACCATAGTTGTGAGTATTTAGCATAGAATTGTCCATAGCCAACCTCTTATCCTTAAGTAATCCTATCCAACCCTTCTATCATATCCAGAACTGCATTGTAGAATGTATTTTGTCTGTTCTGAATATTTCCCTCATCCATATAGTCCTTTGTTAATTGTAGTGATAATATCATCTTTGCGCTAATATATTTGCTGAAGAAAGACAAGTGTCTCGGTGGGCAAAAGTCAGAGCGGAGGTGCCCTGTTCTGGTGGCTGTACCGTTGGGTATCTTGCATCTTCATAGTCTCCTTAGTGCCAAGAAAATGATTGTTTGTAATATTCAAAAGCGCATCTTTCATTTGAAAACCTTGACTCTTTCTGTGGATTAACCCATGCATTTCTGAAAAGAAGACAGCCATGGGAATTCACAGAGGTCTTCCTTACATAAATCTGCCCAGAATTTATTACCCAGAACCCCTGGTAAAAACCCACATGGGAGAAGGGTGCCCAAGGCCAGGGATATTACCGCCGACTTTGCTGGATCCCTGGCTGCCCTGCGTTAGAGCTTCTCCCCACCAGGGAGTCCCAGCAGTGTGCCAATACCTCCCCGAAGGGAAAAGCTGTAATGCAGCCCAGCCACAACTCCAGGACGGTTCGAGGTGATGTCCCTGGCCTCCAGAGGTGGAGCCTGGGCTTGCAGACGGACAACCCACATGGGAGGGATCCGCTCCCAGGGAAACACTAATATTCTGCTGGCATGGGGGGTAATTTGTGTTCTGCCCCTGCAATTGTGTCCCAGCCCACCAACATATCTGCCCTGATGGCCCATTCCTACCCACACCACCAACAATCCAGCCCCAGTCTCATCCAGAGTGAGCCCTAACCATAGAATAATAAAAAACAGTACTTGCATAACGTTGCAGCTGCTCGCGTAGAAAAAGCTGTAAACAAAACAGAAAACATGTTATCTACGGTCACACCAGCAAAAACAAATAAATCATTTTCAAACATGCCCACCCCTTGCAAGCCATCCCTGGTGGTCTACAGAACATCAACCACCCCCCCCCCCCCCCAGTGAAACCCCATTTGCTCCTTCCTACGGGCAGATATCTGCCTCGAGGCAGGCCTGCATGAGGTACCCCTGCCACCTATTTTGAGTGATGGGGGAGGGGGCCCCCAGAAATTGTGGGACAGGCCCCCCAGTGGGTGGGGGAGTAAGGTTTGGGCACCCCGGGGCCAGATTGGCACACCAATGTGCCCCTCTGCGCCAAGGCAAGTTTCATAAACAAAGAAAAAAATGGAAAATGGTACACTACCCTTTAGGGCGGGCTGAGGGGCACCCTAAACCACCAGGTAATTTTCTAATGTAATGGGGGGTGACCCTCTACCCCTCCACACCAAATGCAGGGGGGCATCTAATTTAGCCCTCCCTGGGGGTAGATAAGAGGGGGACATCTCCTGCAGCCCTCCCTGGGGTCAGATGCCCCTTCCTAGGAGCAGATATCTGCCCCCAGGGAGGGCTATAAGGGGTGCCCCCATTTCCCCTTGGGGTGAGGGCCACCCCCCTTTTCTGTAAAATAAATCCCTGGTGGGCCCCCTTTTGTTCATTTTGCCCCCTTCCCTGGGGCAGATGATAAGCCATCTGCCCCCAGGGAGGCCCTAACCTGAAGGTCCCATCCTTTGGAGGGCCTGCACACTTATTCCTGGTGGTCCTCCTCCCACCCCCCAAACGGATGGGTGGCTACCTCATGTACTTCTGCCTTAGGGAGGGCTACAAGGGGTGGCCCCCCTTTCCACTTGGTGTGGGAGGGGAGAGCCACGACCCTTTCAGGGGCGCGAAGAAAACCCCATCCCAGTTTTTTTTTTTTTTTTTCTTATTTTTATTTTTTTATTTTGCCCCCTTCCCTGGGGGCAGATAATCAGCCATCTGCCCCCAGGGTTTATCAGATATGTGCCCCCATGCTTTGAGTGCCGGAGCAAGGGAGAGGGCTGCTTACTGTAAGCAGGCCCCCTCCCCCCAAGTAACAAACGTATCCCTGGTGGTCCAGTGGGATTGCTGGTCAGGGATCGAGCGCTCTGCACCCGATCCGTGACCAGCAATGCCGTCATAAATGGTGGTGTTGGAAATGGGAGAATCTCCCCTTTCCAACGACACCACTTTTTCAATAATCCATGGTGACTAGTGGGCCCCTGGGCCCCAAACCCCTTCCCACCTCTCACCTTCCTTCGATTTTTTTTTTTTTATCCACACCCCTGGGGGCAGATGATCACTGCCCCCAGGGGTCTCCACAGCCGTGCCGTCATGCTTTGAGGGCTTGGGGGAGAGGGGGCCGCTTACCTAGTAAGCAGCCCTCCCTCCCCCCGCTCCCAAAACAGATCCCTGGTGGTCTAGTGGGCATTGCTGGCCACGGATCGTGCTCTGCGCCCGATCCGTGACCAGCAATGCTGTCACAAAAGGTATTGTTGGAAAGGGGAGAATCTCCCCAACGGTACCTGCCTCGATCTCCGGCTTGAAATACATCCGGAGATCAAAGCAGAGTAAGGTGAACACTCACGTTCTGTTTTCACCGCAGCAGCCGACAATGGCTGCTGCAGTGAATTAACTTTCAATTTCATGTCGGCGTGGTCAGGCACACCGACGTGAAATTGAAGGTAATCCAACCCCTGGGCAGTGAAGGGGGACCTCCCCCTCTCATAGCCCATGGGTTGGATTACAGTTTTGTGCAATCCCTGCAGGGATCGCACAAAACAGAGTGCCGAAAAGGACGCGGTATCTCGTCCTTGGCAACAGGGAGGGAATTCCAAGGATGAGATACCTCCTCCTTGGCACTAATGAGGTTAAAGTATGAATTTGAAATATACTCTTACTTCAAACCACAACAGAATGTCTTCTTGTTACACTAGAAAATCTTCTCATGCTGAAATTTCTTTTGGAACGGTAAGGTTTTGACACGATCCATGCCCCTGACGCCCTCAGGTATAACAGCCCCCTGGCATCAGTGGGGCTAAAGCACTTCACACTGGCCCCAAGGGCCTTGAAACTCCATCAGAGACCTACATGGAGTCAGTCCTGGCGCCTTTGGCGTCAGGACCATTATCAGGAATAAAGCAGTACCAATTTTGGACCTTAATACAACATGGAGGCCTATCACACAACTCAGTTCTTTAGAACCAAGCCATGCAGTCTAGTGTTTTGGGTGTGGCTGGGCATGGAACTACTTGGCCTGGAACTACTTTACCTGGGCTATTTAAACCACACCCAAACAGCAGAACACGCTTTGTGTTATTCTGCACTCCTGCAGTGTAACGCTCACCGTGTCCAGCTCCTGCTCATCTGCTTCTCCGGCGGTCCGATCCTGAAGCCCTAGATCCAGATTCCATTAATATCCTACAAGAACAGCATTAGCGAGCAAGAACACTTAAGTGTGAAATAACCGGTCTTGAATCCATCCTGAGCTTCGCTTACCTCGCCCATCTCCGGGTTTAACCGCAACCTGCAAGGGAGAAGGAACAAGGTCAGCATTAACCAAGCACTTACCTGGGCAAGCAGCGCTTCGATCGCTCATCACTCCAGAACATCACTACAACCTGTACAAAGAGATGAGAACACAGGTTAGCAATTAACACCAATAAACAGCGCAGCACTCCGCAAATCAATAACTCACTGTGGTCTTAGTCATTGCTGCGGCAACTCCGAGATCGCAACCATCCCTGTGAAAACAAAGAGATATTCTTAGGGAACAGCGTAGTGGAGCAAGATGCCGAGAAGACAGAGAAAACGGAGGGAAAGAAAGAGACAGAATAAAAACGGAAAAGACATTATAACTCACCAGGAAGACAGCAAGCAGATCCGGAGTCACAGCCAGTCTGGACCCGGCATAAGGGCACACAGACCAGTGTAGCAACTAGGTCCATGGAACGCCTGCACCAACCACGCGCCCCCACACAGAAACGCAGGATGGAGAGTTCAACGCACAAAAACCTACGGTGAGCAATAAACGCAAGGGAGGGGATTTGGAGCAGAGGGAGGTGGGAGTCCACCCATCTCAGAACCAATATCTTAACCCTCCATTCTCCTGTTATAGACGCTACCCAACGTCTGGCACATAACCAAGCAGAGAGGGGTCCGGGATATCGCTTAGACCTCCATCCAGTATCGTGTGGCATCCCCGTGGATACCAGGTGAGCATAACGGGTTTCTCATATGCAATTGTTTTTTCCCACTCTTTTGTAGGGTGTACATTTTTGGCATGTAGCTCTGAATTGACCTCTCTCCATATCCTGCGAATTGAAGTTACAAATGTATCTTCATGAAAATAGCATAAATCCAAGACATTTCTGACCCAATTCAAGCACTCTGTGTAGATCTGTTTTTTTCCTTCCATTCCAAACTAAACAATGTTGGCATTCTAGCATCCCAAGAGATCATTTATTTTGTAATGGAAAATCTTTACTTTGCCAAGCAAATATCTCTTTAAAAAATCCCATATAGGAATTGGCTAGGGATGAGGCAAATGTAGTATTCATGGCAGTTCCTTGGGTTTGTTTATACAAGGTGTTGCTAGTGAAATTGGTATTCTTCAATGTGAAGTAGATTGACCATGGTAGTATTTCATCACGGTCATAAAAAGTGACTGTCTTTTCGTGTGATTGACCTTAAACCTTGTTCATGCTGGCTAGTGTGAGTAAGAAGGAGGGCACAGACTTGGATCTTCCATTTTCTGGTTATTCTTTATTGAAAGAAAAGTGAAAAATCCTAACTTTCCCTATAATCTGGGTTGTCCCTTCCTAACAAAAAACGAATTGGGGTGCTTGTCAGTTATCAGTGAGTCCAAAAGGAAGATCAGTAGACTGTCCAAACTAATATAACCTGACCTTACCACTACAAAAACTAAGGCACAGTAGAAGGACTCGTTCTCCTGTGAGCAGGTTTCTCACCAAGTTCACTTCAATAACGTATTCATAGGTCTTATTAACTACTTTTGTCAAGTCATATAGTTTAGATACTGTGTTCTTTAAGTTTTCAGCTGTCTTTTACTCACTGTTTCTCTTTCCTTTTAATTCTCCTCCCTTGTGATCTTATTTATTTGTATCCCCCTTTTTCCTTGGGATAATTATGTTCTTTCTTTGTTAGCCAAACTTAAGACTTTCTCTTTACTTGATATCCAACCCTTCTCTTGACTGGAACTTATAAAATTGTTCCAATAATGTGTCTTCTCTGTATTGACTTTTGTCACTTTGTCTTGCCTGGAACAATTGTAAGTGTTCCAATTACATTTCAAGGGGATTGTGTCCTCCGACGTATTTCACATCTATGGCAGTAATCAACACAGCTTTGCTGCTTCGGATTTTTTTTCTGTGTCCTGCGTCGATAACGTCGATACGCCCCTTCGAGGACCGCCGACGTCACCGGATGTTATATGTAGGACGCACGAAGCCCGTAGCCTCAGTTCTGTTTTTTCCATGAACGTGTTCGCTTTGGAATCTCGGCGCGCTTCGGTTCTTCTATTGAATCGGTTCTTCGAACTTGGTTGTTTGTGAAATATGTCTTTGTCTTCTTCTACCCCGCGGTCGGATTTAAAGAAGTGCCGGGACTGCGGTTCTAAGATGTTGCTTACGGACCCGCACGGCGTCTGCCTGTGTTGCTTCGGCGAGAGCCACGCTACCGATCATTGTGATGAGTGCCAGTCTTTGACGTTTAAGGCCTTGTGGGAGCAGAAGAAGCAGCTATCTGTAGGTAGGGTTTCCAAAACCCGTAAATTGAAATCCGCTGGGCTTTCGACCGACGATTCGAGGGGCGATTCTCCGCATCGGCATAAGTCCAGGGGGGTCCCGGTCCCAGAGTGGTTCCCGCCATTGCTCTGCCTCTTTTAGGCACTCGCAGAAGCGCTGTCACTGGTCACCTTCCTCGTCCGAGGACTCCGCCAGATGGTTGGTAGCTTGTCCCAAAAAGCATTAATCTCTGTTGGAATGGGACGCATTTCGTAAGGAGATGATGGTGATTTTCCATCCGCGCCTTTGAGAGAAGCAGGCAAGGAACACGCTAGGGCCACCGTTCGCACGCTTTTGGGCTTGGGCGGTCGGTGTGGTCATCGGGAGCCGTTGAGGTCCCGATCGGACAAGGTAGATCGCTCTAGCCATGCCCGCTCCAGGTCTGTCCTCAACACCCTTCAGAGCGTTGGAGCCTGTGAGGCCTTCTAGGAAGGCATCGACGCCATTGGCAACATGTCCGTCAAGGGACTCTCTCGAGGCTCTGCCTCCGAGGAAGTCATCGACGCCATTGGTGCCGAGGCCGTCGAAGGACACGCTTGGAGCTCCGGCCCCGAAGCCGTCGGCGCCTCGCTCGACGCCGATTCCGTCGACTCTCTCGTTGCCTTTTGAGGAGGCTTTATCAGAGGTGCCCCGGAGACCGGTGGAAACCCAGAGGAAGGCCCTGAGTAAATCAGTGAGGCCTGTGTTTGAGTCTTTTTCTTTGCCCTCATCCAGGGATTTATTCCAGCCTTTGGATTATATCTCAGAGGTGGATGAAGGGTCAGATGTTGAAGGGTTTGTTCCTCATGAGGTTCCTGACAAACTGTTGTCTGGTCATAGCCAGATGGAAGACCTGCGTCAATCCTTGCATGACGCCAGTGGTCTGGACACCTCCCCTGAGGTTGAGTTTGGCAGTCTTGAGCCTGGTACACAAGCTGAGTCTTCGTACAGGCGTCTCATGTCGAGGATGACTGTGGATTTTCTGCAGGATGACCTGACCGATATCCTTGACCAAGGTCCATCCACTGACCCGGTGTTGCCATTTCATATGGCCTTACAATGAAGGGTGGCGGTGGCTTGGACTGCTCCGGAGAGTCTTCCGGCAGTAAATAAGTTGTTACCGAAAAAATACTATCCAGTCAGTGGTGACCCCTGCTACTTGTCCACGCACCCCACTCTGGAAAATTTGGTGGTACAGGAAGCTGCGGCCCCAGCAAAGCAGGCGGCGTACCCTACAATCCCTCCTGGTAGGGACGACAAATGCTTTGACAGTTGGGCGAAGAAGGCATTTTCTTCTGGGGGTATGGCTTTAAAAGCAGCCAACTCCGTTTGTGTCCTTGCAAGATTCACGCACACTCTGTGGATTTGTGTATCTTTGGCAGCTGAACATATTCCCGAAGGGGAGGAACGGGATGTTTTTCTTGCCCTCGTTCAGGATGGCAAGGATGCCATGTGTGAATCCGTTCAGTCGGGTCTGAACGTGGCAGACTGTGTCAGCCGGTCCATGGCGGCGAGCACTGTGATGCGCAGGTTTGTGTGGTTAAGGAAGTCGGGGTTTGCCCCTGATGTACTGTCACGGCTTATCAACATGCCCTTTGATGGTGTCCATCTTTTTGGTAGCAAGGCTGACGAGAGCCTTGGGAGGTTGCAGACCTCCAAAGCTGCAGCAAAGTCGTTGAGCGCTGCAGTACGTCAACCTCCGCCTTTTCATCCTAGGGGACAGCAATGGAGTGGAGGTTCCTTTCGATACTACTCTTCCTTTGGTAGATCGAGGGGAGCTGCCAGTCAAAGGGGCCAACGTAGGAGTACCAGAGGTGGAAAACAAGGTACTCGAGGTGCCGAAGCCGCTCGGGCAGTTGTCTCTTTGCCCTCAGGCACTGACGCAGCCGCTTCCGCTGAGTCATGAGGCCATGCCCCATGGTTCGCCGGTTGGGGGAAGGCTGGCGCAGCATCTTGTAGAATGGCGTGCCATTACTTCAGATAAGTGGGTTTTAGAGATCATAGCCCACGGATACTGTCTTCCTTTCTGGCAGAGGCCTCACGACAATCCACCGAGGAAGCTCTCTTTGAAGAGTCCGGATCCGCTCCTTGCGCAGGAAATCAAATCCTTGCTGGAGAAAGGCGCCATAGAATTGGTGCCTGTAGTGGAGAGGATCAAGGGATGGCATTCCCCATATTTTTTGATCCCAAAAAGAGACGGGGGGGGGGGGATTGAGATCCATCATGGACTTGCGTGGTTTGAACAAGCTCCTTAGGAAGGACAAGTTCAAGATGGTTACTCTCTCTCAAGTCCTCCATGCCCTTCAACTTCAGGACTGGTTGGTGTCTCTCGATCTCAAGGATGCTTACTTTCATGTGCCGATTCATCCCAAGCATAGGAAGTACCTGAGGTTCACGGTTGGCGACTCGCATTTTCAGTTTCGGGTCCTGCCGTTCGGATTGACCTCTGCCCAAGTGTCTTCACCAAACTAATGGTGGTGGTGGCAGCGTATCTCAGGAAAGGGGGGATTCACATCTACCCCTACCTGGACGATTGGTTGGTCAGGGCATGCTCTCCCGAGCAAGTCCTGGATCATCTGTTTATCACCTGCCACTCACTTCACAATCTGGGCTTCTCCCTCAACTTAAAGAAGTCTCATTTGGCACCTACCCAGCGTCTCCAGTACATCGGAGCAGTGCTCGACACATCCCTGGGGCAGTGTTCGCTTCCCCAGGCGAGGGCTCATCACATTCTGCAGATGGTGGACAAGTTTCAACATGCCCAGAGTCTCCCGGCGTTCGAGTTCTTGAGGTTGCTCGGCCTCATGGCATCCTGCATTCTACTGGTGCCAGAGGCCAGGCTGCGGATGAGATCCCTGCAGTGGGCTATCAAGATGCAGTGGTCGAAGTCTTCCAGCAGGATGTCGGATCCCGTTCAGGTGCCGCCCTCGGTCACCCAGGATCTTCTGTGGTGGGCTGTCGAAGGCAATCTGATCCCTCATGGGATGGGGAGCTCATGCCAACGAGCTGACAGTCAGTGGTGGTTGGTCTCTGTCGGAGTCCAGACTCCATATCAATCTGTTGGAGATGAGGGCCGTCAGGCTAGCCCTGAAGGTTTTTCTGCCGTCTGTGTGGGGGAAGAATGTCCTGATTCTGACGGACAATACAGTGGCCATGCACTAGCTCAACAAAAAAGGGGGGGGGGGGGCAGGGTCTCTCCCACTCTGCAGAGAGGCGATGCAGCTCTGGGTCTGGGCCATCCAGCAAGAAATTTCGATCTCGACAGTTCATCTGGCTGGAGACGAAAACGCGGCGGCGGACGCTCTGAGCAGACAGAGCACAGTCTCTCACGAGTGGGAGCTGGCTCAGGAAGTTCTTTTGGAGATCTTCGGCCTTTGGGGAACCCCACAAGTGGATCTCTTCGCCACCAGTGTCATCCAGAAGTGCGAAAGATTCTGCTTGCAGGAATTTCCTCCAAGAGGAGCCTTAGGGGACGCGTTCGTAGAGGAGTGGTCCTTCCACTGCTGTACGCGTTCCCTCCAGTCCCCGTCATTCCGCAGGTGTTGCGGAGGTTCGGTTCCCGGATGTTCCTCATTGCTCCGGCATGGGCCAGGAGATCGTGGTACCCGGACCTTCTAGACATGTCCATCTGCCCTCCACGTCGTCTTCCCTACCAAGACGATTTGCTCTCACGGGAGGGGTGTCGAGTTCTCCATCCAGAGGTTAAGTCTCTCAGCCTTCATGCTTGGTATCTGAAAGGCTGAGATATAATGATTGGGACCTCCCTGAAGATGTGATGGAGGTGTTGCTTTCGGCCAGAAGGCCCGCAACGAAATCCCTGTACTGTTGCCGTTGGAAGAAGTTCTGCGACTGGTGCAGGGTACAGAATGTGGATCCTTTCCAATGTTCCATTCCTTTTGGTTTTGTCTTTTTTGCTTTCTTTAGCCCACAAGGGCCTGCAAGTAGGTACCATTAAGGGTTACCTGGTGGCGCTGTCCATATTTAAGCGCTCGTCTGAGGAATGTTCTTATTTTAAAATCCCTTTGATTTCTCAGTTCCTGAAAGTGCTAACTCGTGTGTTTCCACCGTCGTCTTTCCAGGTACCGGGATGGGATTTGAATTTGGTTTTAAAGTTCCTGATGGGAGCTCCATTTGAGCCCTTACGTTCTTGTCCATTGAGACTGTTGTCCTTTAAAACTGTATTTTTAGTTGCGGTTACTTCCGCACGCAGAGTGAGTGAGTTGCAGGCACTTTCCGCCAAACCACCCTTCACTGTGTTCCATAAGGACAGGGTTGTCCTTAGGATACGGCCTTTCTTCTTCCAAAGGTTGTGTCGAAATTCCATCTGAGCCAGGTAATTCATCCAGCCTTCTATCCTCCTCTATATCCTGGTAAGGAAGAGGAGAGGCTCCATAGGTTGGATCCTAGGAGAGCTTTAAGTTTCTACATCTCACGCATGACCCGGGTCAGAGTGGACATGCGTGAGATGTAGAATTTGTGGTATAATGGCGGGTATGGACCCTGCGGTGGGCTTGCAGGCTCATTCTACTAGGGGTGTGGCTGCCTCCACTGCTCTGCAGAGGGGTGTTCCCATTCTTAATATTTGTGAAGCAGCCACATGGGCCTCTATCCATACTTTTGTAAAACACTACTCCCTGGATTCTATCAGTGGGCAAGATTTGGCCTTTGGTAAGGCGGTCCTCTATTCTGCTATTTGATTGGGCATTCTAAAATGCTAAATTCCTTTCCCACCTCCATACGTTTGTACCGCTTTGGGTGCCTGTCATAGATGTGGAATACGTCTGAGGACACAATTCCCTCGAAGAACAAGTTACTTTCTTACCTGGTAACGTTCTTTCGATGGGATGTACATATTCCACATTGCACCCTCCCAGCCTGCCCCTCTACAGAATTTCTTTTGCGATTGCTATTTCTGTTTCCGCAAGGCTTTCTGAAGTCATACTGTCAGAAGATTGGTGCAACACGTTCTGGGAAAAAACTACAACTGAGGCTACGGGCGTAGTGCGTCCTACATATAACATCCGGTGACGTCGGCTGTCGGAGGAGGTCCTCGAAGGGGCTCATCGACGCAGGACGCAGACGACGAAAAAAAATTCCGAACCGGCACAGCTGTGGTGATTACTGTCATAGATGTGGAATACGTTGGAGGAACATCCATTTGAAAGAACGTTACCAGGTAAGAAAGTAACTTGTACTTCTCCCTTCCTTCTTGTATTTCAGATGGTTTACGTTTACTCTGACTGGGACGTTCCAGTGATAATTCTCACTCTTCTTATGTGCTTTCAACACTTAGTCTTTACTAGGATGAGTATGAGCGTTCCAGTTATGATTCTCACTCTTGTGATGCATTTCCAACACTTAGTCCCCAATGGGACGACTATGAGTGTTCCAGTAATAATTCTTACTCTTCTTATGTGCTTTTAACACTTGCTCTCTACCGGGACTATTATGAACCTCCCAGTTGTTCTCTTCAGTCCTCCACCCTGGTCTCCAGCTCGCCCTGTTACCTTTGTCTTGGGGATAACGTCACCAGAACTTCAGACAGGATGGGACCCTCTGCGTTGAACGTCAGGTTGGCTTCTCGGCTCTTCACTTCTCTTTTGTTCAGCACGTTCCACAGTGCCTTCAGGTAAGTGGTGTTGCCGTTGTTATGGACTCCAAAGTTCACCGGGGTTCGGTGATGCCACCACTGCTTACGCGGTTGCTCTATGTATTCTGTGCCAGTACTTCAGCTTCTCTCTCCTTGAGGTTTCCTGAATGTCACACACTAGGAAAAGCGCACCAGCTTCCTCCCAGCATTGGACGGTGTGCTTCTCCGTTTCCTTAAGCTTCGCCCCCACAGCTGATTTGAAAGTGGGCTTCTCTCTTTCAGGTTTCTCACTACTGCTTATCACTGGGACGAGTATTACTGAGACAAGTATGAGTGTCCCAATAATGATTACAGGTCCCTCTCCTGTGTCTCCCATTCTCTCCTTTAACTTGGTTACATAGGGGCAACGACACCGGAATTCACACTGGATGGGGGTTTCTCTTATCAGGTTCACTTCTCACTTCGGCTGTTGCGTTCCTTCTTCAGTTATCTCGTTGTGCTTTTCAGCATAGGCAGTATTGGCATTGTGATCGGACCTCCTGGCCCATCGCGTTTCAGTTGCTGTCAAGGCACCACCATCCTTGATCTTGGGACGCCCTGAGTTCTCTTCGGTTTTCTGTGTTTCCTTCTTTTCTTCATGATCGGCATATGACTTCTCGGCTACATGCTTCTCCCGCTTAAGATGCCGCACATCCAGTCCTTCATCCATGGAGGTCAAACAGCTCTTTTGAACTTCCCGGGTTCTTCCCTTGCTATCTCCTCCTCATAGTTTTATGCCATAGTTAGACGGTGTCCCCGGCATACGGGTAAAGTACATTTTCTTTATCGAGGGGGCGTATTGCGTAGGGGGAAGTGACAGAATACCACGATTCATCACAATAGATATACATTGACAAGTCACACCCATGGTTATCAAGAAATATTCTTTTTATCAATTCATTTTACTGACTTTTTATTATGGTACCATGATATAAGATGTGAAGTTTTTCACTAAAATGTATAAATATCTGTTTGAATTCTGACAAATGTTGTGTCAATGATCTTAACATCTACATATCTTTTGTTAACATTTCATAACATGTACATTTTGGGAATTCAAGATGTTATGACCATATGATAGTTTAATGGTACACCTTGTATCCAACCATGAGTTACCCAGTTTTTTGCTTCTTCTAGAAGTGATTCAATTAATTTGGTATTGGGATTTTTCTTAATTGTTAATAACAATGTTTAGGATTGTGTATTGCTGCTTAATGGTACTTGATGCTTTCCTTAATTACAATAGTTCCTCCTTTGCCTGCCACTCATATTGCAATGGTGGTGTCACCCTGTAGGCATTTTGGAGATTATTTCATTCCTGTAATATTCTTTTGTTTTTTTTGTTTTGCACACCAATTTCATATAAGGTTTCTCCATATCTAATGTTACTGAGTCACAGAGCATATCAATTACATTTTCATCCGCACGTTTTGATATTAAGACATCCCTTTCTTAGGTCACTTTCAGGTGCTAACATATGATTAATATTAGTCTTGTAGAACCTCTTTACTTTTCTGTAGTTTCCTGATAAGTGAACTACAAGCCTGATATTGTCTATGTGGTTTGTTGAGAATTCTGATGTACATAGTTGACCTGGTTTGAAAACTTTATTTTTAGTTTGTTTACTGGTGAATTTAAATATATCATCTTGCAATTCCAAAACATCAGGTTTTCTTTTTAGGGAAAATAGGACACACATTTTCAAAGATACTAGGGGCTATTGAACAGGTATGTGTTGCATGTACAATTGAGAGGAGAGCGCAGCAATAGCCATTAAGTGACTTTGGTGCTTAGTAGTCCACCACTCACATGTGCAAAGAAACTAATTTCTTCAACCTAATTGTGCATTTTATAAATATTACCGGTTCTGAAAATGTGGTGGAGTTTTCAAGGAGATTTTGAGGGAAATCAATAATGTTTACCTATGCATTCTGTATTTTTGGGGGTAATTTTAAACTGTTATCTTACACCCTAATGTGGATTTCCAAAAGGCGATCTTCAAAAAAGCATAGTCTCATACATTGGGTTTGTCCGAACCTAACCTTTTAACTGCCATGGCTCCCCCTCCGCCCCCCAGTGCCAATGCCTTTTTTGCTGATTTTGGTATTTCGCCATTCAACGCCTTCTAATGTTTTCTGTTTCATTAACCCCTTAAGTGCCAAGGACGAGCCCTGCAGCACCCCACGTTTCAGTGGCCATGATCTAGAACTAAAAGGGGATAAAAAGTCCACCTGTTGTCGCCATGTTAAATACATCAGATACATTCCAACATCTTATCTCATCACCCTATTTCTGTTGGTCAGGCTAACGGAGGCTCATTCCTTGACCATACCAGAGTCAGAAGACATCACATATGATATTGTGAAGTTCCTTCAGAGAATTGCCAGATTGGCCCAATTCTTTATTTTATCTGTTTAGTTTATCATTTAGAGTGCCAGAGGTCTTTGTTTAGGAGACCTACAGGGCACACTGATAACACCAGTGGTTTGCAGGTATGAACCCACAGTGGGCAGAAGAACACACTTGGCTAGCAAAAGCCGATTTAAAAGGTTTGGTGATTGTTGACGGTATGCTTCTCAATGAGCGAGGAAGGACGTTAGACTACACGTAGGAAGAGCTCGAAAAAACAATACTCCCCCCTCCTCCATGGGAGACACAATAGTGCAGTACCACCAGCAAGGCATCCTTATTAGACTGCAGTGTTCTAGTGTAATTTTCTCTTTTCTCTGTACAAGTTCCAGTTATCAGCATTATTACAAGAGGGATAAAAGGTGAAAATACATTTAGTCCTCTCTAATGTTCTTCTTTTATGTGCAGTTATGTTTCTCGTTTTTCTGTGCTCTCAAGAACATAATTTAATTTAAGGACATTTTCATTCATAGCATTAACATATAAACGTTACTGAATTACAATGAAAATCATTTATTACTGATTTCACAAATGTTTTTCAAATATCTTCATTTTGAATGAAAGAATCTATCAGTACATTATGAAACCCACATATTTTCTGTTAGGATTGATTTGAGCTTCCCTATTTCATTTACTGCCTATTCAAGGTGTTCAGTCCTATCTTAGTAATTAATATTGTATAGTGTTTGCACGTCATAAATCCAGAGGCTATACATTTTCTGTGCAGTGATACGTGGCATGGGATAAACCAGATCAATATTTTCCACTCTGAAATTATCACAAAGAAAGGTTGGTATTGTGATAAAGAGTGCTTAAAGCCTCTCCGATAGTGATATTGATTTTCTGTCGGTCACTACGTAAGTTGGAAAAAAGCATGGCCATTCCTTGTCTGATGCTATCTGCTAATGGAAGATTCTGCACTTGAAATTAGTTGTACATTGGATTTCTTGCTGTGGTACTTATATTATGAAATTAAAGCTTTGTATGTTGTCCCCGCAAGTCATAACCATGTTAATGTTTAACTTAATTAATATAAAACATAGTTAAACATGTGCAAACACTATGTGTACATTCTTTTCGTTAAAATGCTTCATTTGTATCTTTTATGTTGGTTTGGTTGAACTGCAAACTCTATCAAATATGCCAAATCCCTAATAGGGCTCTGCACTTCAATAATATTTTCACAACATGCTTCCCTTCGTCCCCCACAAAACCGCTGGGATCCGGATTGCTATTTAATGTCTCATATATGGTCTTACAGGCCTTATTTTAGCAGAAAATATCAAAATGTCTGCAGGTTGAAACCATGGCATCTCCACTGTCATATTTTAAATAAAGTGAAAAGAGAATAATCAAGGAATGGCCTGTGTGGTGTAGAATAATCTTTATCTAGGCTACAAACCATTCTGATAAAATTAGAGTTGACAAAAACCTAAAAGGTAGAATTCATAAAAACCTAATAACCCATCTGAACTATCAGGTAGCTGCTTTTCGGATTTATATTTATCTACCTTCGTTTTTGATTTTTTTGTTAATTGATCAGTACTATGGTACCATCAGGTGATGTTGCATTTTGTGAGCCTGAAAAGTAAAAAATTACATATAATTAGACTTTTTGCAAATCATGTTCGAGAATGCCTGCATCAGCGAAAAAGCATTGACAACTAAAACACCTCTCTAATTGGCCATGAAACCCACCATCACTGGAATTCAGCACAACACCAGAAGCCACAACATAGCTAGGCTGGAATCAAAGAACTGCTATGAGGAAAAACTAGGAACAGGTTTAAAGACCCTGCTGAATGCTTCCTTCACCTCTTTAGTTTCCTAGGCTGAAAGCAAGCATGGCCCCAGGGCTCTGTGGGCCTCTTTGCATTGCCCCCGGTGCTCTGTGTGCTTATTTACATGGCCCCTGCATATTAGAAATGAGCACGCTCTCCTGCGCTTGCCCCGTCCTCTCTTTCCGGTCCGTTGTCCTGTCCCTGCCTCCTGCACCTCGACTGAGCCCTTATTGGCCTCTCCACCTCCAGCAACAACATAGGTTTAAAGGCCCCGCTGGATGCTTCCCTGGCCTCTTTTGGTTCCCAGACTGAAGGTAAGCATGGCCCCTGGCGCTCTGTGTGCCGATTTACATGGCCCCTGCATAATAGAATTCAGCGCGCTCTTCTGCGCTTGCCCTCAACCTCCCTTCCCGGTCCGTTGTCCCGTCCCCACCTTCTGCACCTCCCCTGACTGCCCTTCTCCACCTTCAAATTACAACCAACCAGGCCAGCCCCCTGCACGTTACAGCCTCCTCTGGCGAAGGACCCGGAGTCAAAGGGCAACTCCAGCAGAAGCAGCACTAAATGGTGTCTACAGGTGTCAGCAGGGAAAGCAGGCAGCCGCCAACCAGCACCGATAAACAATGTAGGTGTGGAGACGGGGGGGGGGGCAGCAATCACTGCACACCACCAAACTGGCCCACATCTCTTCTACCTTATCTTCCCCACCACCCATTAACTTGAAGCCTGCATTGTATACCAATCCCCTTTTGCCAACTGTTAACCACATATATATCAAATAAGCTTGTCGGTAGGTCGGGTGTCCAAGCCCCGGAAGTCGAAGTCTGCGGGGCTTTCGACGGATGATTCGAGGGGTGACTCTCCGTGTCATCGTCGGAAGTCTCGTGGGTCTCCTTCTAGGAGTCGGTCTCGCCACTCCTCAGCCTCTTCGAGGCATTCTCGGAAGCGCCGACACCGGTCGTCTTCCAGGTCCTCTTCGGAGGGCTCTGCCCGGCACGTCGCTTACCCCTCAGCCGTGCGACGCCGGAGGAATGGGCTTCCTTCGGGAAGGAGATGCTGGCGATTCTTGAGTCGCAGGGTACTCAGCCGTCCGCGCCCCCGAGTGGGGTCGGTCGTGTGAGGTCGAGAGACACCGCTTGCAAGAGTGGTCGGCACGAGTCACGGGAGAGGTCCCGTTCGGACAAGGGGACTCGTTCTCGGCGTACCCGTTCCAGGTCCCGGTCCTCGACGCGTTCGAGACCGTGTGCACCTGTGAGGTCTTCTCGAGGCTCTGGCTCCGAGGAAGTCGTCGATGCCGTCGACGCTCAGGTCGTCGAGGGACACGCTCGGGGCTCCGGCCTCGAGGGCTGTGTCGACGCCGCCGATTCTGGAGGCGCTGCATCTGACGTCGACGCCGATTTCCTCGACGTCGACGCCGATCCTCTCGGCGCCGATGCCGGTTCTCTCGACGCTGGCGCCGATTCGCTCGACGCCATCGACGCCTTTCGTGTCGGAGGTACCCCAGGGCACGGGTGGACCCCCTAGGAAGGCTCTGGTTAAGAGCAAGCACTCTCGAGTGCCTTCTTTTCGCCACCGGACTATATTTCAGAGGCGGATGAGGATTCTGATGGCCTGGTTCCTAGTCAGGGTCCGGATGAAATTGTCTCGGGCCATAGTCAGTTTGACGAGTTGAGACAGTCACTGCATGATGCCAGTGGACTGGACACCTCTCCGGAGGTGGAGTTTTGTAGGCCTGAGCCTGGCTCTCATGCTGATTCCTCGTACCGGCGCCTTATGGCTAGGGTTTCTGAGTACTTGGGATGGTCTGCTCCCCCAGGGGAGTTTGTGCAGGATGATCTGACAGACATCCTTGATGTTGGTCCCCCAACTGACCCGGTTCTGCCGTTCCATATGGCTTTACAGAGAAGGGTGGCGGCGGCTTGGACTGCTCCGGAGAGTCTCCCGGCGGTGGGCAGATCCTTGTCGCGAAAATACCGTCCAGCCAGTGGCGACCCCTGCTACTTGACCAGGCACCCCACTTTCCGAGAGTTTGGTGGTGCAGGCGGCCACGGCCCCGGCGAAGCAGGCGTCGTACCCTACCATCCCTCCTGATAGGGACGACAAACGTTTTGATGGCTGGGCGAAGAAAGTGTTTTCTTCTGGTGGTATGGCGCTTCAGGCGGCCAACTCCATTTGTGCCTTGTCACGTTTCACGCACACTCTGTGGGACTGTGTTGCGTTAGCGGCTGAACATGTTCCCGAAGGGGACGAACGGGATGGTTTCCTTGCTATGGTCCAGGATGGTAAGGATGCCATGTGTGAGTCCGTTCAGTCGGGTTTGGACTTAGCTGAATGCGTCAGTAGGTCTGTGGCGGCGAGCACCGTGATACGCAGGTTTGCGTGGTTGCGGAAGTCGGGGTTTGCTCCTGATGTGCAGTCCCGGCTCCTCAACATGCCCTTTGACGGTGAACACCTTTTTGGCAGCAAGGCTGACGAGAGCCTTGAGAGGTTGCAGACCTCAAAAGCTGCAGCGAAGTCGTTGGGCGCTGCAGTTCGCCAACCTCCGCCTTTTCGTCCTAGGGGACAGCAGTGGAGGGGTGGTTCCTTTCGCTATTACTCATCCTTCAGTAAAGCGAGAGGAGCTGGCAGTCAAAGAGGCCAACGCAGGGGTACCAGAGGTGGACGACAGGGTACCCGTGGTGCCAAGGCCGCTCGGGCAGTTGCCTCTTTGCCCTCAGGTAACGCCGCAGCCGCTCCCACTCTGTCGTGAGGCCATGTCCCATGGTTCGCCGGTTGGGGGAAGGCTGGCGCAGCATCTTGTAGAGTGGCAAGCCATTACTTCAGATGTGTGGGTTCTGGAGATCATAACCCACGGCTACTGTCTTCCTTTTCGGCACAGGCCTCGCGACAATCCACCGGGGAACCTCTCTTTGCAGAGTCCGGATCCGCTCCTTGCGCAGGAAATTCAAGCCCTGCTGGAGAAAGGCGCCATAGAACTGGTGCCTGTAGCGGAGAGGAACAAGGGATGGTATTCCCCTTATTTTTTGATTTCGAAGAAAGACGGGGGATTGAGACCCATCATGGACTTGCGCGGTTTAAACAAACTCCTCAGGAAGGACAAGTTCAAGATGGTTACTCTCCCTCAAGTCCTCCAGGCCCTTCAGCTTCAGGACTGGTTGGTGTCACTCGACCTCAAGGATGCTTACTTCCATGTGCCGATCCATCCCAAGCACAAGAAGTACCTGAGGTTCGCGGTTGGCGACTCGCACTTTCAGTTTCGGGTCCTGCCGTTCGGATTGACCTCCGCCCCGAGGGTTTTCACCAAGCTCATGGTGGTGGTGGCAGCGCATCTCAGGCAAGGGGGGGATTCACGTCTACCCCTACCTGGACGATTGGTTGATCAGGGGGAGCTCTCCCGAGCAAGTCCTGGATCATCTATCGGTCACCTGTCGCTCCCTTCACAGGCTGGGCTTCTCCCTCAATTTAAAGAAGTCCCACTTGACACCAATTCAGCGGCTCCAGTACATCGGAGCAGTGCTCGACACTTCCCTGCGGCAGTGTTTTCCTCCCCAGGTGAGGGCTCTTCACATTCAGCAGATGGTGCACAAGTTTCAGCATGCCCAGACGCTCCCAGCGTTCGAGTTCTTGAGGTTGCTCGGCCTCATGGCATCCTGCATTCTTCTGGTGCCAGAGGCTCGCCTGCGGATGAGATCTTTGCAGTGGGCACTCAAGACGCAATGGTCGCAGTCATCCGGCAGGATGTCGGACTCGATTCAGGTGCCGTCCTCGGTCGCCCGGGACCTTCTGTGGTGGGCCGTCGAAGGCAACTTGATGAAGGGGGCTCCATTTTGGCTTCCCTGGCCGGAGGTGACGATCGTGACGGATGCATCCCTCACGGGATGGGGAGCTCATGCCAACGGGCTGACAGTCAGCGGTCGTTGGTCTCCGTCGGAGTCCAGACTCCATATCAATCTGTTGGAGCTGAGGGCCGTCAGGCTAGCCCTGAAGGCTTTTCTGCCGTCTGTGCGAGGGAAGAATGTCCTGATCCTGACGGACAACACAGTGGCCATGCACTACCTCAACAAAAAGGGGGGGGCAGGGTCACTTCCTCTGTGCAGGGAGGCGATGCAGCTCGAGTTCTGGGCCATCCAGCAGGAAGTTTCGATCTCGGCAGTTCATCTGGCCGGAGCCGAAAACGTGACGGCGGATGCTCTGAGCAGGCAGAGCGTGATCTCTCACGAGTGGGAGTTGGCTCAGGAGATTCTCCTGGAGATCTTCGCCCTTTGGGGGACCCCTCAAGTGGATCTCTTCGCCTCCAGTGTCAACCGGAAGTGCGAAAGGTTTTGCTCACGGAATTTCCTCCAAAAGGAGCCTTAGGAGACGCGTTCGTGGTGGAGTGGTCATTCCCGCTGCTGTACGCGTTTCCTCCAGTCCCCGTCATCCCGCAAGTGCTGCAGAGGTTACGGAAGTTCGGTTCCCGGATGATCCTCATTGCCCCGGCGTGGGCTCGGAGGACGTGGTACCCGGACCTTCTCGACTTATCCATCTGCCCTCCACGTCGTCTTCCCTACCGAGACGATCTGCTCTCACGGGAGGGGGGTCAGGTTCTCCATCCAGAGGTCAGATCCCTCAACCTTCACGCTTGGCTTCTGAAAGGTTGAGGTATAAGGATTGGGACCTCCCTGAGGACGTGATGGAGGTGTTGCTTTCGGCCCGAAGGCCAGCAACAAAGTCTCTGTACCGTTGCCGTTGGCGTAAGTTCTGCGACTGGTGCAGAGTTCAGAATGTGGATCCTTTTGCATGTGACATCCCCATGGTTCTGTCCTTTTTACTTTCTTTGGCCCACAGGGGCTTGCAAGTGGGTACCGTTAAGGGTTACCTGGCGGCGCTGTCCATCTTTAAGCGCTCATCTGAAGAGTGTTCTTACTTTAAAATCCCTTTGATTTCACAGTTCCTGAAAGGGCTCACTAATGTGTTCCCTCCGTCACCTTTCCTGGTGCCCGGTTGGGATTTGAACCTTGTTCTTAAGTTTCTTATGGGTGCTCCGTTTGAGCCTTTACATTCTTGCCCTTTGAGGCTGTTAACTCTGAAAACTGTGTTTTTAGTTGCGGATACTTCCGCTCGCAGAGTGAGTGAGTTACAGGCACTTTCAGTTAAGCCTCCCTTCACTGTATTTCACAAGGACAGGGTTGTCCTTAGAGTTCGTCCTTCTTTTCTTCCGAAGGTAGTGACGGAATTTCATTTGGCCCAGACGGTTGTTCTTCCGGCATTCTATCCTCCTCCGCATCCTGGTAAGGAAGAGGAGAGGCTCCATAGGCTTGATCCTAGGAGAGCTTTAAGCTTTTATTTTTCACGCATGTCCCGGGTCAGAGTGGATGATCAACTCTTTATTGGTTACGCTGGAAAGCGTTTGGGGCAAGCTGTGACGAAACAGACTTTGTCTCGCTGGATTATTTTGGCCATCTCGGAGTGCTACCGCTTGGCGGGTAAGGACCCACCGGCTGGCTTGTGGGCCCATTCTACCAGGGGTATGGCTGCGTCTACTGCCCTGCAGAGGGGTATTCCTATTCGCAACATCTGTGATGCAGCCACCTGGGCTTCAGTACATACATTTGTACGTCACTATTCCCTCGATTCCATCCGAGCACAGGATCTGGCCTTTGGCAAGGCGGTCCTTTGCTCTGCTATTTGATTGGCTATTCTACATTTTGATTCTAAATTCTTTCCCTCCTCCTTGCTTTGGTACTGCTTTGGGAGTCTGTCATAGATATGGAATACGTCGGAGGACCCAATCCCCTCGAAGAACAAGTTACTTTCTTACCTGGTAACGTTCTTTCGATGGGATGGTCCGACGACGTATTCCATATCGCTCCCGCCCTGCCTTCCCCGCTGCAGAATTTCTTTTGCGATTGCAGCTTACGTTCCGCAAGGCTCTGTGTCTGACTGGCAGTTGACTTATGTCACACGTTCTGGGGGAAAAAACTACAACTGAGGCTATGGGCGTCGTGCGTCCTACTTATCACATCGGATGACGTCGGAGGAGGTCCGCGACGACGGCGCATCAACGTCATCGACGCAGGACGCAGACGCCGAAAAAGTTTCCGAAGCAGCACAGCTGTGGTGATTACATGTCATAGATATGGAATACGTCGTCGGACCATCCCATCGAAAGAACGTTACCAGGTAAGAAAGTAACTTGTTCTTTCTAGCTATCTCTCACATCTAGATGAACTGTACCCTAATTGTGCTAGCTACCTTTTTTGTATTTTTGTAAGGAAACTGGGGTTGGTCACCCTAGGTTATCTGGGGGAACCCAGGCGTGGATCCCTTGCTCACTGTGCTCATAGAGGCATTGCTCCACCTCACTGATGAGGCCCGACTAGGCAGAAACACGTGTCTGGGGTTGCTGTTGGCACTCTTGTTCAAAGGAGGTTTTCCAGGCATTTCGGTGCTGGACTGTCCTTGTGGGTGGGACAGAAACTGATATGCAAATGGATATTCCTACTTTGTGAAAAGTACAGTGAGCAAAAAGCGATGGCTGCAGACTCTCAAAGTGGATGGAAACCACAGAACAGGTCATCATTCCATGTTCTTTCTAGAGATGGGCTCCTGCTACCTTTTTTCTAATTGTGCTAGCTACTCGAGAAAGAACTGTGAGCATTAGCCAGTGCCAGATTTAGACAGAATTGTGATTATTAGCCAGTGCCACATTTGGAAAGAATTGGGAGTACTGGCCGGCACCAGATCTACACATGATTGTGAATATTAGCCAGTGCCACATTTACACTGAATTGTAAATATTAGCTTACGTCACATCTAGAGAGAATTGCGAATATTGGCCTGCGTCACATCTAGACAGGTTTGTGAATATTAGCCAGAGCCACATTCAGACAGGATTGTAAATATTAACCAGTGCCACATCTAGATAGAATTGCAAATATTGGCTTGTGCCACATTTAGACAGGATTGTGACTCTTCGCTTGTGTCACATCTAGATAGAATTGTGAATATTGGCTTGCGTCATATCTAGACAGAAATATGGAGATATTCACCCGCCACATCTTGAAAGAATTGGAAATTAGCATGCCTCCCATCTAGATAGCGATGCCAATAACCAACCCACAAAAAATCTTATCATTCTGCATACACCTCTCAAACTCTTAACACAACCAGACCAAACTGCATGCACTTCACTACACCACAACAACCAAACAAATTACACATAGCCTCGCACAACAGAACACAAAGGCTACCAAATGAAAAGCACACCTAAGCTGAGAGAACAGTGTTAACCAAACTGAAGCTGCCAACAGCACATCACTGTTCTCTTGCACTTTTCCTCTCCGGTCCTACTAACTCACCGTACCCCCTTTCCTTTTTAGATCCGCCAGAGCGCCAGGCGACCTCTCCGGTGATCACAGTGCACAGTATAAATATCTTTTAACATTAACAGCATTCTAGCTGACATTAGCAGCACTACCTTTTGAAGTCATGCGGGGGACACAAAACAGTGCTTTTGTTGTAATGCAGGTGAAAGGAAACGGTGCATGTCTCTTCAGTAGTGTCCGCAATTACGTTGTCCATAACATTGTGGCAAATCTCTCATGGTAATTACAGAAACTTCATTTCCCACGGAAATTAATTAATGAATGTATGCCAGCTCAATAGTACGAAGTTACATGCTTCAGTCGTACACATACGGGTACAGCACTCCAAGCTTACACGCTTCAGTCCTACACGTACAGCCCTTACGTTCTGGTCACTGCTGCCTCGGCTGTAGATCGGGACACCCATAATGCTGCTGCGCAATCTCAACGCTCCGACTCAAGATGGCTGGAATCGATTTAATGGATTTGTGCTTTTGTCATGGTCAGCTGTATGTGGCTTGCTCCAGAGTTAGAAACGGAGACACTTTTTTCACACTAGCTCCTGCAGGAAAGACTAGCAATATTGTCTACAACGAAGCATTGATTTAGTTCATTAATTAAAATTCATACTCGGACTGAAGTAGGAATTACTGTGCGAAGCGTGGGTACACCTGCTAGTACAATACATATTGGAACTATTGAAATCATATCCATTAAAAAATAGGATGGAAAAATGATGGAAAGTGGAAAAGACTGACATAGTGGTGAGGGAACAAACTAAATCTGGAGACTGATTTGTTTTATTCACAGCAGTAGTTTAGGGGACTTACTCCTCATTCTAATTGCAATAATTTGGACATTCATCTTATTTGGATTTGGCATCATTGTTTTAATAAAACAATGAACCTATGCCTAAACAACATTTGGTAATTGGCAAGCTGGTGAGCGTAGCAATGAAGAGTTTCATCCAAATTGTTGGATGCAAGTCTTCGTAAAATCATTGGAAATTCTGCTGAAACGTTTTCAAATGTGTGTGATTTCCAATGCCTTTTTAGTTTGTTTTCAATGTTAATTATTCCTGTGTGCGTTTATATGTGTATGTATAAATACGTGTGTATATATATATTTCTGAGGCTTGTGGAATCTGCTTAGATCACATGCTGTGCATAGGCCGACATGTAGTGGAAGCTGCAGAGTATTACAGTAGTTGTTTTCGAAAATTGAAAAGCGACGTCGACAGGGCGTGCCAGTTATACTATCCCTAGTGTGACGTCCACTGTACCCATCGATGTCCCTCAGATTATTTTTTTGCGCCATGCTATACGGACGCATATAGCGGAGTTCCTTTCGGCGCTAAGCCATTGACTTTTCACAATTTCCAATAGGATTTCTTTCTATCCTTTCACAACCTCCGAAACACCACGCCGGTGAGGACAGAAAGACTGCCTGTCGGAGGCAATCGCAACGGACCATTCGGCCTTCGAATGCCGCCCCGGGCCCCGGCCCAGACAGTAGGGAGAGAGGGGGGGAGGCCATTTTAGAAGGCATATTCTCCCCTTCCTACACTTTGTTCACCCAGCTGCCATAACCATAACCTATAATTATGGAAAATACACTGTTTCAATTTTGCCCCAAGTGTAACCGAAAATTCCTGTGGTTGGACAAACACTTAGTTTGTAATTTGTGTCTTCCAAGAGACTACGTCGAAACGTCTTGTCGAACTTGCTGGCTCTTCAAGCCAAAGACGTTAAAGGACCGCTCCACGAAACGCAGGGCCCACTACGTCAGGCAACTGGAGGCCATTGAGGTAGAGGGAACCTTTAGCGATGGCAGCGACGCCATACTTTCGGACGGCGAGGGCGACGCAGTAGCTTCAGGACAGCTGGCGGCCATGTTGTTGGGACTACACCCGGCGGCGGCAGCACTACAAAAGCACACACCAGCAAGCACATAAGCCCTAGTCGAGATTCGACACATGAGTCGAATACACGACAACGTTCGATACCCAGAGAAAGGTCCACCGAGTCCCGGTCCTCTGGGCACTCTCGATCAAGATCGCCACACGGCATGGTTCAACTGTCGAAAGACGGCAAGGGTGTTGCTCGAAAAACTCCTTCTGAAGGTCGATCGTCCGCGGACAAAGCCTCGGCCCCCACACTCAAAGTTTGATGTTCTTCATCTGGTAAGACGCCAGGCCCCAAAAAGTCTGTTACACACTCCTCTGGGCCCCAAGAGTCCCACTAGGGACAGGTATTCACAAAAGGACATGTTGTCCATGCCCATAGAGAAACCTAAGGACTCTAGGCGAAAGCTTATACCTCCTACTAATGAAGATATGGGTATTCCCAACATTGTAATCCCAAGTTCAAAGGAATGTTCTTCACAAGATATCGATAGAGTAATGCGTAGAATGACCTTCATGACGAATTTCTTTGAGGAAAATCCAGATTACCTTCAAAGTTTTCAATACACTACTTCCACCTCAGCCCCTTCTGGCTCTCAACCCTCTGCCCCTCAACACCCTGCTAAGAGGGCTCGCTCTGATGTCCCTGCACAGGGCAGAATTATAGATCTATATGACCCTGAAATAGATTCAGAAGACCAGGATGATCTTTCATTGTGGAAACATCTGACCCTCAATTTATTGATGAGGACACAGACAAACTTTATTATGGGGATGATGAGGACCCAGATGCAGACAAGGAGGTGAACATGTATTCCATAGATTCTCCTATTAATCAGGACCCTCCAGTGGTAGATTCCCCTGTAGACAATCAACCCCTCCTCAACGAAGTCTTAGCCAAAGCGGCGGAACACATCCGAGGTACAGGAAGACAGAGACTTCGCTGAACAATTATTGGGAGACAAAAAGACAGTAGGGCAGTTTATCCCACTGCAAAATCTGTGCAACGTAGAATTCAACCTTCTTTGGAGGCACCTAATCTCACACGGGCCTTTAACCCACGTGTGGAAAAACTGTTCAGGCCTGTACCTTAAGACCCTTTTTACATAGGAGGCCAGTTAAAACCAGACTCTTTGGTTGTTACCACCACAAGAAAGAGAGCAGGCACACACCTTGCTTCTGCCGAGGCGCCACCGGATGAGGAGAGCAAGAAGATATATGCAATTGGCAGAAAGGTCACCTCTTCTGCAGCCTACCAAACAAGAATTGCTAACAATGCTACACTTTTGGCAAGTTACAACTGCCATAAGTGGGAGGAAGTTTCTGCGTTACTCTCATCCGAACCCGAGCCACTTAAATCTCAGCTAGCTCTGGTGGCAGCAGACGGAAGAGCTGTATCTACTTGTCTCCACAAATCAAATTTCGACACGGCTGACAATGCAGGGAGAGCCATTGCTTCAGGCCAGAAACACAGGCCACCCTAATAAATATGCCAGTGGAAGCTGATGTGCTCTTCGCCAAAGCTGTAGAAGATGCACTTAAGACAGCAAAGGATGAGTATGACAATCTTAAAAACCTTAGGTTAGTTCACAAACAAGCCCATAGGGCAACGAGGTAACAGTAATTTTCACCGCTTTCGGGTCCAACATTCTCAGAGGGGATCAGGATACAACCAAGGCCATGGTTCCTATGGCAACAACCAAGGACAAGCCTTTCAAGGCTATCCACAAGGACAACGTAGAGGTCGTGGTAATCGGGGCAGGGGCCCAGCTCGAGGTGGCACCCCACCTCAGAGCAAGTGGCATTCTGCTCCAGGTACCCTCCCATGCATCTCGAGAAGGAGGACGCATTTCCAACTTCACCCACGCATGGGAGGGGTATCACCTGGGACAGATGGGTGCTGTCCACGGTAGCAAGGGGCTACTGCATAGAACTACTTCAACGTCCTCGCGACCACCCCCCGGGACAGAAGGTCCATTCAGAGGAACATCAGCGGATCCTTCTAGAAGAAATAACAGCGCTTCTATTAAAGGGCGCAATAGAAGTGGTCCCAGCCAACCGGGTAAACAGGGGTATGTATTCAACTTACTTCATTGTGCCAAAAAAAAAATCTAACTATGCGCCCGGTATTAGATTTGCGGCCTGCAAACAAGTATGTCAAGCCACAAAAGTTCTGCGCGACTACGCTACAAGAGGTAATCCCACTTCTAAAAAAGGGAGATTTCATGGCAACACTTGATATGAAAGATGTCTATTTTCATTTTTCAATGTTCCCAGCACACAGAAGATTCTTGCGTTTCAAGATAGCGAACCGGCTCTACCAATTCAAGGTGCTGCCCTTCGGAATAGCCTCGGACACATTGGTTGTACATACTCGCCCTAGGTTCTCCCCTAAATTCATCTCCAAATTTCACGTAAACCAATCTATTGAGCTACCCGCTTTCTTCCAGGAACCCAAAAGCTCTGTTGAGGTAAAACTCCACACACTAGATGTGAGGAGAGCGGGACTCTATTACGTAGAAAAGACCAGACCACTAAGAAAGACAGATCAACTGTTTGTCTCCATAGCGCCAGGCAGAGAAGGAGATCGCATCTCTAAGAATGCCATCTCTAGGTGGATAGTCAGATGTATCCAACTGTGCTATTCCCTATCAAATAAGACACTGCCTTTTACACCAAGGGCCCACTCCACTAGAGGTACTGGAGCCACTCTGGCTTTCATTGCAAATGTCCCCTTAGACAGTATTTGCAAAGCAGCTACATGGAGCTCAATACATACTTTCACTCAGCACTACTGCATTGACACTCATTCCAAGACAGATACACAAGTGAGATAAGCGGTTCTAAGACATTTATTCGCTCATGAACCTTCTCACATCCCACCTCCTTATTCCACTGCTCGCTAATCTATGCACAGCATGTGATCTAAGCAGATTCCACAAGCTTCAGAAAGGATAATTTACTCACTGTAATCATATTTCTGATGCTTGTCTCTGCTTAGATTCACATGCGACCCACTCTTCCTCCCCTCGGAGAGAAGGTGCATGGATGCTTATGAGCTTGTCTGATAAGTATCTGCTTGGATACAACTGTACTCACGCTACACCTCAGATCAGAAAAATAGCAATCTGGGGGACCTCGATGCTTGAGGGATCATAGGTACAGTGAACGTAACACTAGGGATAGTATTACTGGCACGCTCTGCCGACGTCCCCTTTTGGAGTTTCGAAAACAACAACTGTAATACTCCGCTGTTAGGGAGAATTCTCTTATAAGGCTAATTTCCCAAACCTAGTGAGTCCCCCAGCAGCTTTGCTGGATTTTTGGGGTATGTTTTTTTCTCCTGCTAAGAGTGAGACTCTTTTCCTCCCACTCTTAGGCATGATTTGAGGTATGTCTTTGAATTTGTATGTGCTATGTTTTTGTTTTTTTTACTCCATAGGGTATCATCTGTTTTTCATGTGTGTTACACAGCACCCTCAGTGCAGTAACGCAGGGGTGCCATAATGGCCCCCAAACATAGACTCCATAGCCTGGGACTGACTACTGTCTCCCAGGGCATGTAAAGTCACCATTGACTTTACTAGTCCGAAATTGTGAACAGAACCAGTACAAACCATCATATTGTGGAAGTACTGGAAGGGGTTAATTCGATTGCCCCTGGGTCTATTTTCAAGGGGGTACTGTCCAGTCCCCTCTTGTCGAGTTTCTGGCTGGTGGCAGTGGTTACCACGCAAAATATTCCACCAGTATATTTCCTATGGGATTTTCCCATTGATTTTAAATGCACCACTTTTTGGTGCAATGTTAAAGATACCGCCGGTTTATTTATTTAACATTAAATCAACGGTTGGGTCTTTTTGCCAGAACTCTTTTCTAAAATGGCGTTCGTGTCTGTCTCTGTAACTCTAACCAAGGGTGAGTCCTTTGTTCCACTTTTTGGCGGGCTTCTCCACAGAAGCCCTCCAAATGGTGCCACTCTATCTGGGTTCCACAGGATGTGTGGGCAGGGGAATTGACACCCTGGACTGCGTTGCCTTAGCAATCCAAGTCGCACTCTATTCTGATTGGCCCAGTGGTGAGCCGCCCGGCTCACCACTTAGCATGTGTGAGTGACAGCTGGGCTGTTGAATGGGGGTTTTTCTGCATAAAAGCAGGGCCTTTGGGACGGGAACTTCAGAGGTCGCCACAGGACCTAAAAATCCGAAGAGGGAAGAAGCTGAGCCATCTGCAACGACTACACCACTGGTGAAGCCCTGCTGCAACAAACTCACCACTTTCCCAACGACAAGAGAAGATCTTCTGCTGGACGAGTCTTCTTCCTTTGAGCTGGTGGGATCAACCAGTTCGCCCCTTTCGCCTTCCAAAGACGTCTCTTGGTCGAATTGCCCGTGCCAAGCACCCCGGCGGCCGGATAGCCAAGCTTCACCACTTTGTCCGCGAATAAAAGGAACGCACCTTTTACTGACGAACTCCGCGGCTGGTTTCATCCCTGTGCAGTGCATCGACCCCACGTTTCCTCCTCGACGAGATCCTCTCTTCCCCTGGTCGAAACAACAAACTGCAACCACTGCCAGGAACAACTGCCACCGCTGGAGCTTCCTCTCTCTTTAAGGTACTGTGTTCTGCCTGGCCTCCCTCTCTTCGGTTTGCCCAAGGTGACCCTTAAATCCTTGGCTTTCCAACTAGGTTGGCCGCAGACCTTCGAACTTAAACTTCTTGAATCACCCCAACCTCTTTTGAACATTCTACAAAGACTTTTAGTGCATTTTAAAACGTGTGATCCTGGGCACATTTCGTTTTGCTCCATTTAAAGTGGGCCTGGCCTATGAACTTTGGCTCTACAGTGTATACTGCCTTTAATCCTTTGCTGAGAACTCCTAAACGTGTTGGGACCTGTTTTATTTCTATGCTCTGCCTTTTTCTCTCCCTTTAATTTAACTATTGGAGTGCCATCTAGGTTACGCGCTCACATCTGTTTTAACAAATCATGGTGTTTTAACTCTGACTTGTCTAATAGTTATCAAGGGAGGTGTGTATACTTTACCTGACCGTGTTTTAACTTGCTTTTGATTTAGAGTGCTAGTATATTGTCTAAAGTGTGTTTTAAATAAATAATTATATACTTTTGATACAAAGCTCTGGTCAGTGTTTGTTTGCTCTACTGTGTTTTTAGCCCTATTGTGTATACTCTATATACTGCCCTACTCTTTTTGAGAGACGTCGGACTGCTCAGCCACAGCTACCAGGTAAATCTGGGTGGTGCAGACTGCTACCAATTGGGTTTACTGCTTACTCCTGTAGTCTTAATCTTTTTGCAGTGTTCCCCAAGGGAACTGCACAGGATTCTGCTTAACACCCGCAGCTTCCACTAGATGTCGGCCTATGCACAGCATGTGAATCTATGCAAATACAAGCAACAAAAATACGATTAAACACACCACACACACACACCACCACCCAGATTCGGCGCAGAAAACCCCTTGATATTCAGCAGGTGTTGGAAGGGATGACCATCATAAATCCCCTATTTATGGCGCCTGACATGTACTTCTTTGTGAATCCTGTTGCAAAGCGGGTTTGGTCATCACTTCCCACAACCACTGAATTTCAAGTGTTTTGTTGCGTTGAATCAGATCACCTTCCCTCTCTCTCTTAACTAAAATCTTTTAATTTCAATGCTTTTGTTATACTATAGTTTCTTTGAGGCCCACTCGCCATAGTCTTTGTCCATGGCAAGTGGCCACATCTGTGCAGCCCTTTGGCCAATATCAGTGGCCCACTAGCCATGGCCTTTGGCTTTGCCCACTAGCCATGTTTCCCAATTTTTTAAAAAACACAGGGTTTTAACTGGCGGTCTCTGGCCACAGGCCATGGCCTTTGGCTATGCCCGTTCTCCATGTTACTGCAAATATTTAAAACCTAGCTGGCGAGTTTAGAGCCCATTGGTCTCGGCCATGTCACTGTACGTGTTGCACCAATTATTCCCAAAAGCCCTCTGCCACCTGACTAGTAGATGGGATCTGTGCAGGGCCAAAAGACTATCCCATTGATTTTTGCCCCGTTCCTATTCCTGCAATAATTTCCCTGTAATCATTTCTGAGTATGCTGGTTCCTCCAGTAACTTAATGTTTGCCAATTCCTGAGGTAATGGGGGGGGTGGAGTGGGAGGGGTAAGCAAAACAATTCAAGTCTTCCTCGTCCTCACTTGCTTTCGCCATGTGCTTTTCTTGGTCCACCCACTCATCTCCATTGTGTTTTTCCTCCCTGACCCTCTCCCATTATCCCCTTTCACTCTTCGTTTTGTGTGACGCATTTTATTTCTGAGATCGTCTAGCAACGTTACCGCAGTAATCTTTCAAGATTCTCACGGGATTCCCCCAATAAGCCAAATATTTTCTAGACCAAATGAACTCCACAGCTCATCCCAAACTCCCCCACTTCACATCTTGTCCTCTTTCCCCCAACCTACCTCTAGCCTGATGTGAATGCACCCGTTTTCCTCCTCCAGATAGTATTTTGAGTTATTTTCATTTTTGGCTTCCCCTGGAATTCCCACAGGAATTGATTGCATCCAGCAAAAAATAAACTGTAACTTTTCACTTCTGGAAAGCCTCCAAGCCTCTTTGCTGCAAAGCACCATGGGAGATGTCTAAAAGCCTGTCGGAATAAAAACTATTGCACGGATGTACCTCAAACCACCAAAAGGTACATCTGCAACGCTTGAGGCCTAAGTTGTTTTATTTGGTGTTAAATCCGTCCAGCAGATTCATTCAATGGTTGTTCAATCAATGCACTTTTTCTCTATGGGAAAATCAAGGAGAGTAGGCCGAAAACACCATTTTGGTTTTCTTGATAGTTTTTCCAGTTTTGAACACATTTTCCCCAAAATGTTCAGTTTGGAGAGGTGGGGCACAGGTAAAACATTTTCTTTGGAAATTGTATTCAATTAAGTCTAGCCAGTTAAAAGTTATTAGCAATAGACTTTTGGGAAAGGTTGAGATAGATATAGCTATGTAATAAAGTCAGGGTTACACAGAAAAATGAACAAATGCTTGTGCCTATACTTTTTCAAGCTGTGGCCGAATATTCACCAACGTTAGCAAGCCCTATCTGATCAAGTATGCCGAGCGTGGTGCAAATCCATACTTCGGTAAAAGGTATGATGAGTTAAAATGCACTTTTTCAGTTGCCTAAAATGGGGATTTACACAATGATTTTCAGAATACGATTTCTCAAAATGCATTCTTCCAATTTTTGCTACAAATGTGAAGCTTACTATCCAATTAATTTTAGAGCACAATTTTGGAATCACTTATCTAAAAATGTGTGAAATAACAAGCAATGGCAAAGCCTCTCGTTTTTCCCTTTGCAGTCATTTGGCAAACTCGTGGTCCTAGCTTCAATTTCTAGAACCACTTGAAAGCCATAAGGTCTGCTGATTATTTTAGTTAATTTATAAACGAATGGTCATGGGTTCAATTACTACAACCAATCTCTGTATAATTATGTACAAAATAACCAGGATTGGCCCAGGGATTCCAGCCCCTGGGGCTAGGGCTTAATTGAAAAATCCGTCAGTTTTGTCATTTTATTCGTTCATTGACAAATAGGCATACCTTTAATTATTACAACAAAAAAACTTGTGTAAACATGTAAGAAACAACAAGCATTGCTGAAGCCAATACTTTACAATAACAACATTAAGGTTTCACATATTGTTACATGCACATGAACAGTAAACCTGAAATAAAAACAAATGAAAAACAACATTGTTGCAACCTTAACTCCCCATCACAAATAACCGGAAAAATAACAGTCACATTACCTTTACAACACACAAGAATATCTATACCAAACATGCAACAAGATTTAAACGCACACCACATTAACATGCATCTACAATCACGTCTTAAATTGAATTACTTTAACACATATATCAACAATTACTAAAATCACTTGCTCACAACAACATATTATCTTATTACCATCTTGATGACACTACAATTAAGATGAATTGTTCAAGCACACATACATCAAAAGTATACAACTAAAACACGAAAGCCTATTAAAACATAAATACATAAACACATTGACACAAATTACAAAATAAAGTGTCCAACAATGTTGATTTGAATGTAGTGTTTATTTTATGTTTAGCAGTGACATACGCATATTTTGAGGTAGTATATGGACTTTTTCCTAATCTCATTCGGTTTAATGCATTGTAGAACTGTTAGATGTTCGTAAATTTCCAGAAGTAGTCAGATTATGGAAATATAAAATATCTTAAAACTCTCGCCCCATCCTACAGCAACCTGCACAGATCACTTTCCAACCCAAGGCAGCATAGATCGATTCAATGCTATTTATATCCTTGATCATTTCAATATTTACTGCCTTGTTTATCTGGCCTTGCCATTGGACGTTTAACAGTAGGGCAGTCTTTTACAGTGGCATTTTCTCAAATTACTAAGCAGTATGTCCAATAACATTACCCACTGCATTAGTGCCTTCCCGCAATCCCGCTGGTTATTCCCTTTCTGTGTGAACTCAGGATTTGCTGTTGCACACCTTGTTAAGTACCATGAACGTTTTAGAAGTGACTAACACTGAGTTTGGCTACACTCAAAACAATACATTGAATAATAAAAGTACTAATTCTAAACATTTCACCACATGCTTTACTGGTACTTCTGTGTCTCCATTCCGCCCTTTCCATGATGTCCCACCAGTCTACAAGAAGGGGGAAATGAACTACGAGTAGAAGAGTCCTAACAGTGGATAACTTGTATGGTCTTTTCTTCTGCTTGCTCTGTGTCAGGTGCAGCAAACTTGCCTTTGGGCTGCATATTACTGGCTTATACACAAGTCTGTTGCGAAGTCCCAGAATGTATATGTTGCGCAGAATTATCATACAAGGAGGAGGAATATCCATCTAAAGGCACCAGCCACATCTATAACTATATTCTGGTAGTGGGGGATTTATTTTCTGTTGTCTGATCTGGGCTAAATGAGTATAATATATTGTAGTCATTTGGATCTGACATTTCAGCATACTCGTTCTAGCCCATTGCTTATAGTCTAGCTCTATTACTGTGTCACCATTCCAGGCAATACTACTTAAGTGCCGCGGTTTGTGCTCTATTTGCCTTCCTCTTTCTGCCAGGACTATCATTGCATGCCGTGTTTAAATAGTTGGGGTGTCTTCCTGCAGCATGTTGCAACCTCATTGAGAGGCATATGTCAGCCATGCATAGACCAGAAATGTCCTTGATGTAATACCATATCAAATAGTTATTTCTTGAATAATAGCCTTTCTCCTTCAAACAAGTTTATCCATTTGGTACATCTCACAAGTTCCCAATGATCTATAACAATGTCTTTTACGACCCATGGTGCCAAATAAAACCATGCGTGTGATAATGTGTGGCCTTTATGAAGTGCACATTTGGATCAGAGTGTTTCTTAAGTTTTCTTATACAGCGAAAATGTGCTTCCCTTTTTGTATGTCCAAACGTTAGCTATTCTTTCTGGGCATACTCTTTCAACAGACAATTTCCTTTTAATATGGCCCCTATAAGCATTATAAATGTTGTCATCTAGCAATCTAGATGGAAAGTAGTACAATTTGTATTCGAGTAATGAGCACACTTTTCATCAACCCTGAATGTCCTTTCAAGCCTTTCAATGTCAACTGTGACTTCCCAAAATAAATCATGGCCACTCACTCATAGTCGTTTTAAAATGTCGGTTTCATTGTTTGTGGACTGTTTGAAATAACTATAGAAGCCATGACAAAGGATTAAAGCACAAAATGTTCCTGAATTTACAGTATTACCTTTAGGATTCGATCTCCCAGGGATAAAACCTCCTCCAATGCCTCTTTATTCTCTCCAGTGGGAAGATACATGACCTGTCCCAATTAATTTGTAGCCCAAACACTGCCAAATTCTTGAATGCTTTTATTGTGTGTGGCATACTCATCTCCAGGTCCATTGACATATATGAGGAGATTGTTTGCATTTAAAAAGATCACATGCTTCCTTCCAGACATCTCGATTACTCATCTCTGAGATTGTTGACCAGAACTTTTAGCATGAGATCCTTGATTAATAGGGAGAAATGACAACCTTGTCTCACCGGTCTTTGCTTCTCTGACACAATATTGCCAGTTTCAAACCTAGCAACTTGTTTTGCAAACAATCGCTTCACCCGATTTGAAAATTATTTAATACTGTTAAATAAGTCTCAGCCTCAGCACTGAACCTGCATTCTGGACCTTCAGAGCGAAAGTAAAAAGCTGGCTCCTCGAAAGTCCCAAGAAGGTTCAGCTCCTGGCCCGTCTAGTCCCTCCCCCCGCACCCAACACTGTATCTGTTTGCTGTTTTGTTTTTCCATATATGACCACCTGTAACCCGGTCCACCTGCACTTACGGTTGTTGTACTTTTGTCGATTGTCAAATCTGTAACTACTGTACAAGCTTTAGCGCCCAGATACCCAAGGGTTCACTGCGCAGTACAAATTAATAAACTGAACTAAACTGTTCGATTGTTTAGTATTGTAGCAGTGTATTGAGAAGCCACACTCAACACGGGGCACTCCTTCGCTTCCCACTCAAGGTGTTATGCAACAAACTGTTTAACAGATTATTTTCTTTAGTCCTGCATCAGACGCATATCATGCCCCTTGTACCCCTCCCACTGAGCTAACAATGAGCCAAGAACCAGGCCGGTGTGCAGGAAATATATTTGTATTTATTTTAAATTAAAAGTAATAGAAATTTGCACAAAAATGTAAAATACCACTTTATCCGTGGCACAACACAATCCACTTCTCTCAGCATAAACAAATCACAGAAGTGAGTTGAAAAGAACACAATCACAATTCTTCACTTTCTACTAATTTCACTTCAAGAAATAATGAAACTGATCAATAAGCAAAAAACAATTATTTTGATTTTCCTGCGTGCCTAAAAGTCTAGCAGTAGGATTTCAAGATTGGTACAAATACATATGTCAATTAGGATTTCGGCCACACTTTTGTTTTTGGTTGTAATTTAGCGGTTTGTTTTTCAGACACCCCCCACTTTGGTCTGTGTTGGGGAAGTCAGACAGAAAAATGTGAATGATTGGGGGAATTCTCGATTTCAGACCCCCCTCTTCTGACAGGCCTGTGTTGGGGAAGCTGGATAAAAAGGTTGGACTGATTTAGGAACAAAGACACCCTTCCTCAGTAAAGAAGTCAGGGTAGACAGAACAAAAAGGATTACCCAACTAAATTATAGGCTACAGTTTTCAGCGCACACTGGGAGGTCAGCTTTGTTAATTTAGGGAATTAAATATTTTTTTGTTACATGGGCTAAGGATCTACACAGTTACCCCCCCCCCCCCATACCCACTATAAAGGGAAGGGTTTTAAGGCACGCAGATTCCCCCACCTTTTGGTTTCCCAGGGCTGAGTTCTACTTACAAAGAAATCCTCTGTTTAAAGTTCAGGAAAGCCAGCTGCATCTCAGCACACTCTGAAAAGATAGGGCAGGGGTCTGGCACTCCATTCTCAAAGATGGCCTCCCGCTGTCCACCATAGGACCTAGTAGCTTTGAGGCCTTCCTAGAAATAGACAACTCCACCAGATGCACTCTCGGCAATTTCCTCTGGTGTTTCCTTACAGCTGTCAAATGGTACTTTTCAGCAGCCCTCCTGCTGGTAAATTTCACCAGCTCTGTCCCTTCCTCCTAGTACAGTGCCCCTTACATAGCAGCGATGACACCACCAATTTTACAATCTTGGGGAAGAACCCTGCCAGAGTTCTCGCATCTAGGATTGGACAGTTACCCTTCGCTCTCCTCCAAAACCCAGCCTCCCAGTCGGGATTAGTTTAGGAGTCTGGAGCAACATATGGCAATTCCCATTTCTAATCTCCAGTTGTTATCCTTTCAAATGTTTGGCACAAACTAGTTATTTATTAACCAACTCTCATATGTGGAACCTTTTCAGATCAGCCTGAAACACATCTTAGGTGGCCATTACAGTTCCTGGAGCAGGTGGATGAACATTATATCTCCACAATCACCCTGAAATTACATTTTAATAAAACGCATACATGTTATTAGTACGACTTATGGTTGATGAGAAAAAGGCATAAACGATAATAGTCCTTAACGTAATTATGAATCTTCATGTTGGACAAAGGGCCATTGTCCTGCCTTAAGGCCACATAATCCCATTGGGTCAGCCTGCAACCAGAGTTTGTATTTTTCTCTTTGTGTTTGCAGCTTGTTCTATGAAGTTGATTGCCTGCATTCGCACACCTTTTGGTCATGCTCCAGCCAAGGGGAACTTGTCCTGCCTTCAGAGCCAGCCAGTCTGGGGAAACACTGGTTTTCCACACCTTTAGCCGGACCGTTTATTGCAGTTGGTTATTAAATGGGAGATGTAACATCCAGACTGGGAGTGGGGGATTTCCTTGTGCAGTTTGCCCGTAGCAGCAAAAAGGGTTTGGCTTGCTGACATTTTTCCATGCAAGTGGCTTTTCAAATGTCACTGCTATTTTGTATGTGAAACATAATATACATTACTAGTCAACATGCATCATGTCTTTTCCCTTACATTTTTCCTGTTAGCAGTGGTGTATTTTCCCGTTTTAAACTGCAGATACACATTTCAAGCTGTGTTTGGGGTCAGTGTTTAAAAATCCTGCTTTTCAGATGAAAGGACCTACAGTTTTCACTTGCAGCCACAAGCAAAGCAGTGTTTGTGTCAGTGTTGAAAATTCCTGCTTTTCAGGTGAAAGGACCTACAGTTTTCACTTGCAGCCACAAGCAAAGCGGTTTTTGCGTCAGTGTTGAAAATTCCTGCTTTTCATGCGAAAGGGACTTATGTTTTGGGCCTTTGAATGCACCCCACAGTATTGCTAACATCTACACCCTGCTAATGGAGGAGTAATATGCCTTCTCTGTGGTGGGAGAGATGCTGGTAATCTGATGGCCCTACCTCATTTTCAGATTTACAGCTTTCAAGGCAAGTAACCTGAGCAGATTTGCCAGTGAAACTTTCCATTACTCAGCCTCTTGCTTCTAAAAAATGTTTAACCACTTCCATCCTTATCTTGAGGATTGAAAGGGTTAATGTACAGTAGTGAATCATACTTCTAATGCAGAAAAGGTTCACCTAAGATCTTTGTATGCGTTACATGGAGAAAGTGGTGAGAATATGGAAGCGGAGATGCTCACTTGTTTGCTTCTTACAATGTCCCAATTGGAAGCAAATCTACCTGCTTTAAAGAGAAGACATTGAGCTTCCCTTTTTAAGAAAGAAAAAAAGTTTCAAGTTTAACTCCACCATTTTTGTGGTCAAAAGTGGAGATATTACATGGTGGTATGCCAAATTGTAATACAGTGGTATTTACTGACTGAAGTGTTCGATTTGAATGCCAAAAGTGGTATTCACTCACAAGAGCTGTAATGTTGGTGCTAAAACATGCAGTATTTTGCATATGCCACCAGTATTACTGTTACTGCTACACCTGTAATGAGGCCCTGAGAATCCTAATTCTTGCATTCTGTGAGCTGTTGTGAAAGACTACTAAAAAGCCCACGAGGATCATGATGTTTGAAGGCTGAGAGATGCCGTGAGAAACAGCTATATCGACATCAAAAATCACAATGCCTGCATGCTGAGAATTGTAGCAAAGACACATGTAATTGACTATCCTGACTATAATCCCACAATAGAAACCCTTTCAGTTTACAGGGTGTCCAGTCTGCGAGTATGAATTTGCTAGATGTTGTTCTGTTTGTTCACAAGTCTACCACCAGCAGTATGTGTGTGTATAATTGTTTTAGGTGTGTTTTCTTGTTCAACTGATTTGCCTGAATTCCTTCCCCCATGTTGCAAATTCTGCTGCTTCAAAGAGTCTAATTATTCTGATTAGTGTGTATTGAGCTTCATTCTCTCTTCCCATGTTTGGTCTGTTTGGGATTTCCGTCTCTCTAACTTCTTAATTTCCTCCATTAGGTGCTACCGCCGTTTCAAGTAGGTCTTGCACAATGGATGAAGTAGATATTCAGCACTTAGGTGCACGCAGATGTGGCATTGAACCACATACCCTTTCAACATAGATTATCCAGTCCTTTGTTTATCCATTGTGTAAAGGCCTTCTCTCAAAATGTATCTTTTGCCAATCTCCATGTGGGTACTTCGGTTCTGATGCATTGCCATATGTAGTTGCAATGTGGTGCATTATCTGATGTCGTTCTCCCCCTGCCCCCAAGTACCCTGATTCCTGATATTGTTGTAGCCTCTCAAGCCCTTTTAATATGTTATCTACTCTGGTATACGTTTATAAAGTGAATATAGCATTAGCGGCACCAAATTATTAAATTGATAGCTTCTTTGTTTCACCTGCCCACAAATATGTTTACTGTGTTTGCAGGTGAAGTTTTTGTATAGAACTTTCCTCCTCGAATCCACCATAGTCTTCCTCGTCTTGGAATTTTGATCCATGTTCCCTGAGACTTCCGACTATCCGTGTCTCTTATGTGTCTCTTTTGGATCCCATACTTCCTTCTCAGCGATGCTTAGGTTCAAGTTTTTACCAGGTTTATCTGCACCTCTTCGTATCAAGTGGTTCTGAAGCTTCTTACGACCTCTTATGTTCTAGTGTCTCTCATGGCATTTTAGGTCCGAGTGCTTCTCAAGCTTCACAGCAACTCTTACAAATGAGTGCTTCTCATGGGTCTTTTCACCTCTTATGGATGAGTTAAATGATAAACCCCTAATAATAATGTGTTCCGAGCATCTGTTAATTTCAGGTTCTTTGCTCTTCTTAGGCTGAAGGTTCTAATTAGATAGTGTGCCTCAGGTTTAAGGGTTCTCCATAACTGTAGGGTGTTTTCAGTGCTCTTCTCAGTACCATTTAGGTTGAGCAGCTCCTCTTAGCGTTGCTCTCGTCAGTACCTCTTACTCCAGTGCTGTCCCCTGCAGCTTTCTGACTCAAACTGCCAGCTTGGTCTCCTTCTGCCTCTGACTTTGAGTTTTGTGCACTTAATTTATACGGTTTGGTTCCTCCTTCTGCTACATCTCTACTTTGACAAACGTTTTCCTCCTGTATGGTTACATGTCTTTATAACAAATCATTTAATAACGAATGAACATATAACGAAAGAAAATAACGAAAACATTTTTAAAAACATTTTTTGGGGGAGGGATACACCCCCCCAAACCAGTCTTTCCCCCAGCTAAGAACCCACCCCAACCACTTCACCACAAGATCATTTGTTATTATTTTCGCATTATAAAGACTGCATAGGATATGCCAGACACTGGTAAGAGCCAAGCAATAGGAAGGTGAGACCAGTCTGCTGAACGATCAAGCCTAAGAGGGATGGTGGATGAAAACGCCATAGCCTGACAACAGCTCGGGTAAGGAGGAATACATACTTGCTGATACGCTAAAATATTCCGTGGCAAGGGGAGGGAAAGACATTCTTACCAGTAATGTAGCCCACTAAGGCAAGCAGGAGAAAATAAAAACATGCAAATACTGCAGTACACAGTAGCCAAAGTTATTGTAGGTACCCTTAAGTCCTGTGTTCATCCCGGCCTGTATCTCATACATAATTTGGGCCCAAAAAACCACCTATCCCACTGTTTGAACAGCGTAATCCAGAAAGGTCATCCTATGTTGTTGGAGTAGGCATTCCCTTATCCTAATAGGCGTTCATCCAACCCAAACGTGGTGACTTTATTGAATAAAGGGCTTGCATTCTTTTGCTATCGTGAGTGGGTACACGTCCTTTCATCACATGCATTTTCATCCCCAGGCATTTTAACTTGCATATTACAATGAATATGGTCATTGAATTTTTTAGGGTGGTGGGAAAGGGCAGATAAGTGTTTGGGGGGGTAGACAATAGCCAAAAATAAGTGTGGGGGGGCCCCCTCCCAAAAACAAAATAAAACGATGAGCATTTTCGTTAGAATGTACGTGTTAAAATGACATGGATGAAATTGCAGGCCATGAAATGACATAGAACCTGTGAGTGTTCTATTGATAAGAGTGTGACAGTAAATCCACTGATCAAAACCCCTTCTGATATTACCACAAATCCGTTTAATGGCTACCCACCTCAGCACACACCCCGTTAAACTGCGAAAATGCAACAAAGATGAAGTAAAAAAAAAAACAGTGAGTCAAGAGCAACGTGGCTCACAGCTCAGTAGCCAAAAACACCACTATAAAATTAAACCAGACAGCCAGAAAAGAACAAGCATGCAAGCAGCATTTTTGTCCATCTATAGACTTTACAATGCAAGCCCTAGTGGACTCAAAGATTCAGGCAAGCAATCAATCCCTTAACAAGAGCTAAGAGCGATCCCATCATTGTTGGATCAGGCTCCTGTTTTCTAGACACCTACTCTTGGTAGTGGTAGATATCCGAGGTGATGTCAAGAAAAGGAGTTTCATAGAAGTATTCTGAATATGACAGAATATCACAGACAAGTAAAAGTACCTTGAGGGAGAGATCCTGCTAAAACACAAGAGGTGACCAACATGTAATCATCTCATCTTTAGTTTAGAACTGTTAAACAAAACCTAATTCCTGGAGATCTATTAGCCAGTACTCACGGTTTGGTGACCATGTGTTTATAGACCCCAGTTGTTCACCCCTTGTTATAGCCACTCAGCTGAACAGCAAACTAAGATGTTATTTCTGCAAAGCTGACTTGTATTCTTCAAGAACTGTTTTTTTTTTTTTAATGTATTCCACAATCGGCCTGTATTGAAGAAGGTTCTATATTACGAACGGTTTCATAATTCATGAGTATTTGTATTCCACAAATGAGAAGTTTAATAAGTGTAGGTAAAAGACATTCCAGCGATTGAACAAAGTCTTCCTGTAAGCAGGATATGTGATCCTCTAAGGTTTGAAATTAGAACTATTTCACACTGATAATACTTGCTCTCAGCAATAGAGCAGTGCGTTAGAATTTCTATTACACTAAGGGCCTCATATGTTTTACGGTGCAGAAAAAGTGCTGGTAAAAGTGGCCACCGCCACTTTTCCCGCACCGCAAAACTACACTTTTCTGATGGGGGTGGGCACTGAATTGGTGTCAGAAATACTGGCAATCCCCTCCATGGAGTCCTATAGGACTCCATGGCATGGGGATTTACCCCCCTTACTGGCACAAGTAATATCCCAGAAATGCCAAGATCTCAGGCACCAACAAGGTAGGTGTCCTAGCGACGGGACAGTGAATCAATGAGATGGATAAGATTCAGTGACATAACACCAAAACAGTGGCACTCACCTCCTTGAAGTGCATGCTACACAGGTCATAAATGAAGAAGGCTCAGCTGTCTCCTCAGATGACTGTAACACTTCCTAATGATACACCCCTCTGATTGTTAAATATCACAATCCAAAGGAGCAATTCACCCGAAAGTGCGAAGTACCCTACCACAGAATACCCCAGACTGGAACACAAGTAGGGTCCGGGTCCGCTGGTTATTGGCACCTCCTTCAATTCTCTCCTAGAAACAGTAAGGAGAGTGATCAGAATCTTTGGGAAATGCCAGTCTCCCCCACAACCCCCCAGGCTTTTCCCCGGTCCTGGTCTGTAATCGAGGTAGGCTTACCCAAGTTCTGAATGTACAGTCCTATAGGAGTCCAGAGATTAAGTAAATGTAACAAGGGAGGCAGGTTAGTAAGGGGACTAACCCGATCGAAAACAGAAGTCTGGAGGCCAGAACCAAGTGAAGCGGGAAAAACAGATAAGGCAGGCTGGCTTACCGTGGAGGAGCGGATGCTCCGTTGCTTGCGGAATGCAAGTGGAACTGAAGGAAGCCCAAGGTCAGATCCGTGCGAACAGGTACAGAGACAAAATGTAAGGCAAAGGTGTCCGGGTGAAGGCTGAGGTCGGTCAAGGTGTCCGGGCGGAATGAGGTTTCAATGGAACAGACAGTGGAAATCCAGGGACAGGCAGGTTGGCAACAGGAGCTTTATCACAGAACACGGAAACACAACAGGTAACAGGTAACGAGGATCAAAAAGACTTTAATCAGAAGCGCCCGGGGATCAGCAACGCCATGCTTTATGGGAACATGGAAGTTGCCATTGGTTCGCGCACACCGCGTAGGGTGTCATGTGATAACTCCTAGGCACGGCACGCAGAGTTGACATCTGGCGTCTCGCTGATCGTATACGTTGCCATGGCGACTTTCCTAACTGTCTCCAGCTCAAGTAGAAAGGATTGGCAACTGATCTGTAAACCGTAGAATGGCGTAAGCGCTTTAAGGCGTGGGTGTAGGTCAGTTTGCTGGTATCCTGCCAGAAATACCAGCGGGATACCGGAAAGCGTATAATGAGGGCATTGTCTTTCTTCAAGATAAAATAAAATGTCTAGCCCCCTCTTTAAATAGGCTTTCAAATCTCTGCACAGATTTCTTTTACATTTTTCAACTGACTTCATTCCAGCTAACTTGCAAATAGAGCTCCAATTTAGATCCCCCAAGCATGGATACGTTTGAATTTTTAGCAAAGTGCAAAGATCCGAAAGGGAAGGGGTGGCTGAACCAGAATTGGCTACTTCTTTTCACTAATGACTGCCATTTTAAGCCAAACTAGGATCCATTTGGCAACACTAGATATGTGTCAGGGGACAGGGGGTAGGTGAGTCTTCCACTTTTTCCTATCCTGGTGGATGTGCAAAATTCATGGGTCTTGTCTTCCTTCTCTAGCAAGACTGTGGCGAACTAGAAGTAAGACTCAGACCAGAGGTCATGATTGACCTTTATTTAACTCAAAAGAAAACACCTCTCTGTCCCTACTGCTAAAAGGGGATTCCTTTCTTAAGAAACTAAAAACTAAGGTGCTTGTCACAATAACCAAAAACAGTCCTTCGTCCTAACCTGTTCAACAGGCTTTTCATCCTGTGGTTTTGGCAACACCTCCTAGCTGACCCCCTCTGCTTCCGATAAATGCTCCTGCCAGGACATGGTTCCTTGCCTGGGTCATTGCAACAGTTCTCACAAAGATAATCCTGATCTCTCTCTCAGCTCCTCGTATAAAAAGGTAAAAAGTCACCTAGTCCTTGATTGTTAAATTTTCATCTAAGTTCTCACTGCTTATTTCCATTGAGGTATTCCACATACCCCCCTCCGACAATGTCTTATCTTGAAGCCCATCTCGCTCCCTTGAGATGTCCTACTTTGGGGGAGCGTGGATGTTATACTTTGCAATTCAATATTCTGATTCTCTTGATTCTCTGTATTAACAGGTCTTGTGTTGCTGGGGACCCCTCGGCTCTGCTGTATGCTATGCACGGGCTCTCAATCCATTGGACCTCTCTCGTAGCCCAACTCGCTCCCTCAAGGTTTCCCACTCTGGATTAGCGTGGATGTTACACTTTGGAATTCAAGATTCTTGTTCTCTTGGCTCTGCTGTAGGCTATGAGTGGGCTCTCTAGCCCCTGGACCTCTGTCATAGCTTTCTGCCAGGGAGTGTTTACCTTTCCCTTTGTGCTGTTGGGACATGGCAACCTGTTCCTTAAGACTTTCTACACTTGTAGCTTGTTTTGTATCATTCTGGACTCTCCAGTCCTGATTCTGTTTCCGGACCCCTTCGAAAAGATTCAGGGTTTTCATTCCAATCTCACAGCAATCAACCACCTGCTTCCCTTCTTCCTGAGTGGCTCACTTACCTGCTTTCTTGTTATACTTCCATTGAGGGTCCGTGATGCCTGTGAGACTTCTAAGTGTTATAATTCAAACAAAGTAGAGTATCTGAGACAGAGTTTCAAAATTGCAAGGTAAGATTTATTTTGCGCATATAATACACTCGAGCGGATTTCAGGTGCAACCACGACCAGTATTTTATGTAGAGTGATATGATATGGCATTTGTAACGCGCCTATACACAAGTATTTCAAGGCGCGACGAGGCAGGGAGGGGGGAACAAGGGGAGACCGACCACGATCCTACTAGGCCAGGTGTCATTCAGATCGCGCAAGTGCATGGGTAGGGGGGACGGGAAAAGTGCAAGGGGGAGAGGGGAAAGTGCAGTACAGGGTTAGTAATGAACAAGATAAATAATAAGGGCCAGCTGGTGGCAAGTGTGAGATAAGTGCAGACAAGTGCTGGGAAGGGGGGCTGTAGGGATACAGAGACAGTCCCGCAGTGCAGGGGTTGCCAGGAAGGCAGTGCAGGGGAGAGTGGCTGGGCCAAGGACCGAGATTGTTGAGTGGCCCAGTTGCTGATTCAGTACAGTTTCAGTGATTTAGCAGGGGAGAGGGAGAGAGAAAGCGGAAGCAAAGAGGAATGTTTTGAGGTGCTTCCGGAACCGGAGATGGTTCTCCTCAAGTTTCAGGGAGGCAGGAAGGCTGTTCCAGAGGGAGGCCCCTGCTGCGGAGAGAGATCTCCCCCCAACTCGTTGCTTGGAGAAGCGGCTGACCCTGAGGGAGTTGGAGGCGGAAGAGCGAAGTGCTCGAGAAAGAAGATATTTAGGAAGGGAGAGTTGAAGGTAATTTGGCCCCAGGCCCCAGAAGGCCTTGTGGACAATGCAGAGGGTTTTGAACTTAATCCTCGCAGCCACAGGGAGCCAGTGTAGCGATTTCAGTCCTGGAGAGATACGGTCCCTGGTCTTGAGGCCAAGGACAAGTCTCGCAGTCCTGTTCTGGATGAGTTGCAGAGGGCGGAGAGTAGAGGCAGGCAGATTTAGATAGAGGCTGTTACAGTAGTCCAGCTTCGAGAGAACCAGGGCTCTGGAGACAGTGAGCTTCTGGGGGAAGGAGAGGAAAGGAAGGATACCTCTGAGGAGGTGCAGCTGGTAGTGTGACTTCTTAGAAATGTCAGAAATGTGAGGAGAGAAGGAGAGTGTGGAGTCGAAGATGACCCCGAGGTTTTTCGCCTTGCAGGTAGGAGCAGGAAGAGGGCCAAGAGAGGCCGGCCAGAGAGCTGCAGGAAAGGAGGGAGTGGGTGTGCCAATGAGTAGAATCTCGGTCTTACTGGCATTACGGCAGAGGTCGTTGGCGGCACACCATTCCTGGATAGCAGAAAGACAGTCCGAGATGAGGGAAGGGGAAGAGGAGGCCGAGGGTAGCCTGAAAATGAGCTGGGTATCATCCGCATAGCACTAAAAGTTGGGGCAGAGAGCAGCGATGCGGTGGGCGAGAAGTGCCAGATACTGGTTGAACAGCCAGGGAGAGAGGTTAGTACCCTGGGGGACACCACAGGTAGAGAAAAAGATGTCAGACAGGAAAGACCCCAGTTGGACCTGGGAGGGTCGATTTGAGAGGAAAGAGGTCAGCCAAGCCAGAGCCTGACCAGTGATACCCTGGTTATCGCGGAGATGGTTGAGCAGGATGGTATGGTTGACAGTATCAAAGGCAGAAGAGAGATCAAGCAAAATGAGAACACATGGAATGTTAGAGTCAAGGTTCGAGAGCAGGTCCTCACGGATGTTCAGGAGAGCAGTTTCCGTGCTTCTGACAGCTCTGAAGCCAGACTGATGGTCATGAAGGCTACCAACAGATTCAGCCTGGAGATTAAGCTGGGAGATGGCAAGTTTCTCCAGGAGCTTGCCCAGGAAAGGAGTGATAGAGATAGGGCGATAGTTAGCTGGGCAGGACGGGTCGGAAGAGGGTTTCTTAAGAAGGGGGTGCACAAGGGAGTGCTTGAGAGGGGATGGGAAGACTCCAGAGGCAAAGGAGTGATTGCAGAAGTCAGCAAGGACAGGAGCCAAGGAGTCGATGTGGTCCTTAATAGTTTTGGAGGAGCATGGGTGGACCTGTGTTGACGAGACTTTCATAGATCGGGCTTGTCTCGAAACCTCATCAGCAGAAAAAAGGGAAAGGCAGAGAAGGAGAGAGGAGGGGTGGCTGCAGAAGGGCCAGAGGATGGGCAGGGAATAGAGGGGGGGAGGTGATGGGAGGAGAGTGAGGACAGAATGTCCTGAGTTTTTTAAATTAAGTGAGAGGCCAGTGCCCTACAGAGGGCCTGGGGGGGACAGGAGAGGTAGAGACAGCAGCAGGGTTGGCCAGCTCCTTGCAGATTTTAAAGAGTTCAGCCGAATTGTTAGATGCCGCAGTGATGCAGGCTTGGATAAGGGCTCTCTTCTTGGTGAGAACGGAGAGCCGGTATTGCCTTTGGAGCAGGCGACAGGCCAGTTTGTCAGAGGATGAACATGAAGCACGCCATTTCCTCTCTGCCACTCTGCACAAGCGTTTAAGGGTGACGAGATCCGAGTCATACCAGGAGTTACATTTGGCTTTGGGCTTCAGGCGGATTCTCATAACAGGGGCAAGGATATCAAGATTATCAGATATAGCAGAGTAGAGAGTGGAGAGGGCTGTGTCAGGGTGGGAGTCTGCCGAGGGGGAAGAGGGGGCGAGAAGGTGGCAGCGAAAGCCTCAACTGACACACGCTTCATGGGTCGGATGACCGAGAAGGAAGATGGCAGTGATGAGGGTGGCTTTGCCTGTGGGGTAGGGAGGGTGAGGTGGGAGGAGAGGAGAAAGTGATCACTCCAGGAGAGAGGGACGGAGAGAGGGACAGAGAGGGGAAGGTCAGAAGAGATCAGGGCATCAAGAGTGTGCCCAGCAGAATGGGTTGGCCCAGACGGGAGAATAGAGAGTGAGAGAGAGTCGCAGAGGTCGCGAAATAGTCCAGAGGGGGGACAGGAGGCATCCAGGTGGATGTTGAAGTCTCCAAGAAAGAGGAGTTGAGTGGTTGAGGACAGGAGTGAGGAGGCGAAGTCCGCCCACTCGGAGAGGAAGGAGGAAATTTGACCAGGTGGCCGATAGATAGTAGCCACGGTAAGGGAATGGCTAGGAGAGAGAGAGAGAGAGAGAGAGAGAGAGTCGGCAGACAAGACATTCAAAAGAGGAGTAGGTCTGCGTGGGAATAGCAGTGGCAGGAATCCACTCAGGGAAGATAAGGGCCACACCCCCTTCCCCCACAGCACGGTTGGGCCTGGGCACGGAGAGGATCTTGTAGCCGTGAGGTAGGCGTGTGTCAAAGCTGGTGACAGAGCTGGCCGTGAACCATGTCTCAGTGAGACCGAGTACGTCAAGGTCCAGTTCCACAAGAAGGCAGCAGATATCAGAGGAATGTTTGACAGCAGAGCGAGAGTTATGAGTGGCAATGTGGAGAAGGTTGCCATCTTTGAAGGACTTCTGGGGAGGGGTACAGATCAGAGGTACGCCCTGCGGAAGAGAAGAAGGAGCACGGGAGGGGGCAGGAGGGGCTGGAGAAGTGAAGTGCCTCAATAGTACATGGCATCTCATTTTATACAAACAATGAAGCCTGCATCAGCGTAGGTCTTGTATTATTTGTTGCAAGAGATAACAACACAAATATGTTCAGACTACATACACAATAATTCCCTAATCCCCAGAAGGCAGAACAAATTGCATAGTCAGCAGATGTTATGTTATATATTGTTGATTACAAGCTCTTTCTGCCAGTTCACAGACGGTGACTTAGGTTTGAGGCCTTAAACACAGAATCCACTTGCCCTCTGTTCCAACAATGGTCACCCTATTTGCACAACTTTTAAAAGATACCTTTTTGTGCATTTAACAAAGTGGAAGGGCTGCACTCTATGACTCATTGTGTAACTAACCTCTGCTTAGTGCAGCTAATCTTTACATAACATTTAGTTAAGAGAATAGAGCCACTTTTGAACATCATTCACGCAGAAACTTCCACCGGCAACTGTTTCGCACTAAAAAACTGGGTTAACAGGAGACTAGAAGATCTTGAAATGATCAAATGTTCCCCGACAGAGCTAAAGGAAAACCCAGATCGTATCAAAACTAAAACGGAAGACATGGATTGGATTACTACAATAGAGCAGGCAACTAACAACAAACTATTGAGTCATCTACCATCCTCTTTCAACAAGCTGAAAAAACCCCTAAATTACTGTGCAAAATTTCCGGAAAAAAAACTGAGAAACGTGATTATGAGAGCCCGCTTTAACCTGCTACCAACCAGAGAGATATTGGCGCTCAGAAATCAGGGTTCTGTAACACTCTGTCGTCTCTGTAAAAACCCAAATACAACTGAAACACTAAAACATCTGATAATGGATTGCATCGCCATTAATGACATAAGAAATGTCTATCTACTCCCTTTGTCTGAGAGACTATGGTTTTTGCAGAAAAACGACATATGGAATAGACTAATTTCCGGGGAGAGTACCAAATGGTCTCAGGCACTGTCTAAACTGATCGATTTAGTCTTTACAAAAATCATGCAGACCAATGCCAATGAGTTCGTGGAAACCACCTCCTCATTGGCCTCAACAATGGCGGAATGACAAAAAGGAAGTCGTCTCTCTTACCTTTTCTTCTCTCTTCTCTCCTTCTGCTGATCCCTGAAGAGTTTTGCCCTGGTCAGATCTGCTACTGTTTTCCTTGACAAAACTCAGTTTTAACTGTGTAAAGTTCAATAAAAAAAAAAAAAAAAAAAAAAAATAGAGCCATATTGGAATGGCCTTTCCTACTTCACGGAATAAGAGGACATGTGCTTAGCGTCATTTAACCTAGGTTTATCGGTAAAGGCCAGGCGACTGACATGCCCTCTGCATGAACCCAGCCTTTTCTTGTAATGACTGACTGAGAAAGCCATGAACACATTTCTATTTTGTTTCTACTTAATAACTGACAAATGCAACCCCATTTTGAATATTACTAAAAGAATGAGATTTTGATTGCGAAAAAGGGATTAGTTTAGGGCTAAGAAAGATGCATAGTAATATATATATTCTAACACCTGTATCAACTGCATTTGCCTCCACCTTCTGCCTTGTTGCTTCGGGCTGTGGCGGCCTTCTTGAGGCCTTGCTGACACTCCGTTTTTCTCTATTTCGTTCTCGGTACAGGGGCTGAATGTCTTTCCCCACTGGCATCCCTTCATTCGGCAGCATTTTGCAGGCTCTGGGCTCACCATGCACTCTGCATGGATCTGCCTCCAAGCAGTCTCTGTTCTGCGATCCAATGGCAGTAACGACTCTGCGAGTCTTGCCCTGCCGGTCAGATCTACATCAGGAGTCTGCTCCTCCAGCTGAGGACTTTGGTGTTTTTATAGTCCTCATTACTACGAGAGGTAACTTGATTTGAATTATAAGATGTCGAATCGGAGGCAGGTGCAACAGTGGTGTCAGTCATACGAAGAGGTTTTAACACATTTCTAACTTTTGTGGCCTCCATATAGACAGAGTATAGATTTCACAGGGACTCCTTCTATTCTGGGAGTTCTCATTCCCTAAGAAGGAGTAACTGCCAATGAGGACCCGCTTGCCCAAACCCCTAGGGAGGCTCTTCTGGGCGAGCCTCACCTCCCTAGAATCAAAGGAGCTGGCTCCCCCTGTGGGAAAAGGGACGGATTACCCAGATTTGACTCACTTAGAATGGCTCCTGTTGTGCCTCACACAACAAGAACACTTTTTTGTTACATCTTCAAAGACCAGCAAAAACACATAAGAATCCACTGCAGTGCCTCCCCTGATAGGGAGCAGCAAACTGTGGAGGAAGAGATGAGGACCAGGAATAATAGTGAATCTTAAAACAAAACCTGCTGCGTAATATAGCTGCTTCAATATTCCATCCCTCAGCCAATTTTGCAAGTTACCCCTTGGAATGTCTAAAGAGCCACCTGAAGTATATAGACCTAAGTCCACATAGTATGTCATTAATCCCCTCTACGATCCTCAGTAAGCAGCAAGCCACCAACAGTGGTCCCACAATGCATGCTCCCAGAGTATTCTCTCTACAAAACAGGCACCTTGAAAGTAGAACCACCACTTATTGTATATTGAGGAGATTCACCAACATTTTTGCCTACATTTATACTTACTCCAAGCCATGGGGGAGATTAAAAATCTTGTTGAAGATATAGTGTTGCTCCTGCATTTTTCACAGAAGGAGCCTAATTTTTGGTGCAAGAATCGCCCCTACTTCAAAGCAATCTGCTGAAAACTCAATAGTATATCGTCTGTAATCCATACGTCGGAACTCCTGTGTGAATGTATGCTTTGTGGGGAAACCTCAGACTCTAGGTGACCTCTGTCTGCCTTCCATAATTGACACTGGCGCACAGTATCTCATAAGTATCTGGTGATCTTCTCCATGCAATTATAACTGCTCACTGGTCCGCATGGCCCCTGTTTGTGCAGCATTGTTCCACCACCATTGTTTGCAAGTGAAAACGTCAGCTGCTCTGGTTCATCACTGGCCACCATCAGGTACGTCATCCTCTCCTATTCAGCTTCCTTCTGGAGGCTATGCCTTCCCCAAAGAACCTGGATAGTTGGCAGTTTATTCAGACATTAGCCGCTTAGCATCAGGCCTTTGTTCATTGCCATCAAATTAATTCACCCCACATGCCTACAGAAGGATTGCAAGAGGGGACTATGTATCCAAGAAGTAGTGCCCTCTGCATATGGTTGCATCACGGGGCAGTCTCCATCGCATGTCTTTCTATAGTGACCCTGCCAGTGCATCTGCCTCTGACCCTCTCCGAAAAGGTGCATTCTCCTTAGCTTAGCTGGTTTGCACTTCATACAATTTATCGGACCGTTGTGACTTCCCTACTGGGCCAGGTCCGATGGCCTGTAGTTTTATAAGTAAGATAATGGAAGTGGGCACTCCTTTCCAGAGACAAGTGTGCAGCAACGGTCAGGATATAACCCAGTGCACATATAATTTCATTGATGTTTTACCTGATACATTCACGCATTAAGCCTATTAAGCTTCTAACTTAACATGCTCACACCATTTTAAGTCACTTTGTCTTCGAGGCTTGGCAGCATTGTACAGCCGGCATACTGTGACATAGTCCGTTTAGGAAAGTAAAGGGATGGGTACTGGAGTCCGTGGAGGCACAGACTTTGATGTTTGCCCTGGAGGTAGTGTATGGGGCATCATCACCCAGCCCCCGCCCCCAACCACAGCTTCATATGTTGCACCCGACATACACCCAATACCTTCCCTGTGGTCTCTGATCATAAGTGTAGTATGCAAGTAGAAGGTGGAGGAAAGTCTAGGCCAAGAAGTCCAGCATATGAACCTGTGTTCGTGGGTATTCAGCTAGCCACATGTTGCATCAAACAGGCAAGAAGTACAATCTAATGGCAGGTGTGCTAACCTAGCTCTTGAAGCGTGCCGCAAAGCATCACCAGGCTGGCTAGCCCAGCAGTTGTGTACACCAGTGGGGTCATTCTGGAGATAAGACCACCTGACTCCAAGATGGCGGCATGCCCTGCACATGCTTTTGAGCCTTTGGGGTGTGTAGCCATGGCCAAATCTGCAGCCCCAGTAGACGTGCACAAATGAAAGTTTGGTAGTCAGTTAGGGATCTGCCAATTAGAAGTCCCACTCCTGAATTCGACACAGCAGCCACAGATGCCCAAATCAAAAGCTCAGTTGCGTTTCAGGGAGGGATTTAAATAGGAGCCCGATGAGAGCGGTAGTGTGAGAGTTAGTAGTTGGACCATGAACATGGAGAGCAGCAAGAGAAGAGGGAGACTGAGGAAAGATGATGGGTATGGCGGAGCTGTGTGAGGGAGGGAGAGAGAGTTGAGGAGGAGAAACACAGATGGAGGTGATGGAAAGGCATCAGAAGAAAGAAGGGAGTGGAGGAGGAACATCAAGAGAAAGTAAGAGGCGTAGAGGATACTATCGAGCGGGAGAGGAAAGTCAAAGGAGAGGAAGAAGAGAAGGCACACGTGAATGAGGAAAGGGCGTTCAAGAGGGAGACGCAGAGAAAAGTTAACAGAAGAATGAAAGAAGGGAGTAGAGTGCTGTGCAAGAATGGGGCCAGAAGGGTGCCTGGGAGCTGGTTGGGCAGGTGGTAGTAAAAGGGCCAGATATAAGTGGTACAATGAAACTGAGGTAAACTCCAATAGGGCCCTGAAGTTAGAGGGGGCCATCTAAAGCCTTGCAAGAGAGGAATGTGGAGGTACCATGAGGTCCAGCTGTTCTCATATAGTCTGATGTCAGGCCCTCGTCAGATGACCTTAAGGCTCCAGAGTGGTTGTGCCTGATAGTGTGCTGGAGGACCAGCACAGCATCCTACAGAACCCTGTGCAAAGGAGGAATTGCTCAGGAACCCTACAAAATCCCAGAGACTGAGCTACTGGTCCATACAGGGTGAAGTTCTTTTTTAAATTATGCACTGAATTTCATCAATTGATAGATTTTATTGAACAGGAATGCTAATTAAAAAATAGTTTTTTGACAAACTCATAACTCTAGGTAGTAAATTAATATTAAGTACATTTTAAGGGGATGGGGTGAGTCCCTGCTTCCTGGGGTTTGCAGCTATCCCAACCGAACAGCTGTTTTACGATAATCTCAAACCCAAGCTCATTTTCCTAAGCATGTCCGACACCCAGCTAACCCCCAACTTACAATTTTGCTTTTATGTTTGATAAATTGTTGGTCATTTGTACTTTTGTTTTTATGCAAAGCAGCCAGCATTCTATATTCAGGGCACCCACAGTATTTTCCACTTAGCTCCGCCCCTCAGTCCTTCCCACACCACTGACAAATCGCCCATGCTCCACGCAAAGGGTCGGGGGGGGATGTTCATGGGGCAGAAGAAAAGGGTGATGGGGGTTACCACATTAAAATGTGTCCATTTCAATCACTGTTCCTACATGTTTCTGCACATAAAGTCTAGAAAATGAGAGGGGCCTTTTTGTCAGAGCTCCATCATTTTGATGCTGGAAAAGGGAAACACTTGAGATTGGGTATTTAGGGGGAAGTGAACAGAGCTTTCCTGTAGGAGGATGTGAGATTAGAAATACAGGGGGGAGTGAGCACCGCTCCATCATTTTCTGTAAGGGGGGGCACTTGACATTAGGGGTACTGGGGAAAGTGAGCAGACCTCTGTCACTTGGCTGTAGGAGGGGGACATGCTATAGATTAGGTATACAGGGGAAAATGAACTGAGCTCAATCACTTTGCTCTTGGAGGGATGCATGATTAGGAATACAGGGGAGTGAGCACAGCTCAATCACTTTCCCTAGGTGGTAGAACACTTGACAGTAGGTATACGGAGGAAGTGGACAGAGCTTCATAACTTTTCTCTATGGGGGGGGGGGAGTGGTCCATGCTTGGTTCCAGGCTCTGGTTCCATGTTCCAACCTGGAATGTAGGTCAGTTGAAGGAGTATTGCCGCAGCCGGGTGGTAGCCATGGGATCTCTTTAATAAATAAAGACGTACTTACTTCTTCGAGTGTCCGCCTCCTTCGTTTTGGCGATGAGTCAGTTCGGTCCCAGGTGGAGTCGTGGGAAGCTGAAGCAGCGTGATGCCTTTTTGTCCATTGTGTTGCGTCGCTGCGAGGAAGATTACTGATGTGGTTGATGGCCGTGTGAGACCCTGCGATGCACAGCGGCCTGGAAAAGATACAGTGATGCCCTGTGGTTTGGGATATGCTGGTGGTCATGCACGAGCTGCAGGACACTTGGGAAGGTCCCAGCGCAAGGTGGAAGCGCAAGAGACTGCCGTTAGCATTGGAAAGTATCATAGCGGGTTAGAGAAAAGGACCCATCATATGAGGACAACTGGTCATTTTGGTTACCATTGGACACCGGCATAAACAAGGGCTGGTTATGCAGTGTAGGAAGAGTACAGCCTCCTTTGTCTCGTTTTTTTTTCAATTCTTTGATTTCTTTGAATATTGGATACTGCACCAGTATCTTAATCTCAGTTATAGAATTGGAGCAGTTTTTATTTGCGTTTTTGCCATTTTAGTAGGATTTTCTTCATCTGACTGCAGACAAGAGTAGGGGAAGATGCCTATAACAGTACAAAGCGTTTCTAACCAACCCTGAGCTGCCAGCAAATCTGTGGCATTATTGGAGGCAATACAGAGGTTTTAATTGTCAGCCGCCATTGGTTGTTTCCCTCTGGACACCTGATTATTGGCCCCTATCCCTAGGCCCTTTTCCGCAGCCTGTGCCAATGGTAAAGAATCTGGGTGTTAAGATACTGGCTTCCCTTTCTATGGAGGCACAGGTCAGTGCAGTTTGTCAGCAAGGCCACTTTAAACTCTGAGTCCTGCACAAAGTACTCCCATTTCTTCCCACTCCATTACGGGCTCCTGTGGCGGCCTCATTGATTTTGAGTGCTTTGGTCTATTGTAATGCTCTCTGCTTGTCTCAGCCTGCCTACCTTTTGGATCGAATACATGTGCTTCAAAATACAGAAGCACGTGTGGTTCCTGGGGTGTCCTCACATGATCATGTCACTTCAGGAATTCATAGCTTCGATTGGCTTCCGGTGGTTCAGCGAACGAGTTCAAGGCGTTGTGCATAGTCCATCGCGCTCTAAATGGTCAAGGCCCTGACTATCTGCAGAAATAATTGTCGCTATGTACCGGCACGTCCACTCCGCTTTTCCTTGGATTTCTGTATATCGTGCCAAGAGTTTGCCGTGCTAGGTTAGTCGGCAGAGCTTTCTCTGTCACAGCTGCACAATCATGGAAGAGGCTTCCTCTGAAACTTCGAAATATTACTGATTTAGTTTTCCGATGCCAACTGAAAACCGTTATATTCCAGTAACTGAGTGTGTTCAAAATGCAGAGGCGTCCAGTTTGTTTTCTATAGCGCCATGATACATGCGGGTGTAAGATGCTCTCTATAAGATTGCTTAACATAACATACTGGTGCAACTACTTGAGCCCAGTGGAGCATGAGGGAATGACCCCAGGAAAAGGACTGCTGTTGCTGCATGTCCTGGCCCCAAAGGGCAAATGAAATACAGGGAGATCCCACCTATCACTGATGAACATGGTGGTGGTGATATGGACTTGCATGAGAAAACCATCAGACAATTACTATGCACCTAAGAAGAACGTAGCAATCAATAGGTTCAATTTCTATACTCAAGCAGGAGAGCACTGAGTCAGTGGAAGAATATGTTTGTGTTAAGGAATTTGAGTTCAAAGCCAGCATGGGCTAGGATGAACTCATCAAAAATCTAATTATAATCCACATCAACAATCCAGTCACGCAGGATCGTTTATGGATGTGTGGGAAACCAACATTGGAGGAGGCTACAGCCATTGCCAAAAAGGTGGCGCATACCCAGTTGTGCTCCAGACTATTAAAGAGAAGGAAAAAGGCTGAAGGTGTTGATGTGAGGGTTGAAACGGAGCATGTTAATCCCGTGATCAGCAAGAGAGGCGCAACTAAAAAGGAAGTTGATCACAAGAAGGAGAGTGAAGTTAAGGTAGAGAAGAAAAAGGGCGTATCTTCTGGGGAATACGAGAAAGGGAGGTGTTATAGGTGTGGAAAATAAGGTCATTTTGCAAACTCAATGTTTTGTTCTGTGATTAACCAGAAATGCTTGAAATGTGGCATCAAGGGCATTTTGCTTTCATTTGTCGCAAGAAAGGAAAAGTGATGTTTGTACAAGAGGGGGGAGACCGCTCTGATGAAGAGTATCGCGTGGTGGTGGTTTGAGGTGCTTTCCAAGAATACTCAAAGATGAAATGCACTAGTTGTAAAATAAGAATAGACGGATTTCAAGTAAAGCTTTTCGCCTTACTCATTTTTGACTGAAAGCAGGTGGAAAGAGTTGGGAGAAGCGGTACTACAAGGGACACTCAAAAAATCTAACAATAAGGACCCAGGAGTGTTTGAAAGATCAACGATTAATATATTGGTAATATTTCAAGCAGTGGTAGAATACAAAGGTAGGATGGCTGTGGTGAGCACGTAGCCACGAAAGGGGTGGATATATTGGGATGGTGTGATCAGGCAGCACTGGGTATTCAGTTGACCCCCAGGAGTGAGGAACCAGTGCTATTTGTCAAAGGGAACACTACAGAGGAGGAACAGTTTCCAGAAGTGTTCAATGACAAGATCTAGTGCTTTATGAGGATTTGCTCATAAGATAATGTTGAAAGCGGGAGCATGTCCAGTAAGTCACATGTTGTGGCAAATTCCAATTTCGATAAGATGTGAAGCTGAACAAGAATTGGATAGACTCATTGAAGGAGAAACAGTTGATCTCATTGAGTCTGCAGAGTGGGTCACTTTGGGAAGAACAATGACAAGATAAGTATGTGTGTGGATTTACGAGATACGAACCGGAACATTATCGTTGATAAGTATCCGTTACCGATGATTACGGAGATGCTGAACAATCAAGAACGCAGCAATGTTCACGTCATTAGATCTCTCTGCTGCATAGCATCAAATTCCACTGATGGAAGATTGTCAGGCGATTACATCTTTCATCACTCCGTTTGGGATTGCCCGCTACTGTAGGATGCTGTTCGAATTATCGTCCACGGCAGCAGTTTTTCAACAGGTGGTGAGCTGGGTTCTCAAAGGAGTTTCGAGAACACTTGTGTAGTAAGATGATATTGTAGTGTATGGAAAAGATGTAATAGAGAACAAAAGATTTCACAAGATGTTGAGAAGATTATGGGATAAGGGGTTGACTAGTCAGGCAAGCAAGTGTAAATTCAGTGCAAGGAGGTTGGGTACCTTGAGCATATAGTGAAGTGTGAAAGTTACAGACCCAAGAAAGAGGCAATGAAAGCAGTGAGATGCGCACCCATTCCCAAGAACCGAGATGAGGTTCGAGCTTTCTTGGGGATGGCAGAGTTTTATAACAAGTTTGTGAAGAATTTTGCAGAGATAAGTCAGCTAATCAGAAAGGTGTTAAAAAAGTGAGTTGAATTCAATTAGGATGAAGAGTGTCAAAGTGTTGGACATGATTAAGAAAGGGATTAGTGGTGCAAAGAGCCTGGTTGGGTTCAAAGTAGAAGAAGAATGCATAATTACTGTTGATGCGAGTGTGAAGGGATTAGTTGCTATGTTGTCACAGAGAAGAGGTTGTGAGTAGAGGACAATACGTAATGCCTCTAGGGCAGTTGACGGAGTGTGAGAGCAGGTATTCAGTTATTGAGAGGGAGTTATTGGCTTGTGTATGGAGCATAGAACACTTCAGGAAGTATGTTTGGGGGCGACAATTTACTTTTTGGTCAGATCAGAAGTTAGAAGAGGTCTTAACTGTGAAGGGAATGATGAGGGACACACTGCGAATTGCCAGTATGTGTATGATACCAGAGTATAATTTTGTTGTGGAATATGTACCAGTAATACAGAATAGGGTAGCTGATTACTTGTCGAGAGCACCATTAGAGGGCGTAGAGGATGATCAGGAAGATGATTAAGCAGTTGCATGTCTTGAGGAAGAGTTTGAAGATGCTTATATGGTTATTGAGAAGGAGGAGTGGAAGAATGGCCTGTTGTCACATGTGATCTTAAGGACGGCTATTGATTGGACGAGGATGTTACGCTCATCTGCTATCCACGGGGGCGCCACACAATACTGGATGGAGGTCTAAGCGCTATCCCGGACCCCTCTCTGCTTGGTTATGTGCTAGACATTGGGTAGCGCCTATAACAGGAGAATGGAGGGTTAAGATACTGGTTCTGTGATGTGTGAACTGCCAACTCCCTCTGGTCCAAATCCCCTCCCTTGGGGTTATTGCTCACCTTAGGTTTTTGTGCGTTGAACTCTGTCCTGCGTCTCTGTGGATGGGCGCGTGGTTGGTGCGGGTGTTCTGTGGACCTAGTTGCTTCACTGGTCCGTGTGCCCTTATGTCGAGTCCAGACCGGCTGTGACTCCGACTCTGCTTGCTGTCGTCTAGGTGAGTTATAATGTATTTTCCGTCTTTATTCTGTCTCTTTCTTTCCCTCAGTTTTCTCTGTCTTCTCTGTCTTGCTCCACTACACTTTTCCCTAACAATGTCTCTTTTTGTTTTCACAGGGATGGTTGCGATCTCAGAGTTGCTGCGCTGATGGCGAAGACCACGGTGAGTTATTGAGGCGCGGAGAGCTGCGCTGTTTATTGGTGTTAATTGCTAACCTGTGTTCTCGTCTCCTCTTTGTACAGATATGATATGGTATTTGTAACGCGCCTATACACAAGTGTTTCAAGGCGCGACGAGGCAGGGAGGGAGGGAAACAAGGGGAAGACAGACAAACGATCCTACTAGGCCAGGTGTCATTCAGATCGCGCAAGTGCAGAGGTAGGGGGAAAAAGGGGAAAGTGCAGGGGGAGGAGGTGGGGGGGAAAGTGCAGTACAAGGTAAGTAGCGTAATAAAATAATAAATAATAAATAATAAATAAAAAGGGCCAGCTGGTGGCAAGTGCGAGGTAAGTGCAGAGCAAGTGCTAGGAAGGGGGCTGTAGGGATACAGTGACAGTCCCACAGTGTAGGGGGAGCCAGGGAGGCAGTGCAAGTGGAGAGTGGCTGGGCCCTGGACAGAGGTCGCTGAGAGTGGCCCAGATGCAGGTTTAGTGCAGAATTCAGAGGGGAGTTAAGCAGGTTTAGCAGGGGAGAGGGAGAGAGAAGGCAGAAGCGAAGAGGAAGGTTTTGAGGTGCTTCCGGAACCGGAGATGGTTCTCCTCAAGTTTCAGGGAGGCAGGAAGGCTGTTCCAGAGGGAGGCCCCTGCTGCGGAGAGAGATCTACCCCCAGCTCGTTGCTTCAAGAAGCGGCTGACCATGAGGGAGTTGGAGACGGATGAGCGAAGGGCTCGTGAAGGAAGATATTTAGGAAGAGAGAGTTGAAGGTATTTAGGCCCCAGGCCCCAGAAGGCCTTGTGGACAATGCAGAGGGTTTTGAACTTAATCCTCGCAGCCACTGGGAGCCAGTGAAGAGATTTCAATCCTGGAGAGATACGGTCCCTGGGCTTAAGGCCAAGGATAAGTCTCGCAGTTCTGTTCTGGATAAGTTGCAGAGGGCGGAGAGTGGAGGCAGGGAGATTAAGATAGAGGCTGTTACAGTAGTCCAGCCTTGAGAGAACCAGGGCTCGGGAGACAGTGAGCTTCTGGGGGAAGGAGAGGAAGGGAAGAATATCTCTGAGGAAGTACAGGTTGCGGTGATGTTCCGGAGTGATGAACGATCGAAGCGCTGCTTGCCCTGATAAGTGCTTTGTTAATGCTGACCTTGTTCCTTCTCCCTTGCAGGTTGCGGTGAAACCCGGAGATGAGCGAGGTAAGGGAAGCGCAGGGGGCTGCCAGGACTCGCTGCTTGCCCAGGTAAGAATTGTTATTATTGCTGTCCTTGTTTCTTTACCTTTGCAGGTTGCCACGAAATCCGGAGATGAACGAGGTAAGCGAAGTGCAGGATGGATTCAAGGCCGGCTACTTCACAGGTAAGTGTTCTTGCTCGCTAATGCTGTTCTTGTTCTACCAGGTTATTAATGGAATCCGGATCTAGGGCTTTAGGATCTGGCCGCCAGAGAAGCAGATGAGCAGCAGCTGAACACAGTGAGCGTTACGCTGCAGGCGTGCAGAATAACGCGAAGCATGTTCTGCTGTTTGGGTGTGGTTTAAATAGCCCAGGTAAAGTAGTTCCAGACCAAGAAGTTCCAGGCCCAGCCACACCCAAAACACTAGACCGCATGGCTTGGTTCTAAAGAACTGAGCTGTGTAATAGGCCTCCATGTTGGATTAAGGTCCAAAACTGGTATTGCTTTATTGATGATAATGAGCCTGGCGCCAAAGGCGCCAGGACTCAATCCATGTATGTTTCTGATGGAGTTTTAAGGCCCTTGGGGCCAGTGTGAAGGGCTTTAGCCCCACTGCTGCCTTGGGGCTGTTATACCTGAGGGGGTCAGCGGCATGGATCGTGACAGAGGAAGGGATGGCCAGAGAAAAGAATGTTGGTAGATGAATGTAAAGGATTTTGGGAGTTAAAAGAACTTGCTGTAGAGAATTAGTTGATCCTTAGACGTGGGCTTTTGGTAGTTCCAGAGAGAAAAGTTAGTGGACAAGGCCCATGAAGGGCATCCAGGAATTACGGGAACAAAGAGGAAATTGAGAGAAAGATATTGGTGGCCTGGGATCGATGTGATGAAGCAGAGAATAATAAGGGAATGTTTGGCGTGCCGAAATTGTGATGAATCCATGAAGATTCATGAACAGGAGTTAATGCTGAGGGTGCCTGGATGTGTGTTGGACTGGACATTCTAGGATCATATGATGCACTTCGAATGCAGTGTAGATTCATGATCGTATTGAGATCATTCTTCTAACTGGCCAGCGGTGAAATTGGTCAAGCTAAGAGGTCATTGTTAATGGATCAAGTTTTTAGACTAGAGGGATTCCTGTCTGAAGTCATATGTGACAATGGGTCACAGGTCAAAAGTATTGAGGTGGCAGAGTATGCGAAGAAGAGAGAGATGAAATGTAAATGTATGTTGTATCGTCCCCAGTCCAATGGGATGCTACAATGGTTCAATAGAGTGAATGTGGGCACAGTGGAAAGGGTGTTAAGTAATGGAACGTATCTACAGGATGCTATGAGGAGAATGTTGTGGGTGTCAGGGTAGCACCAGGTAGGATTACAGCTTTTTGCCTTTAAAGTTTATGAGGGGTAAGGTAGTTAACACCGGACTCAACCCGTCTTGGGTCAACAAGATTATGGAAATTGAGCAGAGGACTGTTGAGTGTAGCATTGGTGAACTTAGAAAGCAAGTGAAGAGGAAATTGGAGTAAGCACAAATGAAGTATAAAAAGAATGATGATGTATGGTTGGGAAGATTGAGGACATCTAGGGTGAAAATGTCTGCTGGGTCATGGGTGAGGATTTAGAAAGTTGTGCATGTAGCCGAGGGAAGGTCCAGATTTTTAGAGCCTAAAATGGTGTTGGAATTACTTGGAAATGCTGGGAGATTGGAGTATAGCTCGTTAAGGAACTTGGGCAGGGCAGTAGCCATTAATGGCATCTAGGGAAGGGATGCGGAGGCTCGCGCCTTTCCCAGTGTGATTGATGTGTATGGTGAGACGGGAGTGGAGAATGGTAACGTGCGCAGAAAGTGCAGGGAAAGTGTTGTCGATGTGACCGATGATAGCCGCAGTGCGTAATTGTAGATCTGCAAGGGTGGGGAAGGTGCTGGGATGGTTAAGATTGTCAGATAAATCACACTTGATTAGGTATGCAGGGGGAAGTGAACAGAGTTCAGTAGCTTTTGCTGTAGTTGGGGGGGGCTCTTGAAGTTGGGTATACTGGGGAAGTGAACAGAGCTCCATCACTTTGCTGTAAGCGGGGTGGGCACACTTGAGATTAGGTATTTTGGGATAAGTGAATAGAGGTCAATGCCTTTACTCTAGTATTGGATTTCAATTTAGGAACACGGGGGAAGTTAGTAGGGCACAATCATTGCTGTAGGAAGGGTTCCATTAGGTATACTGAGGGAGTGAGCAGAGCTCGACCACTTTGCTGTGAGATGGGGTCACACTTGATTAGGTATACAGGGGGAAGTAAACATAGTTAAGTAACTTTCATGTATGTATTTCGCCATTGCCTGTGTAGGAGGGCAGGAGCCCCCTGCATCAGTCTCCACCACGAAGGAAGTGCCCCTGAGCAGAGTGCATATACCGGCAAACACCAGCTGAGGGTAAGCGTGCCCTCAATCACTTCACCCACAGCCTACCTGCTGCCTACAGACCCCAGATGTCCCACCTGTTTTATTGGGCCTTGTTCATTAGGTCAGCTGTTTTTCTATTTTCGTACCGCTTGCCACGAGGAGCCAGGTAATGGCAGACGCAACCACTGTTCTTTTGTTGCCAAGCAACTTCCAGTGATTCCTATTGGCCGCGATATTCTACTTCTGTGAATCCACCTCACCGGAAGGCGATAGCTGGGCCATTCAGTGAGGCCCACCAAGGAGGGTGCAGCCTGTCTGGGCCTATCAGGCCAACACATGCTACAACACCCGTTTGAACGCTGACTTCGCCGCCTCCACTTAATTATTCACCCTTCATGCCTGTCCCAGAGCCTAGGACATGTGCATCGCATTAACACTCTCGGGCCAGGAACTCTCCATAACGTCTAGGAGACGAGGTAAGCGTGATGTTAGCAAACGCTTCCCCCAGTTGTATGTTTTGTTATTACACTTAATACATGTATCAACCTACAAAATCTACTAAATGAATGCGACTGAATGTGGTTGTACGAGCACCTCTAGTACCTCCAGCTTCGTTCTGCACAACATCGCTGTTTACTGATCTACTGTTGATTGTGCAACGCCTGTAGAGTAAACGGCTACACCGGACGTATATATTACCCACAAAATCTGTTAATGAATGCCGTTTAATTACTTTGCACCATTATCAGTCATTTAGCTCGCACCGCCAAGTTTTTGCATTGTTGTATATTGACACTCTTTTTACTGTGCTACTGCGTATTACAGCTCATCCAGGACACCCTGCACCCACCCTAACCAGCAGCACCCTCCTTTAGCACACCGTTGCCATGACTTATCATAGACACTGCTCTAATCTCGTGCCAGCACAGCACCCATGTCCCTCACCAGAGCGTCCACCCTGATGCAAACTCCTGCCCATTGTTGATGCACACCTCACCCAAACCAAGGAGCCACCTAGCTTCAGATCTGGGCGCCCTTACTCTAGAGTCCCAGCCCAAGCTACATAATTCTCACCATTCTAAGCCTCCTCCTTCCACCACCAATTGCTTCGCCACACCAAACGATGACCTCCAACGCCAACACCACCAGATTCTGCAACCTCACCCCTGACTATCCATCAATCACATCCATTGTGAATAAAGTTTGTACCAAAGGCAATTTTATCTCCTATAAATCAAGTCTGGCACGGCTATTCTGCCCCAGACACCACCCGCTGCCTTGCCCCACACCATTCCTCCCCAATACCCCACCTTCCCCTCCACACTATACACCCTCACCCAGCCTCTATTAGGCAGCTCTCGCCGCTCTTCCAGAACTACACGCAACATAGTTCAAACTAAACATATCACTACACTCAAAAGAAATGACAGACTATCAGTACGCACCCATCACCAACGCCCCCAGAACAAAACCCAGCATACACCCCCCTTCTCCCAACTCCATGAGATCTCCTAAACTCCATGAAATGCAGGAGAACCCTGGCATCATTCCTCAGCGGACTATCCCCTCCAACAAGACCCCACAAAAACCAACCACCACTCCCACAACGACACCCCCCAAACCAATTCAATATTGCCGACAACCCCGTCCAAAAAGAGTCAGCACCTACTAGGAGTCTTATTCAATGTCAGGTCCCTTGGTGCACATGCTATTGACATCCACAACAGCATTATAGTATCCAATCTTGACTTCCTAGTGCTAACCGAAACTTGGCTACACACCGCCTCCGGTCCTCAGATTACACTAGCTGTCCCGTCCGAGTACACCCTCCTTAGAGCAGATCGCCTAAATGCCATAGGTGGCGCTGTGGCCATTATCCACAAAACCTCACTACATTTCAGGGAATGCAAAATTGACTTACTCCCAAGCTGTGAAATCCTGGCACTTAGGTTAGCCGCCAGCCCGAAGGTTACCATCAACTTCCTAATAGTTTACAGATCACCGAGCACCACCGATAATCCAGACATAGATCTACCTCTCCTTATCACCCTCCTCACCAAAACCTAAAACTAAGTTTATACTCTTGTGAGACCTCAATCGGGTTTAACGACCCCTCGGAGAGTAAAGCAACAGCCTATCACAAAGCATTTTTGTAGATGAACTTCACCCAAATCGTAAATGCTTCGACCCACTCCAAAGGCAGATCCTTCGACTGGGTACCCACACTGAATACTGCAGTAACTTTCGCAGACATCCTCAAGGTACAATGGACAGACCACTACCTAATTAAATTCAATATAAACCTTGACACAGCCCCAACAGCAAAAACATGTAGCCCAGTACCCATTCAAGTTAGAAACTCACGCAAACTTACCCCGGAGAATCTAAATCCGCTGCTTAATGACCTACTATACTCCAAACCGCTAATTAACACCAACAGAGAGCATAACTGATCACTACCACCAATGCCTGTAAACTGCCATTGACAAAATAGCCCCACTCAAAACAAAAGTGCCCAAGCACAAACGCACCTCCCCTTGGTTCAATGATAAACTCATAAAGCTCAAAAGGGAAAAGGAGCCCTGGAACTCGTACTCACTCACAAAGCAGAATCCTTTAACAAATGCATCACTAACGCTACATCCAACACTAAAGAATTGTTCACTATTATTAGAGAATTGAAATCCCCCATCCTACCCACTGGCCCTATTAATACTAGTAAAGCCTGGAGCACTACCATCCAGGATGCCCTATGCTCCAAAGTGAAAACTCTCCAAAGCAAAATAGCTACGCTAAAAAAGCTCCTACAGCTCACAACAAATCCCATTCACCCCATAGGCACTCCCTCAAGGCCTGTGATACACGAATTCCACTTCAAGCAAGTCACCATTGATCAGGGCCTTAAAACAATTGTCTTGCTTAAGCCATCTAACTGCAAAGACGACAGCTTCCCTGCCAATAGAGTCAGACTGTGCCCCTACGCTCGCACCCATCATTACGGATTTCGTCAACGAGTCATTCAACTCCAGTAAAATACCAGCCTCCATCAAAGTAGCATCGGTCACCCCCCCCCCTACTCAGAAAGCCTTCCCTAGACCCAGAAATCCCTTCGAACTACAGGCCTATTACAACAGTGCCATTTCTCATCAAAATTATCGACAAAATAGCATATACCCAAGTACAAAACCCACCTAGAACAGAACCACCTACTAGGAGATAGATGGTCAGGTTTCTGACCTAGACACAGCACTGAAACCGCCCTTTTAGACTTAAAAAAACAAATGGACCTTATCAGGGATTCTAGCAAACTCTGCATCTTACTACTCCTAGACCTTTCAGCAGCTTTCGATTTAGTCGACCATGACAAAATCTGCCAAACCTTATCCACCAATTTTCATTTCTCTAAGAGAGCCACCGATTGGATAAAAGCCTTCCTCTCAGACCGCACCTCAAGGGTCACCCTATGTGAAGAAGCAGCTGACCCCATCCCTGTTCTGCTGGGAGTTCCACAAGGATCCTGCCTCTCCCTCACACTCTAACGCCTACACGAAACTACTTTTCTCAGCACTAGATGCCATGGGAGTAATTTATACAAATTTCACTGATGATACGCAAATCCTTATACCCATTACAGGCAACCTCGAACAGGACACGGCCTGCACTAACAAAATCTACTCCCTCATCCAAAACTGGATGGCCACCAATAGTCTCTGCCTTAATGTCGAAAAAACTGAGATCCTCATTGTCGTCTCCCCAGCCAAACTCTGCAAACTCCACCCTGACTACACCTCCTTAGTTATAGATGATACCCCCATTCCCATCTCCCACAAAGTTAAAACACTAGGAGTCTATCTTGACTCTAGCCTCACTATGAATAACCATATTAGCGCCCTTGCCTCCTCCACGGCCTATAACGCTAAACTCATCACACTAAGCAGGCCCCTCCTCACTACCGAAAACTGCTGACGCTTACCAGAGCCCTTATCCTAACAAAAATTGACTATTGCAAAATTCTACTGTTAGGCACCTCAAAAAAGAATCTAAATAAACTACAACTTCTCCAAAATAAAGCCCTTAGAGCGGCTCTGGGCATCAACAGAAGAGAACACATCTCCCAACACAGAAGAGATGCTCATTGGCTCCCAATACAAGCAAGAATCCTTCACAAGACCCTCACCGTCACCCATCACCCACAAATGTATCTCTGATATTCCCCCTACTTATCTTAGTGGCAGCATATCCCAAAAAACCCCTGCCAGAAAACTCATATCCTGCACCAACACACACCTCCACATCCCACAACTCCACATCCCACGAACACACTACCTTCAGAGCAGGCAATGCCAGTTTTGCTATAGCAGCACCCCACGTCTGGAACGCGCTCCACACACACATCAGTAATGAATCTTCCTTCCTTAAGTTCAAAAAGCGTACTAAAAACCTGGCTGTTCAATAAACATTAATATCTCTGGTACTCAAGATGTCTGTTATATATAACTGTTCAACATTGTGATTTCTGTTGTATGGAACTGTTTAAGATTGCCTATGATTTTTGTAATTCAAGATGCCCATGATGTAAGTAAACAATGCCGTGACACCTATGGGTTTGGGCATGTAACTAAATGCAACAAATACAATAAAATACAAATGTAGATGTGGGACACGAAGTTGGGTGTACTGGGAGACGTGAACTGGGTACTGTAGGGAGGGGGCACACTTGAGATTAGGTATATTGGGGGTAGTGAACTGATCTCACTATCTTTGCTGTAAGGGGGATTTCAGTTTAGGAATACAGGGTGGAGTGAGTAGGGCTAAGTCACTGCTGTAGGAAAGGTACAATTAGGTATAGAGGGGGATGTAAAGAGCTCCATCACTTTGCTGTAGGTGGGGGTGAGCACTTGACGTTAAGTATAGAGGGGGTGTAAGCAGAGCTCCGTCCCTTTGCTGTAGGTGGGGTGGGCACTTGACGTTGGGTATAGAGGGGGTGTAACTGTAGGTGTGGGTGGGCAATCACTTTGCTGTAGGTGGGGGTGGGCACTTGACGTTAGGTATAGAGGGGGGTGTAAGCAGAGCTCCGTCACTTTGCACTTTGTTCAGTAACTTTGATGATGGGGAGTTGAAGTTGGGTATTTATTTATTCATTGCATTTATTGACAGCACCCAGAGGTGTTACGGCGCTGGTACGTTTTAGGAAAGAAAACAGCAAAAAATAAGCAGGTAAAGTGGAGCGGTATCAAAACGTTGGCACAGTTTAGGAGAGAAACGAGCGCAAGTAGGCAGGTAGGGTGAGGGGGAGCCCTACATAGCACCGACTAGCAGTCTGTCATGTATGTTGAACAGCCACGTGTTTAGTCTTTTTCTGAAGGTTGAGTAGGATGTAGAGGTGTTCCACAGGGTGGGAGCTTGTTCCCCCTGCTCTCGTTCTGGTGTGTCTACTGCCAGGGTGGTGGTGGATTGTCGCAGACAGCGAGGCTTAAATCTTTTGGATATGTGCTGGTTAGTATGCTGGGTATTCTGGTCCACGTGAACGGAACGCCATCAATTTGCTGGAGGAGGGGGCACACTTGAGATTAGATATACAGGGGGTGTGAACAGAGCTCCCAGAGCGACTACCGAGTTGCTTTCAGGCACATCTGAGTTTAGAACTGAAAGAAACACCCCCTCGCGCTTTTCTTGCCCCCGCCCCCTTTTCTCGCCTCCCCCAACTCCCCACTACCAGTTTGCAATCATATCCCTGTTCTATAAACACTGGCCGCACAAAAAAGCTAATGGGATAGGGGAAACATGGCAAGGAAACTGTTTGGGTTGCTAGGTAGCTCAGCAAGTTAGCTACTCGCTATAGTCTTCTGTGTACAACCCACAATCACGGGTTCACGGGTTTGAATCCAGGTAGGGCCGAGCCAGGCATGTGTCTCTGCATGGTAGATGCATTGAGGACCTTCAAATTGAGCAGTTCCGAGAGCCGATATCATAGCATGCATTTGGAATCGGGCATGCCGATCGAAACATATACACAAATATAAGTGTAATATTATTTCGTGTTGCTACCATTGATGCGGAGACGAATGTTTCAAAATCAGTGGTGCAGCCTCTATGAAGGTGAAGCAGAACCAGGGGGTTGGGCACGCGTGGTCGTGTCCGAGTCGAGTCCCACAAAGGCCCGGGCGCAGGGGAACAATAGTTGCCTCGAAGAACTGTTCAGTCCAGAACCCACCTCCTTGGCACCATGCTAGCTGGCAACTTGCTGGCTCTTCCTAGAGAAAGGCTAACTGCAATCCGACGATTCCCCACAGCAAATGAGCCTCGAACAATATCGACCTTTACCGTCGTTGCTTGCCAGAATCCTGACAGCCACGAGAGACTTCTTTTTTCCTAGGTTTCGGAAATCGGCGGCTGAAAGGGGCGTAAAATGGCCCCACAAATGAGTACAGTTTAAAAATACAGCTCCCAATGGCACAAGCAACCGTCATGATTTTCCCAAGGAACACTGCCGCGTATATATATATTTTTTAATGAAATACGTACTCAATCCGGAAATTAATGGACTCTAAAACTTTCACCTACACCGACAGTAACTAATGTGCATTTTTGACAGTCGTTTCTTAGTAGTAACGGTGACCCATTGAAAATTAGCTCTTGCATGTCATGTCTCAATTAAGAGACGCTGTACACTAATAAAACGACGGTAGTCCAGCATGCAGTCTTTACTGCCATCTACTGGCAACGTGTCCATATTACACCGATCATTTTTCTGTAAGAATCAGAAAGGAAGCGTTCACAAGTCTATTTGTACGTAGAACGAGTAATTCAAGATTGCATTCCCTAAATCTCTCAGTTAATGTTAAATATTTTATATTTTGTTTTAAAGAAAATAGTTGTAACTTTAATTTATTCAGCCAAACTTGTATTTCGATATTTCGAAAGACGTATTTAAGCATAAATGATCAACTCGCAGCAGCTAAATCATTGGTATTTTTGCAAATTCCATATTAAACTTCATTATTATCTTCCGTAACGCTTGGATCGCAGCGGATTCACTCATATCAGCGCCATGTTATCCAGGTATTAAAATTCTGAGGCTGTCCGAATCAGTACATATGCTTCAATCTTGAAAACATTTGAATGTTTGGGTAAATGCTTAACATGTTATGAGCACCAAGAACGGTTATCAATAATGTACTCTGATTCAAGCAAAGAACACTTGTATCACAGACATATTTGTCAAATGTTAAGCTCTGACTGTTATATTCATAAAATGATGTTTGATTTTATGCAAAGCAGGCTGTGTCCCTCGCTGGTGCTATTCGTCCCTTTGTCCTTTGTTGGAAGGGTATTTTGAAAGATTACAATTGGAGTATTCGAGGCAGTTTGTCTTGGAATAAGACTATGTCAGAAAATAACGTGTATGTTTATTCTAGGTTTTAATAATGTGCTTAGCTCATTAAGACATGTGTAACAGTCCTATTTTGTTTACAATATGTGCTGGACGTGATCACCATAAATAAGCATCGCCCAGGTTTGAAAATAAGCAGTTAAAAAATTTAGAACAATTAAATTCCTTTTTTAATCTGTTTATGTGTAGAAAACCCCCCCACTTCAGATTCCCTTCCCAACTCAAGATATCATTGTACTTTACTCTGGTTGCGCAGATGCCAGCAATGTTTTGGGGTGGCTTTTGAAAACGTCGACCTGGCTGCAACTCTCCCTCACATACTGTGAGGCATAGAGTGAGATAGACCCCAGTAGGCCAAGCACCCATATCGGCCCACCGGAGTGTACCCTGCCTGTCCAGAGGACCTCACGGTCATATCGGGTGCAACCGAAGGAAGAAGGGAGACTGACCAAATGCGCGCAGCGCGCTGACATGGTAGCCTCTGCAGAACGCTGGGAGCAGGGAACATGCCAAAGCTATATCATACTCTTACATCCCGTCCCCTTTCCTCCATACCATACTGTATGGGCATCCTTCCTAGGGACGGGAGACGGAACCTTTTTCACCAAAAAAACCTTCTTCCCCTTTCAATTTAGATGCGTGCAGGGGTGTGGCCCTGGGAGCATGTGCTCCACTGAATCCGCCCACTGATGCCTCTCCCCAGTCCTCTTTTCTGCGTCGCCGGGAACAGACCGCTTTCACAAGTGCTCCTGGGTTTGGCTCTGGCCTTTTAATTCCATGCGCTCTTCCCTGGATTCTGCCTTTTTGTCTTTACTTCAAATTTATAAACAGGTACTCCGTCCTCTGGCGCCACGCTACTCCCCCGTGCATGTGAACGTCCTTGGGCTTCAGTAGGGGCCAGCGTGTGAGGGGATCTTCCCCACGTCAGAACCCTACGCTCTGTGTTTCTGTTGTTTTGGCCCGACCACGGCTGGGAGGAGGCTGTACTGCGTGCAGCGTGCTTAAACCGCGAGCTCTGAAGAACAGGTTAGCAAGGTGGAGGAAGCTCTTCGAGAAGTCTCCTCCAGAGGACTTGAAGAACTTCGGCAAGCACAAGTCAAGGGCCAAGGCAGGGCTGCTTTTTTCCATCACACGCTGCAAGGGTGATTCCTTTTCTAGGAAATGTCAGAGTGGGAGGGACTGTTCAGGTTCTCAAACCAGCGCAGGTACCGAGGCTGATTCAGCTACCGCCCACCAGGCCGAGGGGTCGCGAGATCATCCCACAAACAACGCGGAGGGACCGCAAGGTTCTTTTACCGGGTTTCCACCCGAGGGGCTATGCCCTAATACCAGACAAATGTCTGAGGGGTGCCTGTACGCAGCACTACCAGTGCTTCCGCGGAGGGTTCTATGCCTCCCAGGTCTGGTCCTGAGGTGCAGGGTAGATCTCAAAATCCACCACCAAGAGTCCAGGAGGAGGCCGGTTCCAGCAACCCAGGCACCACGACTCAGGCACGTGGCATGCAGCTCGACAAGATGGCTGCCGTGCCAGACTAGTTGGCCGCTCGTCAGACACCAAACCCTTTTGGGGAGCAGGTAGGAGATAGTGTCCAGGTGGGACTGGTCTCAACCCGGTACGTCGCCTACAGCTTATCCTTCTACATCACAAGGCAGGTACTCCCTGCAACCATCTAGGCAGAGTACGCACAAGCCCCAGCAGCCAGCCACGACTCCATCAATATCACCTGCCACCCCACCAGCCTGTGAGGACAGTTTTTTTGAGAAGTTCCTCACACTGGTAAGGTCCCTTCAGATGAGCTTCATCCTTTGGGATGTTATTAGGGACATGCTTCCACCAGCCCCGCCGCTAGCACCCATAGTAATTCTGCCTATGGCTCCGGCGCCTCTGGCTCCACCGCAGCCTCATCTGCCCATGCCGGCTCCTTCGATTCCGGCTCCCCTGCCGCCTACAGCTCAAGCCCACAGCAGCCTCGACAACAACCTCCGGCTTCAGCCACCACACCTCAGCTAACGGCTCCTAGTACTCCTCCAACAGCTCCAGACCAGTCCGACATCCTGGTTGACACTGACGAGGAGGAGGACCCTGACACACCCTCGTCAGCCAAGGCCTTCCACGATCGACTTGTAGGTTTGGCTGAATACTGGGGGCTTCCACAACCCGGTTGAACAACCGGAGGCGGGGGTCCTGGCGAAAGTCCTCACTCAACGCCCTGCTGCTAGAACAGGGATTCTGATGCAGAAGGACGTTACCTTGGCCAAGAAGGGATGGTTGAAGCCCCACTCAGCACAGCCCTCCAACAGGCGCCTCAACACCAAATACAGGCAGTTGGAGGGGGATACACTCTTGTTGGCACACCCAGGCCTGCACTCCTCTGTAATTGCCGCGGCTTCCATATACGCTAAGCCGCAATCAACATCAGCCACCTCGTCCTCGACACTGCTAGACCAGGCGAAGATTTTGGAGGCGTATGGAAAGAAGGTCTACTCCAACGCCTCGCTGCACCTTCGTCAAGCGAATGCTCGCAGCCGTTAACCAGGTGGGAAATAGCAGATTTCCTTCTGGAACCTCCGGTGCACAGTCAGGCACGTTTCAAGGTGGGGCTGGCTGAAGCGAAGAAGGTGGTGCAGGACATCATGGAATCCAGTCTCGCATATCGATACCTCAGGCCATGCCATCTGCACTACCATGGACATGAGAAGGACGGCCTGGCTCTGGGCTACCAAGTTCAACCCGGACGTCCAGGATCACATATTAGACCTTCCTTTTGAGGGCATATACCTCTTTCATTCCTCCACGGATGAGGAATTGGATAAGAAGAGCAGTTCACAGACTGCAAAGTCGTTATCCATCCTTACAAAGTCCGTGCCCAAGACTTTCCGTCAAACGCACCAGCGCTCCGACAAGGGTTGGGCCTTTCGGGCTTTCAAGAACGACGGTGCAGGCAGCCCAACCGCTCTCCGAGCCAACACCGCTGCAAGCAGCGCAAGGCGCGGAATAAGGGCTTCTTTCAAGAAGGCATGACCCTCCCCTCTGGGTTCACATGTCTCTGGTGGGGGGCATGCTTGCTCTCCACGCACACAAATGGCACGCTAAGTTTGTGGATCCCTGGATTCTTTAATTAGTTTCCACGGGCTACCGCCTACCGGCACCTCGCTCTCATCTCTCCTCCCCACCACTCCCGCAGATTGGGACAGCAACTCTGTTGGCCGAGATTCGATCGCTCGTAGAGAGCCAGGTAGTGGAAGAGGTCCCAGCAACCCAGCGGGGTATGGGCTTCTCCAGGATTGTCGCCATACACAAGAAGAACTAGGCTGGCCTGAGAGTTGTTGGACCTTTCCACCCTGAACCCCCCTAAGTTCAAGATGGTTACCCCAGCGCTTATTGCGGAGGCACTGTGCAGGGGAGACTGGATATGCTCCCTGGATCTGAAGGACGCTTATTTACGTGTCCTGATTTGGCAGCCCCACCGGTCTTACGTTCAGGATCATGGGGTTCCATTTCCAGTACAAAGTTCTGCCCTTTGGCGTCAATTCAGCCACAAGGGTCTTTACCAGACTTATCAATGCAGTGGCAGCCCTTCTAAGGGTCCAAGGTCTCCATGTCTATCCATACCTAGACAACTGGCTCGTCAGTGCGAGATCCCCAGAGGTGTTGCATCACACCTCCTCCAGCCTCATCAACACTTTAAACTACTTGGATTCTCCATCTGTAAGTTCCAAAGTATTATACTATGCAAACACAATAAGATCACAACAGACAGAGAGATAGATATTTAAACAGAACACAGTTTATTGTGCATGACAGCATGCTCACTAACAAGCCAAGGCCAAAGCATTCGGCACTAGCAATGAGAGTTCCTGCAAATGAATAATCAGCACCCTCTAGCAATGAGAGCTCACTCGCTCCCTCCCTCCTCTCTACTGAATAGAAATTCACTGTTCTACATAGTGGCATTGACGTACATTACATGCGTAGAAGCATTGCATGGCAAACAGCATTTTGCCTGCGTGAATACATTTACTATGCAACACAATGCCATGTTCTTCTGAAATATTCTAAGAAAGCAAGGCATATTGTGCTAAAATTCCTCTCTCGCATGAGACATAAGGACTCTACAGAAACCGAAAACATCAGTCATGCTATCACTTCCTAAGGCAGTCAAGGCTATTTCTCTGTACGAAAGCATAGCTGACAGTCTGCCAACAGTCACGTTGTTATAATAACATCTATTCGCTGTGCTCAGATGCATGTACACATTTCCACATTTCCTTTCGTACCCAGCAAAGCCTGATTCATAATAGACAAAAACAGACCACTATTAGAGCTTCGTAAAACAGAATGTGTGCGTTACAAAATAACAACTATATCTACATTATATCTTTCTGCATGGCTCTCAGCAAATGTTGATCCATGATAGCTCAGAACAAACTATATTGCTAAACAGATTTTATATTAATGCAAGAATGGATTAGCTCATGCTAACCATACAAATATGCAGATTGACACATCAATCTCAAGAAGTCCCGGCTGGAACAGACGCAGAATCTAATGTTTCTGGGCCTCATCTGGGGTACGACAACAGAGTTTTTCCCTCGGAGGACAAGATTGCAGCCATTAGGAGGGCCGCGGGTCACTTTCTCAGCAGAGAGGTGACGCATGGAGGTACCAACCCCTCCTGGGTATCATGGTGGCTTGTCTCTTGGCGGTACCTTACACAAGACACAAGATGAGAAAATTAGAGCTGCACTTCGCAGCCTAATGGAATCAGGAGTGGGGTACCCAGGAGGAACACGTCAGCATTCCTCCCTTCCTACACCAGGACCTAGTCTGGTGGAGCACGGACTGCAATCTGAGGATAGGCAGGCCCTTCCGTCAACCAGCACTGCAGTTGATCGCCGAAACCACGGTTTCGTCGCTGCAGGGCTGGGGAGCTACCCTGGACAGCCACAGTGTCCACAGAGTTTAGTCCAGGCAGGAACAGGAAACGCATATCCATTGTTTAGAGCTGAAGGCCATCTGGCTGGTTCTCAAGGCCTTCCTACCACTCATCAGTGGCAAAATGATCCATATTCAGACCGACAACTCATGTATTACCTCAACAAGCAGGGTGGCACCAGGTCCCCCCTATGCACTCTCAGGGTCAACATCTGGGAATGGGCCCTGGAGAACAATATTCATCTGATGGTGATACACCTTCCAGGGGAGTCGAACCTGAAGGTGGACAGGCTCAGCAGGCTGGGGGCAGACAATTACGAATGGCAGTTGAACCACCAGGTCCTTCAGCAGATTTTCAACAGATGGGGTCATCCTCAGGTGGACCTCTGCCACCTGGTTTAACAGGAAGAGCCCTCAGTTTGCATCCTGGCAGGGACAGGGTCTAGGCTCACTGGGTGATGCGTTAAAGATTCAGTGGAACAGCAAGAACGCCTATGCATTCCCCTCCACTCCACTGGTACACAGGGTGATATGCAAGATAAGAGAGTCCCGGCCCCTTTGCATCATTCTGATAGTTCCGTGGTGGCCGGCGAGGCAATGGTTCTTGGAGCTACTCAGCCTGTCAGACCAACCTCTGATGCACCTTCCGCTGGGCCCAGCTCATCTACTGTCACAACGGGGGGGTGGGGGCACAGTGATACACCCCGCCCCACAGAAATTAGTCCTTGCAGCGTGGTTCCTGAACAGGTCACTGTGAAGCATCTGTGCCTCTCGCAAGTTAATCTAGACATGATTCAGGGGGCTAGGAGCCATACCACTAGGGCCCAGTACAAAAGCAAGTGGATTAGGTTTTGCCACTGGGCTGAGTCCAAAGAGGTAAATCCTCTCACTTGCTCACTGAACAATGGGCTATCTTTCTCTGCACAGCTAGCATACTCCGGAGTGCAGATAGACACATGCCGCGCCTATCTGGTGGCCATCGGAGCCTACAGGAATTCGGAGGAGGAGGTTTTCTCATCCATCAATCCGGTAGTTAAGACATTTGACAAACTCACTGGACTCTACCCGCCCATCAAGAGGCCACACCCTGTGGGACCTCAATATAGTGTTTGGCACCTTGTCTCATAAACCTTTTGAGTCTATGGCATCCGCGGACATAAGGCTGGTTGCCATGAAGACACCCCTTTTGGTGGGGTTTATGTCTGCACGTCGTGTCAGCAAGATCCAAGCTCTAGTGGCATCCGAGCCATACACTACCTTTCACAGGGGCAAGGTGGTCCTCAGAACGCATCCCGCGTTCCTTCCTAAGGTAGCCTAGGCATTCCACCTAAACGAGGTGATAGTACTGCCTGCTTTCTTTGCAAACCCCATGGACGATGCTCAGAGAGATCTGCACTGTTTAGATGTCAGGAGAGCGCTAAAGTTCTATCTGGACAGGACCAAGAGCTTCCGCAAATTTGAGGCTCTATTTATCACCTTTGGTGGGTTAAGGCTTGGATATCAGGCTTCCAAAGCCTCCATCGCAAGATGGATGGTGGCAGCCATTAAGGAGGCATATGAGGAGCAGCACAGGCCGCTTCTGGCAAACATGCATGCCCATTCTGTCAGAGCCAAGGGTACAGCGGTCGCCTTCCAGAGACACGTTCCGTGGCAGGTCATTAGCAGGGCGGCCATCTGGGCCACTCCCTCTGCCTTTTGTAAGCACTACTGTTTGGATGCCGGCTCCAGTTCAGAGGCGGCATTCGGGCAGGCAGTATTAAGGAACTTGTTTTCTTAAGCAGGGTCACCTCTCCACCCTGAGGCTACATTTGGTTGTAATTGCACATACAGTATGGCGGAAAGGGGACGGGACGTAAGAGTAATTATAGGTTACTCACCGTAGTGACAACGTACTCTTAGTCCATAGTCCCCTTTCCACCATACGTCCCACCATCCTCCCCCCTAATAAAATGTGTCATTAGGCAATGTTAATATTGTTGACGCATCCATGGGGACTGAGGAGTGGCACCGGTGGACGGAGTCAGGGGAGCGCCTGCTCTCAGGGCCGCACCCCCACGCGCCTCTAAATTTAAAGGTTTTCTGGTGAAAAAGATTTTGCCTCCCGTCCCTGTTTCTTTTTGCCTCGTTAGTGCAGTTGCAAAACAGTTTTGTGAGGTGGAGTCGAGGAAAAGCAGGAACCAGGTATGTGGATTGCATTGGGGAGGGGATGTGGTTTTGGGGTTGGCGGGGAGAAGGGCTTGCGTTAGAGGCAGTGGGCCAGATGGGGAACATCGCTACACTACATGTTTTAGTACGCTTTGGCAGTTGGCAAGGCAAGGCAGGGTAGGGTAGGGATGAGAAAAAGATGGGGCGAGGAGTAGGGATGACAATCATGCAAATTCAGGCTATTATGTCTATGCTTGCCTTTTCATCACGTCCTTTGTTTCGTGAAGGAATACAAACACAGGGAGCAAGTATAGCGCCATATAAAGAAAACACAGAAACCAAGAAGTGCTCCAGAAGTAGGAATCCCTTTTAGGAAATGTAATAACAATTCTCAGTAGTGGACATAAAGCTCCCACCCAAAATGAGGTTTCTGGATCATCTCCTGGCCTGACCTTGTAGTGGGAGATAAGTGTGAGGGGAAGGCCATGCAGTGTGTGTGGGGGGGTCAGTAATGCGAGGCCAACTACTGCTTTTATCTCAGAATTAAACATTTTATTAATGATAAAAAGTGCAAATAAATCCTCGCTAAACATACTCTATAAGTGAGTGCCCTACTGAATCTAATAGCTATTACTCCTAGCATAAACAAAACTGGCCCTCACACTAACACAAACTTTCAAAGTGAATTATAAACAACATAAGTAGGTGAATAACCAGCAACCAGTGATTTGGATGGCCTTCACCTGTCCTGGGTAAATCCCTTCCCCAGGATTATTCAAAGTCAATTTCCCCAAATGTTAAAAAATAAATTAAAGTCTTGAACCAGTTCTTGTAAGTTCAAAATGAAACACAAGTGCACCAAACACAAATGCACTGGCAACAGTTCTTCAGCTTTCTGTTCAAAAGTTCCCCTTCCAATTCCAGCCAAGAAAACAGCACCAATGTTAATCCCGGATATCCTCTTTCCAAGATTATTTTGCCACAGTTCAAAGACCAAATGAGCAACCACTTCAACAACATTCCAAGTATGTATGACCCCTGCAGTCTCTTTGGTATAATGGTCGGGATGTTTCTACTTAGGGTGTTGCTTTCCTCTTGGCAACCACCCTGCTAATGTTACTGTGGAAACTGACTCCTTTGTTTCACAGTGGGCCTCTACTTCAACCACCTTTTAATGTAACATTCACTGACAATATTATACACGACCACAGTTCTGGTATTTCTGCTTCAACTTTATATTTTATTATTGTCAGGCCCTTTAAAGACAAGACTCCTCGACCTCCACAGGTAGGCAATGCAGGGTTGGACTGGGCCATAAAACCTTCTCGGGCACCAATGAAAAAGTGGCCCACAGTTGTAAATGGCTATTTATTCCTTTTGTGACACTGTTTTAAAACTAACCAAGGGGAAGTTTTGTGATCAAGTGTGATGCAATTAGTGCATTTTAAAGAATATTTATTCAAAACTTCTAGCCGCAGAGTGAATTAACTCATCAAACTGGCCCAAATTGGCCAAAAAAGTGTCCCACTTTGACCCAAAAAACTGGCTCACACCAGCATTTTGTGTTTTGGGTTCGGCCATTGGCCTTTTGCCATATAGGCCTGTCTGAGCTTGAGGCAATGCGCTCTTCTTTCCTATGCTATAAGAAAAGGACAGCCTCTTTGTCTCTTCTGTCTATCTCATTGCCACCAGTATAACATGCCCCTTCTTTCAGACTGCCTTTCTCTCATCTTCAACAGTCTCAGCATTACAGATTATTGACTTAATCTTCCTGCAAGCACCCGGCTCCCTTCCCCAGCTTCATTCACACCTCTTTGGTTCCAGTAGCTACCCTGAAGCTGTATTGCCACACTTCCAGCTTGGGATAACAATGTCACACTTGTATCAGAGGACACTGGACCCTAACAACTTTAAAAACCTCAGAATTCAGGTGGATAGATTTCAACAAGGCTGGTTCTACTATAGAAAGGGTTCTCCTCTTGGCTTGGGTAATGCGTGTTGTTCCTGTCAGGCTTAATAACTTCTACATTTATAGAGTACTTGTTATTGATGTTACAAGGTTCAATCTTCAAAAGAGAAACAGATTTAGGTAAACGCGACCACTCTTTAAGGAAGGTCTTTAACCTTAAAGAACCGTAAGTAATTGTGTTCCCACTTATTAACACCAAGATATTCCCTGACTCCTATCGAGAACAATTGTTCAGACGCGACCTCTCTTTGATGCAAAAAGTACTTGTAACAATTTGTGAAAGTCAGCGTTTCCGAGTGATTTGTGTTCGCCGTTTAAATGGAGGCACGCCACCAATCCGGTAAAATTAAACAGAATGGGAAATTAAAAGCTTTTCTTTATACGTGAGCACTCCGACATTTACTAGAAGTGCCTGTGATGCATTTCCATTGTCTGCAGGACTGCTCACAACGACAAACAGTTTTTACTCACTCCCACTCTTATGTAAGTTAATTTAGAGCTGGCAACAGTTACCGGCAACGTTTTCAGAGTGAATCTGAACACAGAGCTTCACTCACTGGCTCCAGAAACATTGCAGTTGCAGGCTGCTTCCACTTCCCGACTTCTTCTTCTAGTACCACTGTAGGCACACTGGGGACCCAAACCCCTTTTGAGCATGGGTGTCTCTGGTCCGGCCTTATCAACATAGAGTCTCTTTCACTCCTCTGTCCCTCGGCTTGCTTCGTTACATGGGCCTCGGGTTGTAGCACGATCACGGCTCTACGATCACAGCCACTAGGCGCACCTGGGAAGACCTTCAATCTCAGCATGTCTCTCTTAGTGCAGCCATGGCAAAGCAGGGTTTGTGAACGCATGACCCCGTCAGAACCTGCAGGTGAAATCTGCTTTCCTCGTGTCCCAGCATCCCTTAAGTGATCACACTTCCTCATGAACTGCCAGCCTTGTGCTCTTCTTTTTCTGCTATTACTGCCAGCCATCCAGCTATAGCTCTTCATCAAGCTCCTTCTCCATTCCCCCTCATGCTGCAGCCTTTTATATCTCTCAGGTGAGGCAATTGGAATCAGGTGCATGCCCTTACTGTTAATTGCCTGACCCTGGCAAAGTCTGTAAGGCCTACTTGCCTGTCCTCCACTTCTACATGCCTCTTCAACCCCCTTCTTGTTCTCATTCCCTATGGGATTGAGACCTGTAGTCCACTGTAGTGAAACTAGGTTTTTCTACTTCTAGTATAGTGTTATGTGTCGATTTCATTCCCTTAGTCATTTTAACAGAGGGGGGCTGTAGGTTTAAACTCGATTAGAGGAAGGTGAGAGAAGGCAACATTTCCACCATTTCTGGTAGTGTACCTTTGGTATCGAGGGGATTTGTTTTTAGGGATAAACAAGATTTGCTCTTTTGTTATAATATGTTGTAAGTTTACAACTTTAGGATTAACCATCTCCATTTTACCAGGAAGTTTAGAGATATTAAAATGACAATAAGCCATAACCTATTCTGGCACTGTGTCTCATCCCACTGTAACGCTCACCTGAATCCCTCGGAGGCGCAGGTCCGGGCTGGGAGATTTCAGTGTCTTTTAGGGTCACGCGCAGGCCTCTGGTAACACCCTGGATGGTCCCTCTCCTCACCGTAATTTTGACCTGGAGGGTGAGGTGTCTGCAAGTAGGAGAACAAGGGGTTAATGTATGTCTGGTTGGCCAATCTGGCTTTACCCTTTCTGGACTCCCCACGTTACTCGTAGACTGAATGTGCTCACCTTAGATGGGTGAAAGTGGAGCTCTCCATCCTGCATCTGTGCAGGGGCGCTAATGCCAGTTGCTTCACTGGTTAATAGCCCAGCCTCTTGATTGCAGAGGATGAAGTCGGGAAGCAAGGCCATCGTTAGCCGCACGAACGGTAATTGCTTGAATATGGAGTTTTATTTATATGTCCCCTTAAATGTCTCTTGCCTTTGCAGGTCCGATATGCAGATAAGGTAAGCGAGAAGAATGCCGGAGCTCGTGAAGGCACGTAAGCAAAAGAATGTTATTCGAAGTTAAATGCACTTCTTAATGTCTCTTTTCCCTTTTTCAGGTAGCCG